>NC_079151.1:65501340-65820626 GCF_947563725.1 Argiope bruennichi | reverse complement strand
ATTTTCCCCAACGCCAAATGATTTAGGCTTTAGTTCTTTTTTTCTCCCAACAGTAATGAGGCTAGGGTTAAGATTTTTCGGCGGATTATTTCAAACGATTCTGTTAATTTTCTTAATGTTTTATGCATTTAAAATTAAACATTGTTAATTAATCCATGTTTCAGATTCATTCTGAAGTACTTTTGAATTAAAATAACACAGAATAAAGGAAATTTAAAATGTATAATCTGCATAGCGTTACCCCAACTGGCGTAGAAAAATTTACGCATTTGCGTTAACGTAACTGGCGAAGAAAATCCACGCATGCGCATTGTTCTGATTGTTGGCATGGCAACCAACGGACGATTTAAATTATTTTTAGGTTAGTTGCATGCTTTTGTAAGTAAAATGTATTTATGTTAGTTATTTTTTGTATATGCTTATAGTTTTAAGTACATCGTTTTTTAAGTAGTTTTTTTAAAAACCTGTTTTCGACCGATTATTTTAAACGATTCATTTTATTTTCTTAGTGTTTGATGCATTTAAAATTAAACATTGTTAATGAATCGATCTGTTCATGATGAATCTGAGAAATTTTTGTTGACAAATTCTTGAGATATTACATAAGAAAGATATTCTTTAGTGACCATAAAGTTTAAACGCTCAGTGACTCTATTATAAGTAATCATATTATTAAAAAAAATGCTTTGTTTCAGTAAAAAATATTATTATATTAATTGCAGATTAATCATTTACACTTTAATTTAAAGCATAATTTCTACGAGGGGTAACAGAAAATGAGAGAGATACATATCACGCTATAACTGAAGGCCTTTATAATATTATGAGTGAATTATATGACTATCAAAATTTGAAGTTTTAAAATATTTTGCTGAAGAATCTATTAAAGTTGGAATTGCGTAAAATATTTAATGGTACGACCGGAGTTTTATCCCCTGCTTGGCGAAATTTTTAAAAATCGCAAACAACGGCCTTGCGAAATGTTCAAAAGCAAAGAAGCAGATGTTCAATTATAGTGCATAATAAAGATTGCCAGCTTTGGTGCTTTATCGCAACTTGGCGAAGAAGGGGGTTAAACTCCGGTTCAACCTATTTAATTATTAAAATTTAAACGAACATTAAGATTGGCGAACCGGCTGGTCGCCAAAGGCGGCTAGTACTTATAATAAAGCTCAATGTGTGTGTGTGTGTGTGTGTGTTGGCGCTCTACAGGCCAGACCGTTTGACATACAGCTACCAAATTTGGTACATGTATACCTTGGAGGTTGGGAATGTGCACCTGGGGTTTCTTTTTTCGAATTTTTAATTAGAATTTTAATTATTAATTAAAAACTAACTTTCCCGCCAAAAAAATCTTCCATTTTCCCCACCGCCAACATTTCCGCCAAAAAAATCTTCCATTATCCCCAGCGCCAAACGAGAAAGGCTTCATTTTTTTTTTCTCCCAACAGTAATGAGGCTAGGGTTAAAATTTTTCGGCGGATTATTTCAATCGGTTTTGTTTATTTCCTTAATGTTTGATTCATTTAAAATTAAACATTGTTAATGAATCAATCTTTCAGATTCATTCTGAAGTACTTTTGAATTAAAATAAAAAAGAATAAAGGAAATTAAAAATTTCTAATCCGCATAGCGTTACCCCAACTGGCGTAGAAAAAATCACGTATTTGCGTTACGTAACCGGCGAAGAAAATTCACGCATGCGCATTCTGTTCTGATTGTTGCCATGACAACGTTATCAATGGATGATTTAAATTATTTTTGGGTTAGTTGCATGCTTTTGTAAGTAAATTGTATTTATGTTAGTTATATATTTTTTGTATATGCTTATAGTTTTAAGTACATCGTTTTTTAAGTAGTTTTTTTCAAACCTGTTTTCAACCGTTTATTTTAAACGATTCGTTTTATTTTCTTAGTGTTTGATGCATTTAAATTTAAACATTGTTAATTAATCGATCTGCTCATAATGAATCTAAGAAAATTTTGTTGACCAACTCTTGAGATATTACATAAATTAAAAAAGATATTCTTTAGTGCCCATAAAGTTTAAACGCTGAGTGACTCTATTTTCAGTAATCAGATTATAAAAAAATGCTTTGTTTCAGTAAAAAATATTATTATATTAATTGAAGATAAATTCTTTCCACTTTAATTTAAAGCATAAATTCTACCGTTTTCAACCGTTTATTTTAAACGTTTCGTTTTATTTTCTTAGTGTTTGATGCATTTAAATTTAAACATTGTTAATTAATCGATCTGCTCATAATGAATCTAAGAAAATTTTGTTGACCAACTCTTGAGATATTACATAAATTTAAAAAGATATTCTTTAGTGCCCATAAAGTTTAAACGCTGAGTGACTCTATTTTCAGTAATCAGATTATAAAAAAATGCTTTGTTTCAGTAAAAAATATTATTATATTAATTGAAGATAAATTCTTTCCAATTTAATTTAAAGCATAAATTCTACGGGTGCTAATAGAAAATGAGGGAGATACATATTACGTTATGACTGAAGGCCTTTATAATATTATGAATGAATTATATGATAATCAAAATTTGAAGTTTTAAAATATTTTGATGAAGAAGCTATTAAAGTAGAAATTGCATAAAATATTTAATTATTAAAATTTTAACGAACATTAAGATTGGCGAACCGGCTGGTCGCCAAAGGCGGCTAGTCTAAAATATAATAAATTTTTATATGATAAAAGTATAATAATCTGTCCTGATGATAAATTAAATAAATTATTTTCAGAACAAAATTGCAAAAGATTTTATAGGACGCTGAGATGAAAAATAATTTAAGAAGGCAATTTGCTTATTTTATAAGCCTTAAATATTTGAAACATAATTTTATTAGAGTTCCTGTTTATTTCTGGTACAAAGAAATTTAATATGCTCATTAATTAAATTTACACTCATATTAGCATTACTATATAACAGTGAGAAATAATAAGATATTATTTTCACCGTGCATAACAGTAAGTATATAATAAATTAATATTTTTAATTTTGGAGGCAGTGCAGGATAATAATATTTATAAAAATGCTAAGTGATTAAAAAATAATCACTTAGCATTTGAATATAATCACTTAGAATAATATATATTTAGCAAAATTTCTTAAATGTATATTGTTCCTGTAATTTGGGAAATGCAAATTACAATTGCATTATTTAATTAATGGTATTGAATATATAAAAATGAGTGAATTTTCTTTGAAATTCTATCTTAAATTGAGTAATTAATAATAAATTAAACGTCTCCAAACTTTGTTGCTAATGCCTTAATTCATAGAGATAATAATTAAAATGTGATAAAAAATGCAGTGTTATCTACTGGAACACTGAATGCCTAAAGCACTCAAGAAATTAATTAATGAACAAATATAATCGATTAGTCATTAACAATTTTATTTGCAAATTCTATAAACTACTAATATTTTATTCAGAAATATGTTGTTACGAATGCTCTTAGTTATGTTTCAACTAAAATAATTTACAAATTTTATATAAGGAAGAAATAATTTGAAGATGAAATGCTAAGAATGAATAAAAAATAATTGCATAATATACCACTAACGAAAGTCTAAATTGAAGATGAAATTTTTGAAAGCTCCCTTCCAAAATGTATAATTAATATAGAGTAAGTAGGCTTGGTGAAAGAGAAATTATGAAATTGTCCATCCTTTTTTTGATCCACCCTTTTTTTTATGTCTGGAAAAACTGTCATTAAATTTTTCATTGCGTTTAAAACATCTAAAGTAGTTGAATTAATTAAAGGCCTTTCGGCTCCCACAAAATTGTAAATTTATTTTAAGATAAAATTATTCACAATCTGTGCGTTTAGTTGGGATTGTTTAATTCAATCTTAATTAAAAGAGCTGACGTAATGTTTTCTAACTATTCCAAAATTACACAACCAACTCCATGAACCCGTCCCACTTTTGGAAGCTTGAGAACCAAGCAATCAGAAACTACCAGAAGGTATCTTCTTTCTGTGGGGGAGTATAAAAGGGCGCGGACTAATCCTACTTGCGTTTGACTAAATATATCCCTGTAAAATGCCCTTCAATCTTTAAATAAATAATGCCTCGAAAGAGGAACCTCAGCAAAGTTCGAAGACTGTTTTGTTATTTCAGCAACCACTCAAGGGAACAAACGAGGCTTTTATGCTAGAAAGAAAATACTGTATTTTTTCTGCTGATTATGTTCACACATATCTTGTTTGCACTTGCGAAATCTACTTCGGTTTCGCTCCAGTTTTTATTATTATTATTATCTTGGAACAATCTGTAAGGATTTCTCTTGTAATCAGGACCTTCTAATGTTACTGGTGACTTCTCCGATGTTAGAATTCTCTTTCTTGCTAACAAGTTCCTCTGACAGTTGGCATTTTTTTTCCTTGTCCTATCAATGATGCGGCCTTTTTCAAAGTTTGTTTTGTTGGCGGCTGTATAAGTAAAACATGAAAAAATACTCCACAAGAGTTTCTTTCTTTTTAAAATTATTGTATGGTAATTGACAATATGTTTTATTGTGTTCGACAGAATGATTTCAAATACTTTTCTAAAATAACAGTATGCTTGCGGAAACTTTTTAGTTGTTATTGTTGAAAGAATTGCCAGTTTTGGGATACTGAAGATTTTTTACAGACAAACAGATAAAAAACAGTTATAATCAAGGTATTTCAGAACAACCACTCTGAATAATTGGTCTAATTTTGTCATTTTTTTCTTCTTGGCACTTTGAAAGCCTTGCTAATAGGGTTTGACGGTTTTCAAACCCGGTTTTAAAAAACCGGTTTTTTAAAGTAAATTTATCACATTCGAAAACCGGTTTTTAAATTAAGAAAACCGGTTTTAAGAATTCGTATTATTATGTAAAAATTAATTTTGAATTTATTTGATTTGCTATTCATTCTATGCAACGGGCAGCAAACACATTTTTTCAACGTTGCAAGTTGCGTTGACCAGTACTTGTGCACTGCACAGTTGCGCCTCGAATTCATCAATTTATGTTTTTCATGAACATCCCTTTTCACTTTTTTTTTCTAGGTGAAACAAAAGTTTGATAAAGTTCCTCTCTTTCTTCTCGTCGGATGTTTTGTCTATCGGTATGAAGTCGATGCTAATAGAAACGTCAGCAATTTGACTGGCTCGTTTGGAAAAAAGTGTGAAAGGAATAAATAATTCCCCGTTTTCTGCTTCCTGATCACAGTATTTAATGATATCATATAAAATTTTCTTCGTACCACTCCTGAAAGCTTTTTTAATACACCACTTGAACTAGCCATATCAATACGAAATATTCAATTAAAATAAAATCGGAATTTTAAATAAAATACAGGGTTTTAAAATATTCCATATTTTCTTTCGCAACGTTTTAACATAAATTATGTCTTTAGCAAGCATCGGAATTAGATTAAGAAGTGTTTATTTTTTTTCAAAATTCCTAGAAAATGTATAGATTAGATTATTTTAAATTGCATTAATATTAATAGTTAAAATAATACAATTGTAAAATAAACGTCGAAAATATTTATTCAATAATTTTAATTTCATTTTTAGATGAAGTTTGGGAAGTTAGTCGGAAGTTTGGGATAATTTCAAAAAGTTCGGGATAGATAAGGCAATCTGAAATCATTGTAATAAAACGTTGAACTGCGAAGGATCATTTACGAGCAATCTACATAATCATTTGAAAGCAGTTCATAAAATAATTGTCGGGTATAATATAATTGTTTAATTTCTTGAAGACCCTGAAGAAAAACGACACTGAAGACACAAAGACACTGAAAGCTGAATTTTCATTATTCGAACAAACGAATAAAAGAACAAAAAACTTAGATTTGTAATTAGATGACAAACTCATTAACTAGTGAACGAGTATTTTCAATTTCAGGCAATATTTTGTCCAAAATAAGAATGAGACTTAGCCACCTTTCAGTGGATATTTTATGTTTTTTAAAATCCTATTTTCTTAGGAGAAATTAAAATTAGTGAAAATAATATAAATATTATTTGAAATTTTTCTTTGAGTTTTCGTTATTTTGTGTAAGTAATATGTATATGTAATCTTTAATTTTGTTTTTTATATTTTGACTTTGATATTGATTTCGCTTTTTGTTATTTTATATAAATTAAAATAAAATAAAAAAATAGAATAGGGAAAAATATTTTATTTTTCCCTATTCAATTTTTTTTGACAAAAATTCGAAAACCGGCTAAAACCGGTTTTTTTAGAAATATCAAATTCGAAAACCGGTTTTTCAAAAATTCGGTTTTTGTATAAACCCTACTTGCTAATCATTTAACAAAGCTTAGCATTTGACATGCTGGTTTAAATCGGCATTTTAAGTCTATATGTATGACTTCAATCATAATTTTAAAAATGTTGAATTAACTATTTTAATGGATGGAAACGATTAATTTAATATTGTTCTTATGGATCTGAGAGCTTTGAAAAAGACATTCAAAACAATACAAAATAAAAACAATTTAAATGACTTTAAAAAATTAAATTTTATAAAATTAACTCAGTCGTTATAGCAATAAAATTGGGAGAGTCATTAAATATGCTTTTCCAAGATTAATTGGAGCTTTAATCTCAGAAATTTTAGAGAAGAATAGTCCTTTTGTTATAATTTTATTAATATCTTTTATATAATTTATAATTCCTGTGATTAGTTTTCACCATTTTTCTTTTCACATCTGCTGAAAAAAAAAAAGATTAAAATATAAATCGATTTTCAATTTTTATAGCTTCCTCTTTTGGAATGCAAAATTCTACCTTACGCAAATCACCATTATGTCACTACGCACAGATGATTTTTTTTAATGTAAATTGAACTGAAAGAACTGAAATTATTTTTGCAAGAGATTATGGTGGAAACATAGAATTATTGTCACTTTCTTCTTTTTAATCTGGGACTACCTGGTTTATGCAAGAAAGTACTAGAACTTATTTGGTCGTCATATTTTTCTCTTTCGTAGTAAAGTATTAAATTAACTGTGAGAATAACTGGTAATTGGTTAAGTAACTGGTTTCTTCACGCAAGCGTTTTGTAAACGTACCATTCCCGGTTTAAGATTTCTCCACATAATCACCTCAGTATTCCTAAAATGTCATCATCATCAACACTGCATCAAGTCGTTCGTATCAATGGCCAGAGAATCTCCCAAATTAATAGTGTTTGTTAAGTAGCTACTCATTATGAGTCTGCGCACATTGTATGCAACAATTTAGGTTATTCATAAGTGTTATGATACGCTTATTCCATTAAAATATTTCATCGTGTTCACAATTCACTCAAATCCTTCATAATAGTAGTTCTCCCACATGCAGTGTATAAATGAAACGCAAAGTGTTTCGAATTTTTGCATATATATCTAAATACTGGAATTATATTTCTGAATTATGACTATTTTTGATTGTAAGATTATCACTCATTTTTTCTTCCCTTTTTTTTTTCTCATCCTTCTTTTCAGACTTTAACATATTCATTGCATTCTACTTTTGTAACTGTTACCAAATTTTGTCCATTAGAATCCGCTGAATTTTTGCAATAGAAGTAATATTAAAATAAATCAGTATTTCTGCAATAATTTGTTGATATTTATCATATGTTTTGAATATACAAGTATTTTATTAACATTTCCACGTTTTCGATAGAGCAAAAAAAGAGTCTCTTGATAGTTTTAGTAATCTTTCCCTTCTTATCATCTCAAATCGCTCATAAAATAACCACAAAGATTCCAAGTACGGGGATAAGAGGTACTATCAAGTCATGTCAGAAAGCAGATTGGCATCTGCATTTGGCATATCACTCGGTGTGATTTATTCCTAAAAGGTTTCCAAGGATGTGGTGTCTTAGCGAAGGAAGCTTTATAGCTGTTGTTGAATTGGGCAAATTATCAATCTTAAATGTGGTGTAATTTTTTATTTGAAGGTTACTATTAAATGTCTGCTTCGTTTGCGACAAGACACTGATAGTGTCCGGTTATTTCTTTGTGAAATAATATTGAAATGATGCGGGAAAAACTTTATAGCTCTTGCAGGATAAGGATAAATTTTCCGTTGCCATTCAAGCAATCATTTCTTTGAAGAGTGGTAAAACGCCGTTGCTAATTTTGTTCTTCGCTTGTAATTTTCGGTTAATGATAATGTTTTTACTCTTATTGTGCGGTAGCTGAATGTTACTCATCACACACACGCAAACACTAAGTCTGTTGGCCTGTAGCTTTATTTTGGAACTCAAGGGTTAAGAGCTCCCATATCTCCGTCCCGCCACAGCACATAAATACACATACTCAATGGAAATTTTTCCATGTACGGACTGAGGCTATTGTGACACATTAGACAATAGGCTCACTAGATGGCGTTGGTATTAGTTCAGAACAGATAAAGTTGGCAACCATTCATACAATCAAACATTCAAAATCCATGTCTAACATAATAATCTACTACAATATGAACTAAACTAATTATCATATTTGGCTTTATATCCCAGTTAAATGCCATCAATCCTTTCTTTGTCATCCTGAATTGTTATCTTATTAAATTGAACTTACAGAAGTTAAAATATTAAAAGTCAATATTTCTGCATTCTGAATGCTTTGAAATAAGTTTCTAAAAATCCCATATGCCATGATAGCTAAAGAAAAGTAAATATTTTGAACACGAATGTTAAAAGAATGTTAAAGAAAAACACTTTTTTTTTCCTATGTTTGCTTGCGAGATTATCTTGGGCAGCCTTATCCGTAAAGTTTTGATCAACTATAAATATTAGTGTTCTTAAATTTAAAGGTAACAATTTAAGGCGCACCCACACCCCCAAAAAAGATTTAAATAAATTTATTTTTGTTCTTCCAGTTGAGCTGTTTTTATAGCGCTTGTCAAAAACAAATATCCCAATGTCAACATTTCTGATTTTCAAGCTGTTGACACATCAACTTTAAATGCAAATAATAACTTGTTTTTCTTTTGCATTGCCAAAACGAAAGGGAGAGTTTTTGAAACTCCTTTTGAATACAGTCAGCTTAAAATTAAAGCTTTCATTTTATGGAAACGTTTAAAAATATTAGAAAATCTCAAAATAAATGTTTAATAAAGTCCAGTATTTGATTTTCTAATTTTTGTAAAGAATTTGCATAAACAAAAGAGTGTATTATATTTTTATTGATTTATTTTAATTTAAATTATCACACATATTTATGCAATCGCTTACTTAAACGAAATTTCATGCTTTCAGGTGTTATTGAAACTGTTGTTTATTTTTCAGTGGCCCAAATAATATCTTAATATTTTTCTTTGAAGTTTTGTATGTAATCCTATTCTTTTTATGTACTTTTATATACGAAAAACTAATAATATTAAATAGGAGATTATGCATCACATTCATTTTTTTCAATTAAAAGGGTCGTAAAATTATCTCTTTTAAAGCATGTTATTCGAAAAGAGAAATACATTAGAAAATTTTGAAACATCGAATTACCACGTCTCTTTAGTCAGATAAATAATGTCGTTCAGGATATTTTATTCCTCATTTTTTCCTGATTTGCAAAACTTTTTTGTAATTCTCATAAATTTTATAAATTTCATAATTTTAAATTTGCTCATCATGTGATTCAGGAAATATAATATAAATCTATGTATAGTTTATGTTTCATTTATTATTGATTATTCGCATTTATTTATCTGGAAAAAATTGGCCTATTAGGTATTAGATTTTTACTACATTATTCAGAATACAGGGTGGTCAAAAAGCAACTTCCCCTATATATGAAACCCTAGTGGCCTATCCGCTCAACCAATCGAACCAAAATTTTAGACATGGTTGTTTGAAGGTATGCGCTGGATATTGTGATGATTCTAAACAACACAGATCTCACGGTTACGGTTACAGTGAGATAATTTTGAAATTTTCGAATGGCAACACCAACTTTTTTCTTGCGCAAATTGATCAGCGTATTGAAAAACCACAAATGGCGTTGGAACGATAAGCCTGTGACGAAAATTGCCGCCGTAAAGCATTTGCAAAGAAGAGCATTATAAAGGACTAATGACAACACAGAGAGAAAAGAGAAAAAAGTTTTTATTGGAATGGAAAGTTATAATTGCAGGTTTTCAACGTGCTCACCTTCGCAGGCGCCAACGCATTGCAGTCGGGAGATTGTGGACAACAATGCCGAACGTAACATGAAAGGAGGAATCTGCATAACTTCACGTGTTATGGCATCTGGCAATTCTGACACATCTCGTGGACCAGGCGTGTACACCTTAGATTTCAGATAACCCCAGAACCAGAAATCCATAGGAGTGAGTCGGGGGACAGCGGTGGCACGAAACTGCAAAGTTACTAGAGATGACTCTACCACCAAAGTGTTGTTGCAGCACTGGCCGAACACATTGGGCAACGTGTGGAGGAGCCCCATCTTGCATCCATACAATGTCCCTAATGACATTTCGTTGCTGCAATTCAGGAATAACGGAATTCTGCAACTGTGTCAAAATTGCCATAACACATAAAGTTATGCAGATTCCTCCTTTCATGTTACGTTCGGCATTGTTGTCCACAATCTCCCGAATGTAATGCGTTGTCGCCTGCGAAGGTGAACACGTTGAAAACCTGTAATTATAACTTTCCATTCCAATAAAAACTTTTTTTCTCTTTCCTCTCTGTTGTCATTAGTGCTTTATAATGCTCTTCTTTCCATATGCTTTACGGCGGCAATTTCCGTCACACGCTAATCGTTCCTACGCGATTTGTGGTTTTTCATTACACTGATCAAATTGCGCAAGGAAAAATTGTGTACTGACATTCGAAAATTTCAAAATTCTCTCACTGTAACCGTGAGCTCTACATTGTTTAGAATCATCACAATCTCCAGCGCATACCTTCAAACAACCATGTCTGAAATTTTGGTTCGATTGGTTGAGCGGATAGGCCACTGGGTTTCATATATAGGGGAAGTTTTTTTTAACCACCCTGTATTTAGACTTTAAATTTAGCTAGATTATCAATATTTAATTCTTCAGAATTTAAGTGCTAGTTGCATACTTGTAAAATCAAACTCATCAGTTAATGAGAATTGTACAAGTTTGAGGTTCGAACTCGCAACGGTAGGGTTCATACGCGAGTAACAAAGCCACTAGACAAAAGTGCACACTTCAGTCCGGACGTTGTTATCTGGCTTATGAAGTTACCACCACAGAATAATCAACGACTGATTAATACATGAAATGTCACTAACTAAAATAACCTCTTGTAAATAATCTAAAGAGAAACATCAATCCTATGTAACATTAATTAATGGGAATAAAAACATTAAAACTTTATCAAAGTTCGACTTCAGGCAAGGATTCAAACTAGACTATTCTTCTGTAACAATACTATAGTGAAATTTTTGATTATTAATTATGATGCCTAATTTAGAATATAAGCATCCAACCACAATAAAAGAAATTGTCTGAGAAATTTTCTGTCTGTTCCCATTATTATCTCAAGTTCCTATATATAAAATTCACTAGTTGTTCATTTACAGGTTTTCAATTGGTGACTAGGCGTCCTACGTTTTAGTTAATGGTTGAGAATCTGTCATAATATGAATTCAAATCCCTATTATAGTTTTACAGAGAAGAGACAGGTATACTTAGAATTGGAGTGATATCACATTTGCAGTGGTGACTTGGTGATAAGGTCTCGACTTTAAAATAGGTGAGTTCCAAGTACGAAATCAATGTGATTAAAGATCGATTTTGCATGAATGCCCGGAACAATCCAAATTCTACTTTGTATAGGATCAAATAGCCACTTGTGGTATGATGTGTAAATTTAAACAGGATCCGTGGACTCCGATGTGATTTCTTTCGTGCAACCCCGGTTCAAATTAACAATACCCACTTCAGAACAACCCTCGTTCGGCCTACTTTTCTTATACTTTTATATAGCACAACAAATAAAAGGTCATGCGAAGAGTAAAATCGACTCAAGGAAGTAACTCTTAACCTTTTTAAATAAACATACATTTTCTCTTAGATATGTTTCATTGAAAATATTGCTTATTTTCCTTGAAAATGTAAATAAAATTGTTGTTTAAGAAACAAAGAAAATATAGGAAAGAACACTTCAGTATTTCTTGAATTGATTTTTTTTTATAAAAATGTATTTTTTTCCTCCTAATAAATGTAACTCAGGACAAGAGTCTAAGAACGTGAATTGAAAAACAAACGTCTCACAAAAATAATTGGATCGAGAGTAGACAATTGAACTTTCTTTCAACTTTAAGCTATTTTATTGCCTTCGAATAGAGTAATCACCTCTCACTCTGAAGTGATTGTTAAATCTTTTTAACTCTAGAAAAACTGATTCTTCTGCAGGAAAAAAAGTATTTTGATCTTCTTTCGTAATGAACCGAAAAAATTCTTCTCTTTTTTCCAGAAATACCTAACATTTTACGATTCTGCATTCTTATAAAAGAATGTTGATGCTGATTTAATTACATGAATTACCTCAATAAAGTGTCGGATCACTGTATTTTTATGCTTTAAAATTCCTTTTCTTTAATTCTTCTTTTTACAATTCTTTAAAGGAAATATTTTTTTGTTAACGCTTATTAAAAGATAAGTGCTAAAATTATTTTTATTAAATTACTGCAGTCAATTAATATTAGCAGTTTTACTTGGTAACTTTTTTTTAGTTTTTAATCTCAGCAATGAAATATTTCTATTAACCAAACTTTTTTGGAATAATTAAATTTAAAAAAAACATTTTTTAAATGGCGACTGATTTTTTTAATGATTCTTATTCAAGACTGACTGGTAGATTTTGCTCTTTAATTCATACTCGCATAATGTTTATCCATCTTCCATTAATGCTTGTATTCTTATCCAACCTTTTATTCAACTATATATTAGCCATTTAATAAGAATCTTTTTAGACATTGCAGAATCCTTCAAAACTTTTCTAATAAATCCAATAAATATTTTACTGGATAGAGTTAGTTCAAAAATAAATAGTGTTAATGATTCTTTGTTATTTCTTGATACCATGAATATTCACTATGATATCAGTTATCAAAGGAAACAAAAAAGCTTAATTTTCTGCTATATTCCTATTTATAATAAATGAGAATGTGTGTGTGTGTGTGTGTGTGTGTGTGTGTGTGTGTGTGTGTGTGTGTGTGTGTGTGTGTGTGTGTGTGTGTGTGTGTGTGTGTGTGTGTGTGTGTGTGTGTGTGTGTGTGTGTGTGTGTGTGTGTGTGTCTGTGTGCGTGTCTGCGTGCGCGTGTATATGGGTTTTGGTGATTTAAGAGATAGACAGACCTAAAACTACAAATTTGTTCCTGATATACTTTGAAGGATGGAAATGTAACTTTGGAGAGATTTATTTTTTAAATTTTAGAACTTTCATTTAGTAAATATTAAATGAAAGTCTGTAGCTTTTCTCTAGATGACTGCCGAAAATACCTGCAGCACAAAAATTAATTTTACACCATCTTAATATTCAATAAATTGTCTTTTCAGTGAACGCAATTGAATTGCTGTACATTGCATGTCTATTTTTAAATTGATATAATCTAAAAATTATATATTTTCTATTAATGCAAAATCCTCAGATCGTTTATATTGTTACTACAGCTATTTTATTTTATCATTTTTTTTCTTGTAATAATTTTCTTTCTATTGTTTATCATAAATATAAAGATATTTTTCAGTGATCAGCAGGCTTCGTTTGAAGTAAGCATTCAGTAAACAATTTTAATTTTTTCTATAATTTCAATTATGGTTTAATTTCGAAAGTAAACAAAGATGAAAATTTTCCAATTTTAAATTAACACATAAAGATTTTTTTTTTTTTTTTTTTGCTTTAGTTAAGATTTTATCACTTTGGCATCAAATTAAATTTCATATTTTTTGTGAGATGATAGAAAATTAGGACGATGCAGAACACGTTAAATAAATAAATGTTGCATGAGGAAAGCAGACAGCAAGTCGAAAATATACTTCTGATATAATAAATGCTATATATGTATCAAAACATGAAATTCAAATATAGTTTGTTGTTGGCGCTATTAAATATGAACGAATAAAATATTTAATAAACATTTTTTTAGCAGTAATCAATACTGGAACCAACTAGGCGCCAAAGTCTTAAAGCTCGTAAAGGAGAAAAATATACACTTTTAATCACCTGCGGATTAATTATTCTCCTTTCATATAATTAAAAGATAAAGATAAATTGGAAATATAGTCTTTCCAATGAAACGCGACAATTTTGTGTAGAGTATTCCAAAATAAGTACTGTATTTCTATTTTAACTTCTAATTATTTATATAACTCCTTTATAAATGTGTTTGAATGAAGAAAAAAAATATTTCACAAGAATGTCTCACTGCACGACTTTAACTTAACAACTTTACTTTGCTGACAACACAACTTTGCTTATTAATAGTGAATCGTTTCAAAATTTATCTCTTTAACTTCGTTCTGCAAGCGATTTATAAAGAATGTATACCCTTAATATTATTCTACAACTAATTCGGCATTTTAGTACTTCTGTAACTTGTTAACAATCAGTAAATCGTATTAGTCATATAAGTTAACAAATAACATGCACGAAAAAGATTGAAACTCTCAAGTAGCCGAACAGAAATAAAATTTCTAATAATAGAAATACGTAAATAAAAAATTCAAATTAATGAATAAAACTCCTCAAATTATTTATGTTCGTCCAAAAACGTCAAGTAAAGCACATATTTAAAATAACAGCCACAGCCACAGCCTTAACAATTTTTCCGACTTTGCAAATGTTTATTTATATTTTAAGGCATAGTTCCTAGATGCATCATCATTAGCCAGTTATACTCCAAAGTATTTCATTTTTAAAAGAAACCTTCAAAATTTTACTTCACAATAAATCGTATGCACGGAAAAATCTTTGACATAGTCCTCTATCCACATCCACCTCAATGATGTAAGCAGTTTTAATGTCATATAAAACTACATACCTAACCCCCTCCGCAAGGATGCCTTCAAAAGTTATTTTTTCAACTTCTCCATTCTCTTTCTAGTTTTAGAGAAATCTCACAAAATAAAGCTTAAACAGATCTCTCAGATCAATAATTTTACAGATTTCGCTATTTTTATTAGACAACTAATTTAGATTATTTTATAAGTGATAAATAAGATTATTTAGTAAGCTAATTTAAATTATTTAGTAATCTAGGTTTATTATATAACAAAAACTTACATTTTACTTTCATTCGTTGTTATAAAATGCAATTCATGAAAGTTAGTTGACATGACTAAAATAATTATTTTAATAAAATAAAAAATGCGAATGCCTAATCTACTAAAATATCCTTATTTCTAATAACTAAAATGTGAATATGTGTTTGTGATGGCGCTTTATAGTATAAGATCTGTTGATTTAAAACTACTGAATTGGAAAAATATTCTTGAAGTGTAGAAATGCTCAATTCAGAGAAATTTATTTCAAATTTTAAATAATTAAAATCTATTGAGATTTTAAATTTTCCTATGATATTTTTCAAACTTATTATAGTGTAAAAATTATTTTTTACTGATATATACTGATCATTTTAAAATTCAACAAATTATCATTTTAATGATATTAATTTAACCGCCATATAATTTTTATTTAATTTTAGAACCCAACGCGCATATGTTAGACAAGTTTTTGGTTAGATGTTGCGTGTAATGGTTATTATTATGTAATTATGGCGTCATGAAAATTTATTTACTTACTTTATTTCAGGAAATGTAAAAATTTTCTAACGATACCGATACTCGTGAATATGTAATATTTCCAATTCTCTGAAAATTGTAGTCAGTAATAGATGACACATAAGACAGACATTAAATCTTAGTCAGCGAAAACTTCTTTCGAATCTAAATTCCTGGAATATGTAAACTGTGATACAAATAACTATTTATTACAATTTCAATATGAATAGCAAAATTCATTACTTGAAATTTAATTTAAAATCAGTATATAAATTATTTTTATACAAGAATGTTAAAATTATGTTAAAAGAGGTTGCCGAATATGAATAATGTATGATTTTTCTGTTTTTATAGTGCTACACGCAATATATAAACAAATGAATGGAGAACAATGCTTTAAAACATCAAAATATCTGAATATTAGATACGTGACATTTCAGCCCTTATTTTTCAAAGTAAAAGCGGTTCTTATTATAAAGAAGAATGCAAAATGTAAGGCTTAAAATATGAATTATTTAAACTTGTATGGAAATTTTCAGAAAAATATGTTGGATAT
This sequence comes from Argiope bruennichi, assembly GCF_947563725.1. Classification (NCBI taxonomy): domain Eukaryota; kingdom Metazoa; phylum Arthropoda; class Arachnida; order Araneae; family Araneidae; genus Argiope; species Argiope bruennichi. The sequence continues at coordinate 65,804,319 of NC_079151.1, read as the reverse complement.
ATTTTGAAAGAATTGTGTGTAGTATAGACAACAATATCTAAATTCTTGAAAAGTATTAGACATTCAAAACAGAATGTAAAGTAATCCACTTTTAAATTATAAATTTCTATGCAGTTTTTAAAGAAAGTAGGTTTTTAAAAACTCTTTCAAATACTATGCAAATTTAGAAAGACGGTTCTTCAGATTACCAAAGCTTGTTTTTAAAGATTTAGTAATATCCCGAAGTTTAAAAACATAAAAGAAATGGCGTATAGCGACACAGCAAAACAAAACCTTTGCGCCATTTATTTGTCTTGTTCAGACCAAACTAGTGAATAATAATTCTGGGGATAAACACAAATTACAGGTTTTTTTTAAAAATTATTATTTTAGCTAAGTCTAGAAAAAAGTCTGAATACATTTACTCTAACTTTTTCAAAAATTGGAGTGTTCAAAAGCACTCCAAACAGAAGTAAAATAAAACATTTAAACTTTAGTGGTTAAATAAGGAACAGCTTTGTCTTCTTTGCATTTAAAAAAAAGAAAGCTTAAAGCAAAGTTGAAAAGAAAATCCAGCGTACAGCTCTGAATTGTTCCCCCATTAGCAATTGTCTTTAAAGATTAAACAAATTATTTGTTAATCTCCTTCACAGAAAAAAAAAATGCACTTTGAGAAATTGACCTGCACATGTAAACATCTTAAAACAGCAATATCATATCAGCATCATATCAGACACGTGTTTCCAAATAAACAATTGATTAGAGTCATGGAATGATTGGGACCTCTGCATTATTAGCCTAATTGCCAAGCAAGATAAATTTGACAAAAAAAAATTCTATAAGTTACAAAATAATGTGAAGACTTTATTAATACATTTAACAAACATAATAAAGCTGATCCCTATATATTTCATTATTTTCCTTTAGTTATTAAAACATATACGAAAGCTGAGCGTCTATTTAAATCGTTTGCAAATTGCTCATAAAACTGTGTTTGTAAATGCCACAAATAAATAATAAATAAACATTAGTCTGTCATAATAAATAAATAAATAAAACTTGAGTATTTTACCAAAATTAATAAAATAAAAAATCTAAAGCAAAAAATTAACACAATGCTGAGTTAATTTTCAGTGTTGCAATGTGAAGCAGAATTAGCCATTTTATTGTTTATCTAAGTTTTTAAAAAAGAAGCTTCCAAATGGGTACCACCTAGGTCCTATGTACCCCACACAAAATGCCAAAATATTGTATGGAAGTTAGACAAATTGTAAGAGAATTTACAATGCTAAAATATATTTAAAAAATTAGTTGCCATTATATTGGCATATCGTCTAGCAAATGAATTCTTTTGGAAAAATTTAATGCTCTAAAAGAAGTTTTATACCTGTATGTATTATTATTTCTGTTACTGATATTTTAAAACTAAGTATAGCATTCAGCCAACTCCTTTGTGTAAAGCAGAATTCATATGAGGTCAACAACTGATACGCAATAGAAAGCCACGTCCCATCCATAAGATTACGTGACCTCGATGGAACAATGAAAAAAAGTTGTCCTGACTATACAACTATTTGCAATAGTCTCAACTGTTCACATAATGACGATACTAGGACAACAGCAAAAAGATAACTACTGAGTGCAATAGATGGCATATTGCGAATGCATTTCAATTTATATTTAAAGCAATGGATAAAAGAGCCTGATTTTATCAAGACACATCACTGTTAGTCAATTTTCTAAATTAAATACAATGTAAATTCTTTAAATCATTACTATCTATGAAATAAGCCGTTTATTATAAAGTTCGTGTGTTCAAATGCAATATAAAAAGTATTAAAAATGTATTCTGAAGATCATTTATATGTTCCACGATATAACTTTTCAAGCCTTTAGACATTACATTGCATTATAAGTATAATGTATAACGAATTTAATAAAAATCGTAGGATTGCATTTATAATTTTAATATCCTAAATAGATGAAATTTTTCATTGTCAATATGTTTTACTTGTTAGTTTTTAATTTATAAATTATCATTGAATTCGAATGTTTTTGTTGAACTAACTACCAAGAATGCCAATATATGTATCAAAATTTGATTAAATTAATAGATTAAATGTAAAATAGTTTTTTAAAAATATTAATATAAGATACTTTTATTTAAACTACTCAAGTATGCAACATTTTAAAACTCTGTTAAATCATTAATTGAGCGCAAAATCTATTACAAAAATCCTTCATTACTTAAGAATAAAATGGCTTGTATTTGCTATTATGCTTAATCTACAACTCGTAGTTTCAAGTTGTCGGTTTCCAGACCTGTCTTCATGAGCACCCGGATTGAATAAAAATCCATTCTACTTTACTCCTACATTTTATTCTAAAGATACAGCAAACAACAGGAAATTCCACTCCTACCCAATCGCTGATGCTTCCTGAATACAAAGCAGATCTTTCATTGGATTTTCTCCTGTTTCATATGAGATTCGAGCTCATATCTCTCTTCGAATGAAAGCATTGAAAGCTTCTATACAATAAAAATAATTTTTTGACTAAATCAAAAAATAAAGTGTAAAGTATGATTTGAAAAATGCAACATTTGATCTTTGGTAGAATCAACTTTTAGATACATTAAGGGTCTGTGGTACTTTTGCAAATTATTCACTTAGGGGTATGAATTTTTTATGCATATATATAAAAATATAAATGCATCAAATTTCTTTAAAAAATTCTTTAAAACGAAATATATTATTTTAAAAATTCTTAAATATATATGATTTTTTTTTAATTTCAAAATATTTCAGGTGACTCAATTTTTTTCCATTATTTTTTTCCTTATTACACAATTTAAATTTATTTGGAACAAAATTTGATGTGATGTGTAATTCAAATTAAATGCAAATTTTTTTACAATTATTTTTATGCACACTTATTGAGCTTTCATGGGAATTTCCTGTTCATCTATATAAAATGCATATTCTTTTTTCTTTTAGAGTTTAACAAAAATCTTTATTACCAATTCTATTTAATTTCTATATACGTTAAAACACCCAAAACGTTTCAAAAATATTTTAAACTAATTACAATATCATTTTGAGTAAAGTCATTAAGAAATACTTTTTTTACCTCTAGGATCTCTAATTTTTAATTTATTGAACAATACATTTTATAACTCTATTTTAGGTGAAATAAAACTTATATTTTGATGATGAAATGATAAAAATAAAATTTCATATTTTCGTCCATTTTTGCTAGACCTACGGATAGCGCGTCTTCCCCATGATCTGGGCGTCTCAGGTTCCAGTCCTGGTTCAGGCATGGTTAGTCTCTACTCTGTGTTCTATCTATGAAGTGTGTAAAAGAGCTTCTCTGTAAAAACGGGTTGTGCAAGCGAATGTGTGTGTCATCTTCATATGAGCTAGAAGTCAGACTTCTGCCCTCGGGTGCTCAGGGGCCTTTGCCCTCAGACGCTACTGCACATTCGGCTTAAATCACTGACAGTTTTCAGTCGCAATATTTCTTGCGCCTTAGAAAAATAAATTAACTTCATATTTAATCTCCTTATTCATCAAACATAAAATTATCTAGGCAATCGGTAAATCTTATAATATTATCACAAAGATAATAATTTCAGAAAGCAATTTGGTTAATTTTGAAAATTATGTTTAAATAGGTAAAGAAATAAATAAAAACAAACAAAAAATATTCTTAATCTCATGTCGGAAATCAAGAATGCGTAAAGAAACTTTCGAAAAAGGCACGAGTGGCTTTTGGAATTCTCTGAGCTCGGCGTTTTTACATAATGCTGCCAATAAATACTGCTGATTCCATATTTTTATTTATTTAACAAATTTTCTCCAAAGTATTACATTTTAGTCCACGTGCATTTAATAATTTTTTTCAAAATTAGGAAATATGCATAGTGGTTTTAGTTTTTAAAATATGATAATATTGATATAGAATACCTAGGTTTAACTCCATATTAGTTATTGCGATCAAATAATTTAATATTGCCAAGAGAAGAATTATATTTATTAAATTATAATCACGAATTATTTGAGAATTGTCTAATGCCAAATACACTACTGATCAAAAGTGTTGCAAGTTTGAGAAATTTCATGTTTTTTTAAAAAATAAGCCCCCCCAAAAAAGTAATATTTTCTTATTTAATATGATATTTTTATGTCAATATGTTAAATTAGTCAAAAGACAAGATATAATTAAGTCATTGAACAAAAAAATTATTTAATTTCAAAAAGAATAAAATGCAAACAAAATGTGCATATTATCAGTATCGTAATACATTTTGGTTCCCTGGAATAAAATAAAGAAAACATTTAAAGTTCTTTTGATCAGAAAAGATAATTATATAGTTCAAGTTAACTGAAAAATATTTAATATTTGGTTGGGCCGACTCTAACTTCGATCATAGCTGCTACTCTGTTACGGATGGAATCCACAAAGTTTTGCCATATTTTTTTCAGTATTTCATGGTTCCAAACTTTAATTATTGTTTCCTGAAATTGTCGTTTTGCTCTGGGATAGTTCTCAGTTATTTTCTTGCCCATTATACTCCACAAATTCTCAATGGGGTTTAAATCTGGCGAGTTTCTTGCCCATGTGAGAACATTAATATCATTTTTTGCAAATGCAGCCTTAACATAAAATAACGAATGTTTCGATATGGAGGTAAGAACTGAAATGAAATGAAATTTTAAATTAATTGTAAAGTCTGTTTTACTTTTATTCGATGTATGGTAGGGTGCTAGCTCTTGCTGAAATATCCTTTTCTGCTTTGGGAACGTGTTACAAGTCCTACGAAGCAATTGATCCTTCAGCACACCAATATACTTGTCACCATTCATGGTTCCTGGTACAAAATGAAGCCGTCTAGTTCACTGATATGACATGCAGCCTCCACCATTACGCTTTCTGGGTGTTTTGTTCTACGAATCAGGCGTTCCAGCCTCATGATTTCCTTAGCTTTACAACAAACTTGGCCATTCTTGTCAGACATTAAAGAAAAACGAATTTCGTTCCTGAATATAGCTTGCCTCCATTTCGAAATCATCCAATTTTTGTACACCTTGGCCCACTCCAATAATTTATTCAACATTGCTTTCGTCAGTACTGGATTTTTTTCTAGGTACTTGTGCCTTGTAACCAGCTTCACAGAGCCTCCTGCGAACTGTTCTGGGACTATCAATGACAGACGTGGACTCATTCCATTATCAAGCAAGTGTAGCAGAACTTACAAATCTATTTTTACGACATAATCATGTCCATGTAACATCAGCACAATTAGAAAATAACCTCAGACGACCACTTCTAGGCTTATTGTCTAGGTTCCTTCGGTTTTGAATCTCTTTATGAGGTGTGAAACGGTCAATTCACTGCAATCGCACCGATGAGCAAACCTAACATTTGAGATGTTTTCTTGATGCATTAAAATGCCTGGCGCTTCTCACGAGTTAATCCACGCATTTTAAAAATAAATTATCGCTTTAAATTGAACAGCAATGCACATCAAACGCACTTCGACAACAAACCGAATGAAATCCTTCACAGACGGAGCGATTTTATAATAAATTACCGGGATGACACAATCATAGCGGACGATGTCTTCACAATGGATGGCACAATAGCTTGAAACTTCATCACATTTATACTAGAAAATATCACTTTAAATGAAAAAAAAATATTACTTTGGGGGGGGGGCTTATTAAGGAAAAAACTTGAAATTTCTCAAACTTGTAATATTTTTGATCAGTAGTGTATATTTCATATAATAAAACAGATGTATTACTACTACCCTTTACTACTATGAATAATAATGATGCATCGTTTCATCAAAGAATAAAAAAGGCAAGCACATAAACTACTCTAGGAATCTAAATTGAGCTTCAATGATATCGATGATAGATTTTTTGGTTGAATGCAGTTCTTTCTTGATTCATCTTAAATTTACAATTGATGCATTATGGCTTATTTTTTGGTAAAAGTGTTAATATGACAATTTGACAATTTAACAAATTCACATTTATTAAATTAAATTGAAAATATTCATGTTTTAAATGAATAAAATTGTAGATAGATTATATATTAGAAAATTTGCTTCTTGATGAAAACATTCTCCAAACATCTCAGATAATTGTTGTAATTTCACTGTTTCTGAATTTTAATCTAGAAAACAGATAAATATCTTTAGAAGCACTGAACCTGTCTGTAGTAGATTTCAAAATGAGCATTTAATGATTAAGATTTGAATTTTTTATACTTATTTAAGGCGCGCATCAGGCTTCGCAGGTACGGGTATTTTTTTTTTTTCTTAAAAAATAAAAAGAAAATTCCATTTGTATTAGAGAAAATCTAGTTATATGAAAGCACTCGATATAAAAATGTAGTTTTGGCATAAATATCACATTTAATATTTTACTTTTAAAAATATTCGAAGAAGAATTGTTTGAAAAAATTTATGGATTATTGAGCTTTAAAAGCTGAAAAATACTGTACATTTAATGATTGCTGATTGCTGATTTATATTACTAAATTCGAAATAAAAGTTTAAAAAAGTTTAGGCTTCTTCTTTGCAATTCAATTCTGAAATACAAATATGTTCATAGAGTTTCGAGAGTCTGTATATCTGTATTCTAACATAAGGAAATAGAGAAAATCCCTGGAATTCCTGCACTCAGCTTCCAAATGACTTTGAATGCAGCTACTGTAAAGTCAAAGGTTTCTTTATAAAAAAACCGATTTTATGATACTACTTATTTAATTCTTTTCATCTCTGAAGTCCAATACGTGTCTTCCTTGGTTAAACATTCTGATTGCTAATTTTATTGGACTGTTTGTCTTTAGTCATTTGTCTTGAGAATTCTTTTACCATCAACTCAAATTTCTATAAAACAATAGTCTTCGTCTCTTTATGGCTAATGGAGATCAGGAAAAAAACAACGAGATTCTGTTTTTATATCCCTTTACCAAAGAGTATTTCGGTATTTATACTGTTGTAGAAATCGTGATATCTCACGTGACTTGAATTCCAATCATCATCCTCCGTCTCTGAAAGTAGGATCAGGAGCACCAATTCGTAGCTGAAGGAAAGTAAATACTCTGACATTTCCAAAATAAATCCCCAATGGGATACTAAAGCGACGCTAAAGTCGAAGATTAAACCAACATTTCCACAAACATTGCAGAGTATAAATGTACCTTTATTTATCTTAGGATATGAACATGGAATATGTTCCTAGAAATTATTACAAGATGGTATTCCACATGGCAGCAGCAATTTTTCTTACAAAACTGTCATCTCTATGTTATTTTCCATTCATTTCCTTTCTTTTAACATTGAATTACTTTTACTAGCTTCAATTTTTCATACATAAATTATTCTGAAAGAGTTCGCTTCCGAAAACTTCAAACCAAATTAATTTAATTATTTTTTTTTATATTTTAATAGAAACTACATTATATAAGCCATAAAAAAATTGGTGATGAATGAAATCATCAATTTTTTTTTCAGATATAGAAATAATTATGGTAGAATCTGCATGAGAGTCATAAAATACTTTGCTGATTTTCTGTTCAATTTTCAGTTTTTAAAATTGGATGTCTAACACTTTTATTCTCTTTTTATTTTGTGAAAGCAAAATTTTTTGCAGTCTTATCGCATTCCAATAGGGTAAGTCTGACTTCTCAAAATTGTGATTGGTTATTTTCGGATCATTAAATCTTATTTCTCCAGACACTGCTATGGAAACCTTAAATGATGTGCAAGTACTAATAATTTGTTCATATACAATCTAAAAATTTTATTTTGACTACATTAGTTTTACAAAATATGCTGAAATAAGGATGCTTTAATAGAATTTTTGAGGGTGAATATGAAATTTTACACTTCTTGACTTCCTATCGCGCGCATAGCACTCATGTGTGCCAAAAATCTCCCAATTATAAATCAAAAGGAAAATCATCAAAATCAGTAATGAATATATAACAAAAACAAAATAAAACATTATGACTACCAAATAAATAAATTATGCTGAAATTTCATTCCCTCAGTGCATTATACTTTATATTCCTCTATTTTTTAAATTGAATCAAGATTATAGTAAAATGGATACATGAGTATGCGGCCTTAATTTAGAAGGTTTGATTTATATTCTCTTTTATTAATAATTTTTAAGGATTAGAAATACATTAATTATTATTTGTACCTAAACATTTAGAGAAGGTATATAAAGTGCAAATTATGAGTTAATTAAATTTAATGAGCAATTTTTCTGTGGATAAAATATATAAAATTTATTTGAGATAATTGTATACCTGTTAATTATAAACAAACAAGCATATACTTTATTTATATTAGCATCCATTAGTCTATTTTAAATAACTCAAGGGTTAGTTTGGCACAGAAATTTGCATTTTTAATCTAGATCAGAAGACGAGGACAACCTCCCCCCCCCCCATACTCCAAACATAATCATCACACGAACAGAAAAACACACAAAAGATTTTTCTTGAATAATTATCATTTCCAAACAGATTTTGAGGAAATTTATTTCAAAATTACATTTAAAGTCGTATATATGTTTTTACACAAATCTATAAATTGTATTTCTTATAGAAATCTACTTAATTTAAAAATAACTCGAAATTCTTTTACCTAAATCAATTTTTAAGTTAAATCTTTCTTTATAGTTGCACAATAAGTAAGCGCGGACATACATACAATTGCATTTCTCGAATACGAATTTTCCTGTTGCAAAGTACGTTGATGCCATAATTTGAAATTAGAGAATAGTGGTGTATTAAGAAGGCTAAATGTAAACGAGATGCACTTCAAATATTCAAATATATGGAGATTGGGTTATATGCGATATATCGTCTCAGCTGTAGTTTTGCATAAGATATTACAAGAAATTTCCATCGAGATTGCCAACCAGAAAATTAAAGAATCCTGGAGATACGATATAAGAGATCGATACGAAAAATTGTTTAAAGGGAAGTAAGGATCCAATAATAGGGAGCTATTTCAAATTTGTCTAGCATTTTGATTAGCCTTCTGTACAGTTCGGCTAATCGTTTCAAATGAGTCTCCTTATTTTAATGCATTGATTCCCAACATCGAGACTGAAACAAACAAAAATAATGGAATGATTCATAATAATTTATGAATCAGATATTTACTTTTTCAAAGTCATCATGGTAAATAAAATAGTTTCAAATGATTTTTGGAGATTTATGAAATAATTTTAAAACAAAAGCCCCAGTAAGTTTTATTGCTTAGTGTTAAATGACCTGCACATTTTTACTTGGCTACAAAAAAATGTTTTCTTCATAATTTCAAAGAGTATTGTTTATTGGTTAATTTAGTTCCAAAATCTCCATGTATCTTTGTATATATATATACCTTTATGTTTAATTTTTTGTAAAAAATTTATATTAATTCAGGTTTTATGATTCCTCTCTCTCTCTCTCTATATATATATATTTGTATGTTTTGTTTCCTTTCTTGCTTCATTGAAATAGATTCCATAAAGGCTTCCACAATAAAAGCGGAGTTTGCAATAGAAAATACAATTTTAATAGATTTCTTCTAAATATATTTTACTCGATTCAAAAGAGATCCATTTTATTTGAGGAAAAAAGAAATTGATATAAGCCGCTTAACAACTGTTGTGCCGAAGAGCACAACAGAGTGAAAAGCAAACATCTCGACTTTATTTGTAATGAATAGCTATAATAAAAGAAACCTCTCTAGTGTCAAATAATATAAATCAAAATGCCTGTAATAATATCCCAAAGTGTTGGGTGTGGTCTTTCTTTTGAGATTGGTTCGAGTGAATAAATTTATTGACTATGTCACAGAATCTTTGAGATATTTTAAACGTGATATTAATAATTTGGTATCTTAGAAAATCCTCTAGGTAAAGCATTTATAATATAAGAATGGATAAGAAAATCATAGTTGTGTTAAATTTTTCCCGGCAAATAAAAATCTATAAATTTTATCTTAATTCCTCAAAAAAGGAACTTTTTTTTTAAAAAAAAAAACTTGTTGTTTCTTTCTTAAAATATCTTTCTTTATTATAAATAAATTCAAGTTTGAAATGAAATGAAAAATAAATTTAATTTGCAGACTAGGTGAATCCATTGCAGCACCAATTCCTCAAGAAAACAAGATATATAATATTTATATGGATTGGAGCAGATGTATATCAGAAAATAGATATAAGAAGTAGGTTTTTATCTTTTAAAGACATCGTTTATGCAAAATTTAATGTTCAGAATTTTGTCACCATTATTGATGACTAGGAGAATCCATTGCAATATCGATTCCTGAAGAAAACAAAATATATAATATTTATAGAGATTGGACCGGCAGTGTTCCAGAAAATAAATATAAAAGGCAGGTGTTTATATCTTTTAAAATTTTTAAAGAATATATAAAAAATAATAGAGACAAATATTGAAGAATATATGAAAAGATGCTTTTAAGGAATAAATAAAACAGGGATTTCATACTGCTTATCGTGATAGAATATTATAGTTAAAATAATTGCAATTCTCAGTTTATCAATTAAATTATTAGGTTCACCATCAATAGTTTGAGTTATCAAACTTTAATCGCTTTCCTAATTGTTTTCATTTAAGGAAATATTGCTAAAGTTTTTGATTCGAGACACTGCTTTGAGAATTCACAGAAAATAACTCTGAAAAATCTTTAATTTAAACATAATATTACTAACTCCTGAACAAAGATTTTTTATAATGTTTATATTAAATACTATACAAATTACTTTCAGACTTAAAATTTATATTTTAACAAACAAGCCTTATGACCAAAAAAAAATAATTTGACTGGCATAAGATATAAATATGGTATTGAATATACTAGGGATATAATAGGTGCTTTAAAAGAGATAGTGCATAACATTTGAAATAACACATTAGATGATAGAGAAATTACATGAAATGTCTATACATGATAAAAATGTTTAAGAATTTAAAAGTATAATGGCTGTTTCATTTCTTTCCATTTGTTTTAGAAAACTGAGTTATTTAAGCTTAGCGAAAAACCCACATTTCTTTTAGAAGAAACTGGAAAAAGATTCTAACTTATTAAGAGATTTTTTTTTATTTCTCCCTTTTACCATCATACGTTTCAATTTTTCCATACTAACATTTATGTAAGAAAAATGTAATATATTAGAATTGTCCATAACAGTTCAAAAATCGATTTTATTATCAATTCTATGCAAAAAATTGATTATATTTTAGAAATGTTCAGAGATTTATCCATATAATTAAAATTGACTTTTAGTTTTTTTTTTAAAAAATATGCATCATTTACTGATATAAAAGCACTTGATAATTTCTAAATCTGTGATAAATAGAGGAAAGCGATCACATATTTAAATTTCGTTTACTTAAATAACAATAGATATTTTAAATTTCAGTTCATAAAGTTTGTTTTTATATTTTCTTGAATAAACATAAAATTATTTTATGACAGTAAAAAAATTATAAAATAATATAATATAATAGCTTGTTTTCTAATTTGTATGACAGAAAGTAATTTTACTTATAATTATATCTAAATATATAACGTTTCATAAGCAAATGAATGGAAGTTATTTCAAAACTATTAATTTTGTCAAAACAACTATTTCAAATTCCTTAAGATTTCTTTTTATTTTCCATTTCCATATTTCAAATTTATAGTATTAAGATAAAGTTATTCTACTGATACTAAAATAGTATTTTCAATTGTCTTAGCATTTCCTCGGTCTTTCCCATTTTATCACGCAAATATAATTCTGAAATTCTCTCATTTTATCACAATACAGTATTTAAATTTTATATAAATTAAAATTATATATTATATTTACTTCTTATATATATTCTGTCTTTTTCACTGTTATATAAATGTTATTTTGTTTCAAGCGAATTAATACTCATAAGGCATAGTGCCGAGAATTAAGTTCGATTTAAAATAACGTTGTTCTTATTTAAGAAGTGTTCGAAACGCATGCATCGAAAATGTATTGAGAAATGGTTTTAACGGAAAACAATTTTAGTAGGTAAATAGTCCCCAATTTAATGAAAGCATTTTAATCGTTATTTTATTTTATAGAATGTGTGAGCAAAAAATAAATTAGTTGCATATTTAATTTTCATTATATTACACATTTCTGATTCATCCGAGATATATAAATGAATAGTTTAAAAACAATTGTGAACAGGGCATTAAGGGTAATTGCAATTTTAACTAAGGTTCAATTAAAATTTGTTACTTTATACTATGCTATTGACACATTTTATATAAAATATATTTTAAAAGTAGCTAAAATTTACAATTATACACGCTGAGCCCTTTTCATTGTAAACTTATTTTTAAAAATACTTAATAGAAAATTAACCAGATGAGTCTTATTTTATACCTTTAGGATATTGAATTTGAAAAATTCAGGCATATCAAAATGGAACTTTGTAGAAAGAATTTTGACCTCCGTAATTAAATTGCTTTTTTATGACTTTATTTAAATACTTATATACTCTTGTTATTTCTTTAACAAGTAGCGAAACACGATATTTTACACACAATTGACTTTAAATAACATTTAATATATTGAAATTTTAAGCAATGTATTTAATGCAACATTATCATATAGCCAGTTTCATTCATAAAGCATGATAAGCAAAAGTTATAGCTAGTGTTGCGTTACAGTATTTTATTAGCACATGTATAGACTAAAGATTACATCTTTAAAGAAAATGTACAAAGAGACTTGAAAAAAATACTTGATGTTAGCAATCATGAGATAAGTATTCTATCATGAAATATTCTGAATAGAAAATTGAGAATCCAATATATTGCTTTTTTCATTATTTTATTTAAATACTTATATATTCTTGATATCCCTTTAACAAGTAGCGAAACACGATATTTTACGCACAATTGATTTTAAATAACATTTAATATATTGAAATTTTAAGCAATGTTTTTAATGCAACATTATCATATAGCCAGTTTTTTTCATAAAGTATGATAAGCAAAAGTTATAGCTAGTATTGCGTTACAGTATTTTATTAGCACATGTATAGACTAAAGATTACACCTTCAAACAAAATGTACAAAGAGACTTGAAAAAAATATTTGATGTTAGCAATAATGAGATAAGTATTCTATCATGAAATATTCTGAGTAGAAAATTGAGCATGCAAGTCACTTAAATAATTTTTTTCTCGTTTGAAGTCGAAGCAATAACCCCTACATACGCAATGATATCCACAAGATGTAAATAAGCATGGTACGGCAAATCCTCTCCTCGCGCTTCACCACTTTCTCGTGACAGAACATGTGGTAGACAGTAAGTGACAAGAAATGTCAAAATTTATTTGGATATACTTTTTTTGAAGAGTGTATTCGTCCATCCGTTCACAATGCACCGGATTGTGGTGAAAAGAAGAAGCAGCAGGAGGAAGTTTTATCTTTCAAGATGATGATTCTCTTTTACTTCCTTTCATTGAAAAGAAGATAAGAATTTTTCTTTTCATGCCTGTTCTGTAGTGCTTCTTCTTTTTTAGACAAGAATATGTCAAAGGAAACATGAGGTGAGGTTGGAGATATTTTTTTCCCATTCTTGTACTAGACTAGATGATAGAAGTTCTAGGAGATTTCTTTCTCGATAAATTATAAAGATACCTAAAATGGAACATGTTTCTTAGATTTTTAATGTAAAAATATAACAAATTTTAACACTTTTTTAGCATACCCTTATCTAAATTTTAAATCTGAAAGTTTTCTTTATGAATTCAATGGCGTATTGAGAAGAATGAATAGACTAAATATGTGTAAAATATCATATATGAATTTTTCGCACTAAACATTTAGAAAAGTTAGAAAACAAAACAGAAATTTCTCAGTTAGTTTCCATTCTAAAATAACAATGGAATAGTGTTTATTATTTTTAATACATTTTTATTTTTTATAATGAAACTTGGACTTTATAAATTTGTTTTAAATTCAAAATTTGTTAGAAAGAAAGAAATAATTTAATCTTGAATTAAGAAACAGATTAATTATACGAATTTCATAATATTTCAAGAATCGATGAATTTTTTAAAAATAATTTTATAGCAACGTAAAGCTTATCAAATTGTGTATGCAAGTTTAGCGATTGCTCTTAATGACATATGTTTGCATTTCTTAATGTTACATCTCCCTTTTGCCGGCGTCCTGACATAGGGGTAACACGTTTTCCCTGTGATCTGGGCGTCCAGGATTTGAGTCCCGGTTCGGGCATGGTTGTTCTTCTTCTTTGTTCTATCTGTGAGGTGTGTGAATATGCCCCCTGTAAAAAGGGTTTGTTCAAGTGAATGTGACGCATCAAGTAGCAAAGTCGTATTCTTGGCCCTAGTTGGCACTACTATAAAAACAAGAGACGCTCACTCGGCTTAAATTGCTGACAGATAACACTCAGCGGGCTTGTAAAGTGCCATAAGTCACAACACAACAATAGCATCTCCCTTTGAATAAAGAAACTATTTGTCTGTATGTAAATAAATTTATTTTCTCGATTAATTGATCAAAGGGAGAATCTTGGTCCCTTATAGTGAAAAATATATACAGTACTACAGACACTAAAATATATAAAGTAAAAAATAAGGAAATTAATTTATTATATGCTTTAATTAATTGAATTAAAAATGCTGAGATACAATTTTGCTTTAATTAAACAAATTATAATATGCTTTTAAAAAACGACTTATTGATATATTTATAATTTATTCACAAATATATAGACACACTAAGTAACTTATTAATCTTTTTTTTTTCTGCTGGTGAAATCAAAAACACTTTCAAAATCCTTTGCTCAGTGTCTTTAGAAGCGAGATAGTCAGATATTAAAGTAATATAAAGGTAATAGAATCAGTCGCCGTAATTTCAAATTTTAATCAATTTGTCTCTGTCCAAAATGTAATTTGAGGGAAAATTTCTTTTTGTAACTTAGGAATCCGTTTGATTTACCATAGAAAAATGCAAATTTTAATTACGAATTATACAAATGTTACAAATAAGTATCAAATAAATGTTATATCCAGAATATCTGCAGCCGAGAAATTATAATAAATATTAACTAAAATATTCAGAGTGATCTAAACTGAAAAGGAAATTTCAATACAACTATTTTGCAAAAACTATAGGTATGTATTGGTATACGCAATATTCTGATTATACGGTTTTTATTTTCATCTCATTCTCGTTGCCTTTTATTACACAAAGCATGAACTGTTTAATCCTTTCTGAAAGCGAATCCGCATACTCTGGAATATATGTTTGAAAAATTTAGTTGTATTCTAGTATGAGCGTTTGTACAGGATGCGCCTAAATATCACATTTTCAATTTGGCTCAGCCTGTAGAACATGATATAATAAAACGACATTGTTCAAAAAATTTTGGTATCCAAATCCTAACATATGTAATTATTTTTTTCTCTCTTTTGTGAGACAAATGTCACATATTATATTTAAAGAAACAACAAAAACACATGAATTTTAATACTGATTTGATACATAAAGAAAGCATATCATGCATTTTTATACACCAATGTTCCCATACATTTTATATACCAAATTTGTAAGCAATTTTCTCTGGATACATGCTATAAAGATTATATAACCTTCAAAACTATCCTTCCACAATATGTTTTTAAATATATAAAAAGCTTGAAAAGGTGTTGTTTGTAACTGGCCTTATAAGCTTTGAGAGTTATTAACAATGCATTCAGATTCGCCCCTTCTTTTTCCCCTTCCCGAGAACGCCGGCAAACAGCAGGAAATTCAACTCGTCCCCCAAACGTGGACGTTTCCTGAATACAAAACATTTCTTTCATTGGATTTCCTCCAATCGAACGTGAGGCTCGAACTTCGTCTTTCACAAAATGATTGCATTGAGAGCGTGGAAACAATAACAAAGAAAATCAGATCTGAAAGTTTAGTGGAAAATGTGATTCTAAAAATTGTTAAATCCCATTTTTGTCAAAAGAATAAGCGTTTAGGCTTCTACCTGTTGTATTAGATCTATTAAAGAATTCTGAAAAATAAATGCTCAAAACGAAATAAAAGTATGTTTTAAAATGCTGTCAAAGCAGAATATTGGGAACCTATTTAAACATATTTTAATCTATAAATTTTATTTAATTAAATATTATGAATGATGAAAAAACATATGATTATATAGGTTTAAAATTATTAGTTATAGAACCAATTCTGATTTTAAAATAAGTTTTATCGAGATTTTTTGATGAACTGCATCGTTATATTGTATGGCTAGCGATGGCTTTTCTATTACTATAGAAAACGAATTTGTGCCTGCTTGCATTCTAGAGGACTGGCAATTAGACGTAGAGATGACAAATTTTGATCTGATAAATTATAAATGTAGGGAATATAAATCTCAAAATGAGTTTTTTTTATTTGAATTAAAACCTTCATTTACAATAATATTCCTGTAAAATTTGAATTTTTTTCATCTCTAACATTGCGAATAAAATCTTATAAATCTATTTTAGAAAATCTACCTATAAACTCAAAAATTAAGAAAGATTAAAGATTAATCATTTTGAAACTCGTGTTGGTATTCTTCTAATGCCTAAAACTGGCGACTCAGTTTCCCTTTTTTAAATTTTTTTTTAATTTTATTTATTTATTTTGAATATTCATATAGTCAAAGTACGGGAAAGTGACAATATTCTAAAAACGCACAGGTTAAAAAAAAATTGAGTTTTAAAATTGTTTTGTGAAGAGAAGCAGAAAAAGAAGAGGTTCAATTCAAATGAAACAAATTTAATATCCCTGCCAAATAAGTTGGTTGAAAAAGATGGCTAATACGAAGTGAATTGCAATATTAATTTTTAGCCAACGGTTGATTGAAACATTTTCCAAATATAGATGCTCAGTCTAAGATTAAAACGAATAAAATGTATGCATATTGTTATACCACAATTGTAACTTTTATACAAGATATTCTGTGGTTTGAAAATGAAAATACTTTATTTTAAAGAATGTCGATGTGTTCATAGAATGGGGAGGGTTGTCAAAAGGAAGGAAAGACGCAGAGTGAAGCTAATTGCAGCAAGCTGTCAGAATTTCACAACAACTATTTCCGAAATGGCATCACAAATTTTAATAGTTCTTCAACTTTCAAAGTTAGCATAATTTTCTAAATTGTCCAAATTATCCAGAAGTCTGCTGTGATAATCATTTTCTCATTTTTCATAAATAGAAATTCATAGCACATTTTTTACAGAAATCGAAAAGATTGTTGAATGAAATGAAATATTTTGTAAATAAAATATTACACATTCAATAAATATTCTACAACTTAATAATAATAAAAAAAAAAACTGAATGACTCATTTTGTATAGATATTTATATAACTCTTAAATTGCAAATCAGAAACTCTGTTGTGCTGTTAAAACTTTCAAAAAGCTGGATAAAATGTTTAAATGTTATATATTTTGGAATTCTTTATACAAATTGACTTAAAAGCATAACTTTTCCACATATTGAATGGAATAAAAATGCACTGAAATAAATTGAATTTCATCGTTACTTTAGGTATCTGGTTGGCGATTCTTTTCGTTAAAATCTAAAACTGTAAGCAATTTAAGTATTAAAAGAAGCACTTATAAATTCTTTGTAGCAAATGGATGTCAGAATAATATTTTAAGCTCTTATTGACTTCCCTTCTCAAGATGAAAATTTTATTACTAACATGAAAAACATGAATGTTCACGTGGCAGGAATAAATTGCAGCGTCTTTCTTTCCTAGAAAAAAAATCAAGAAAGGCAACTCCTTGCTGAAGGAAAGTAAAAAATCCGAATGCTGATTCCAAATCCTCAAATAGAAACAAATTTATTGCTTATGTTGAAGAAAAAATAAATATTATCTGCATTATTATATTTCATAAAATCAAATTCATATGATAAGAAACATAAAGTACTTACCAAGACAAGAGGCTGACTCCAATGATAATGACAATTTCTTGTTTCACTTTTACTTGTTCCTCCCAAAACTGTAACATAGTGAAGATTCTATATATATTAGTAATGAAAATATGAATTAAATTTCTTTCAAATTATAGAAATGTAATAAATAAAATTTTATAGAGAAGATAGCTTACATCTATATTACTTTCGGGAAAAATATCTTCAGCATTAAATTGGTTTCAACTTGTATTTCAATATGTCCGTTGCGGATTGCCAGTCAATCACTTATTTATAAAGGAGAATATATGTTTAAACTGTTAAAGATTTTCCCAAATATTTCACACAGACTTTCAATAATGAAATCACATTGTAACAACAAACTTTTGATACAAAAATACTACTTCTTTTTCTTTTACAATGTAAGCTAAAGCCTTACTATCCATTGAATTCTAATGGGTACTCAATATACTGTGGTGAAAGCTTATAAGCCAGTTAGCAGCTACGCTACACAAGCAATTGCTTTTGTATTATGGTCATGTTACTGGGCTGCGAATCACAAGGTCCCAAGTTCTATCCTGGCTCATATCAATTCGCCACATTGGTGACCCCGACGGGATCTTTCAACTTTCGTACAGCTGTTGTGCGCCATCTACCCACAGCAAACCAAAATCGTCAGATTCACTTGACACAGCAACACAAAGTCGTTCTGTGGTGAAAGCTTATAAGCCAATTAACAGATACGCTACACGAGCAATTGCTTTTGTATCATGGTCATGTTACTGGGATACGAATCACAAGATCCCAGGTTCTATCCTCGCTCATATCAATTCTCTACAATTCCAATATTGTGTTCTTTACTGCTGTATATGAAAGAATAAAGGAATGAAGGGAATATTTGAATACAGCGCATGCAAAATATTATAAAATCCCTTGAAAGAAAATTATTTCCATAGAACTGCCTGTAGCATCCTTGAAAACGTGAGTTTCTTATGTTACCAAATATACTAATTCACGTTAAATGAAAATATAACATGCATTATTAGGCACTCAGTATCATTATGATAAAATCAGGCAGGGATCATGACTCTGCTAGGAATAAATTAATACGGTCATTAATACTCTTAATGCAAGGAATAAATTAATTCGTGATCTAGATTTACATATAATTTCATCTCTCTTAAATACATTTGCTTTGGTGACCCAAAATAAGGTAGATAAATTAAATAACTACTTCAGATAGTTATATATAATTGTTGATAATTTTATGATTTGTGTGGTATCCGGCATGTGACATCCTGCATTCGAGTAAAATAAAATGTGAACAACAAATGAAATCAAGACAATTAGTAAATAATATTATTATAGATCAAAGATACTCGTAGCTAGCTTAACGATAAATATTCTAGAGAGATATCAAGACAAAAATAATTCATAAACACATTAGTTTTTTAGAGATTATTTAGTTGTTTTAAAATTTCATCAATTATTCTAACTCTTATCTATGTATATCTAGAATTTCCTTAATTTAATAAAGGATATCTTTTTTTTCTAATTCATTTTGAGTACTGAATGTAGGGTTCAAAATAAATTAATGTAGCGAAGATATAAATACAATTATATTTATCTTACAGGTGCTTAAAGTAAAATCTGCGGATGCTCTAATTTGTAATTCTAGAAAAGTATTGCTTATGAATACTAAGTACAACCGAAATACTCTAGAGTGTTTCGGGTACGTGGACATTACATGACATTAGGTATATCATCTTCGTTGTGTTTTGCATAAAACATTAGGAGGAGTTTTCCTCTAGAATATGTATGAGAAAATTAAAGAACCCTGGAGACAAGATAAAATAGAATAAAAGCATCATGTTCATTCCGAAGAAGCATTCGCAAAAATGCTTTTAAACTACTTCCCCACTTTAAGAATACTTTATAAAAATATTTCCGTGCAGAATCAAAATGAATCTTGAAAGAGAGTAGTGATATATAATAGATGGCGCATGTATATCAGTATTTAAGTATATCATACTATTTACTGACAATTACTTATTAGTTTATATTTCAGCAACTTCCATATATATTTAAATTATGTCCATTGAAAATCGTTTTATCGTTTTTATTAAGTGAAAAACGCACGAGAATATCTTAGTTGTGTCATATATAATAAAGAATGTAAGTGACAGAACTAAGCATATAATATGTTGCTTTTTTGGTCAATGTCTGCTATAAAGTTCAAGCTACATAAAAGTTTTTTTTTTTAGTTGCTGATCCAAGAAATAATTCTTATACTGGATTGAGTAATAAATCATGATCGTTATATTTTAAATTTATAAATACATATATAAATGGAAAGTGTATTGGTAAAATTATTTATATTTTTGAAAACAAGCTCTAATGATTGAATGAAATTTGTATTGATTTGAATGAAAGTACATTTCAATTTTTTCGAATTATTTATTGAATTTTATGCACTTTCAGATCACAAGAATGGAAAGTTTAGCAAGCAAACCTTTTTCGATGCCATTCTCTTTTTGCATTTTATCGATTTCTTAAGATTGCCGAAATGGTTTGTGAGATTTATGTTGGTCTTCAAACTGTGGCAATACCTCAAAGTAAAAATTTTTAGTTTAAAAAAACATTAAAAAATTGAACTTGTCCTTCCTTCTTCCTTCTATTAGTATGATATCAATAAATAATTGGATGATACAAAGAAAAATACTTGCTCGTTGGGGTTGTGCACATTA
Source organism: Argiope bruennichi (assembly GCF_947563725.1). Taxonomy (NCBI): domain Eukaryota; kingdom Metazoa; phylum Arthropoda; class Arachnida; order Araneae; family Araneidae; genus Argiope; species Argiope bruennichi. Next base: position 65,783,585 of record NC_079151.1, on the reverse strand, counting down.
TACATCATTCCACCACACTTTCTAATTCATACTAGGCTTTTGATTGTTTAATTTTACTATTTTATCTCTTCTGAAATTGAAAAACATGAAAAATTAACAAAACGATTTTATATTTAATACTATGCCTAATAGTTGAATTTATTTATGTAATGAGAACAATTTACGCAATTTTTACCTTTGATAACGAGTTGAAATCAATTGATCATTTCTCTCCAAACGTCTTTGCTTAACGAGACTAACATCTTTGATTATTCAGAGCAAATTTCACCGATTGTATTATGCATTACTTCTGAGTTAAATAAATTATGTTAGTTACATAAAAAAGCAAATAATTTAAATGATTTCTATTGAAATGTTAATCATGAATATGATTGTTCGAAAAACTAGTAACAGAATTGAATGTGGCGTCCTAATTTAAATTAAGAGACGAAGCAGCTGTATGCACGTAGCAGTCAATATGATTAATAGAGTATTATTTATAATAACCGGTTAATGTGATAAATAAATAAATTACATTTACTGGTTATTAATGATAATAACCGAACAATGTGATAAATCATTTAATCACTTTTACCAGTTATTAATAATATATAACCGATTGTCAATCTAATAAACTAAGTTTAATATATGTACTATGATGACAATTTTATTTTCTTCAATCAATTACAAGTCCAAAAATATTTTAAGATGTATATACGTTGAAAGAAAGGCCCTTTTAAAAGATGAAGCGAAATCAGCAAGAACAATAGGATGTTTTAATATTAATATGTTAAAATATATTGAAAAATTTATTCAGTTATCCTTTATTATGCACATAAAAATTATTCGTGCTATAAATATTTAATTTACACTTAGAAAAGCGATAAATTGTTTAGGAAAGATATATGAAGCTCATAATGAAAACTGAGAAAAAAATTGTATTTTATGTTACATGATTTTCAAATTACTTAAATTAAATTTTGCTTATATTTTCAAATCCAGAAACTTATTTACCTTACATCTAATGCATTTACCACATTTACTGTATAAAATCTTCTCAAACTTTAAAAATTTTATTCATTCATATAAAAAATTTTCAAAATGCATTGAATATTCTATTTCATAACTTCAGGAGAGTTTCATTCGGAGACATAAAATTGAATGTCTTTATTCCAAATACTTCAAAATCAGATTGAGTGCTGAAAAAATTGCGTAAAAGGCGTAAAGTCTATAAACTTCTTCAGAACTTTATAGCAGATAAGATTCTTTTTCATTTTTTCTAAGCATTTTAAGATTACTAAACTTTTAAAGCCGGCGAAAACGTACGTTTTTCTATTGTTTAAATAGTAAATTAAAACAAAGGAGTTTCTTCAGCATCCAGAGTTCTAATCACTCTAAGGTACTGTTGAAGTTTCAAAATCATAGCATTAATATATAAAGAAATTTACCTGGAAGTGAAATTCTAATTCTTGTATAATATTGGACGCCGATAAAAAAAACAGCCAATTTATTCAAAATATTATTTATTAAGAAAATCCATATGATCTTGCCCATGGCATAATGAATATCAGTGAAATCAAAACCACAAAAACAAAAAATAATACTTTAAAATAGAATAATAACAATAATATTAATTTTGAAAGTTGATTTTCCTTTATAATAATGAAATCGCTTGGTGAAGAATAGAAGATACAAATAATGAATAACTGAAAATGGATACCCTTTGAAAAAGAGTGAGAGAAATTAATTAAGCTTCGTTTGCAGACATACTTTCTACTACAATTTAAATTATTTAAAAATAATTTTTATGCAGTCTTGCCTTATTAGCCTTGTCGAAGGGTAGAAATTATAGATTCAGGTGGAAAGTTTTAAAGCAACTACCATACAGTCCTGATTTGGGATCTTCATATTATCACCTGATTGGACGCATTAAAAATGTCTTGGATGATCAGAAATTAAATTCTGAACAACCTGAAAGGTGTTGCCTGAAGTGTTGAAATCTTTTGAGACAGGACTTGCAAACGTTTTGCATTCCTGCAGCATATTTACTGAAGAAAATAAAGTCGATAAACAGGATGAAACATTAAGATGAATAATTATTGAAGTTACTGGATGCATTTCACATTCTATCTTAGAGGAATTTATTCATAGCTATCACAGAAAAAAAAACTGAAAAAAAATTGAAGGAAAGGATACTTTTCCATTAGCCGGGCGCAAATGTCGCCAATTGTGAACCAAACGCGAGCCAAGTCGGCAAGCAAAGCAAATGACAAACAGAGAATAGAGCACGTGACCGTAAGAAATTTGGCGTAATTCTACATTATTTGTCGATTTTTCGCTTGCACCCAGCAAACGGAACAGCACCAAGGAAAGTTACATCCATTAGTATATGACTTTAAGTTTTAACAGCAGAAGATAAACAGGCATTCAACAATCCTATAAATAATTGTTTGAATTTCATTAAAATACTGAAAAGTTTTGCTGTAAATCATACTGAAAATTCATTAAAACTAAAGAAAAAAAGTTGAACAACTAAATTGAAATCATTTCAAAGCCAATTATTTGTATTTAAAGTTTGGTTTCAAATCCTTTTTTATGAAATATTATTTCTAGAATTAATAAGCTAAAAATGGCAATAATTTTAACAGTTATTAATTATTTACATTTTAATAAAAGTTTCCAAAAACTGTTTGAAAGTACATATTTTTACCTATTAAAATTATATTTATCCTATATTTGGCAACTCTAGTTCTAAAAGTCTGTCCAGTAGAACCCCAACAAATATTCTCAGGTATATATATTCGATTTTTCTTTTAATAGAGACAGAGAAATATAATCAAAAATATTTATTTTAAGAGTGAATTTTTGTTTCTTATATCAAAAAACAAATTTTGCAAACAAAAAATATCTTCAAAACTCCGAATCTTGTAAGCTGATCATGAATTTTTTGACCTGGAAGGTAAAAATATTGTTGATGGGAATTTTTCTTACAATAACAAATACTTTTAGAAGATTTTCCCCTATTATTTTGCTTGAAAAAACAATTTTACTTTATTTTTCTTGGAATATAAACTTTTCGATATCATATTCTGTCTGCAGTAACTTAGACAAATACTTATTTTCCACATAGGCAGACCGTGAAATCCAACGAGAGTTTTCTTTACGTGTTGTTCTTTCGATTTCTTGTTTTCTCAGGAAAAATATTTTGAAAAATAGGATAACATATCAAATCTCATCCTGAATGATATGTCACTGAACAGTTAGAGTATTTCTTTGCACATATTTTCGTTTGGATTATGTATAGCTTTTAGAATTTATTGATGCATAATTTAAAATTATTCGAAATTATTCCCAAAGTATATTTTAACTTGTAATTCCAACATTGAAAAATTTATAATTTGCTTTAGAAGAATAGAAACTAAAAAAACTATTAAATGCAATAAAAATGTTTATACAAAACATATTTTTGTTACTCTATTAAATAGTAGATTTCCTTTTATTCATTATTATCTTCTTTCTTAGTATAATTTATTATTATATATATTATGGATTTTAATAATAAGTTTTTTGATATTTTCCGCCAGATGGAGCCACAAGAATGAAATTAGAAACCATTTATTTACAGATTAATTGATGATCAAATTCTGAAAGATGAAAATAATGTTATTGATAACACATATATGAACAAATTTGGAACTTTAGAAATATAGAAAGTGAACGGAAACATTAATTATACAAATTTATCTTTAAAAGTATGAAATAAACAAAATTAAACAAACAGTATGAAAGTGTAACTAAATCCTTATTAATAGAAAGACATGTCTAAACTTAAAAGTGCTCAGACAAAAATATTATTAATACATATCTATAGGGAAGGTAGTTAAATAATATCTTTTCAACTCTCTTCTGAAATCTAGTCCAATTTAAAAGTCCCCTTGATGCGCCGTTAATAGGAAAATAAGTTAAAGTATAGAAAAAAAATTAAGATAGCACAAATTGAAGGCTGCTAAATTTTCAAAGTATGCTAAATTAGTCGCCTTTCTCTGTCAGTTGTTACACGGAGATTAATGATTGCTAAAAGTATCAATTAAATATTTTTGTATTTATACCTTACTAACTTTCTTAGTAAAAAAATTCTGAATTTCAAATTTTGATAAATATGTCATTCATATCATTACAGCCTTACACATTTCTATTTATTAAGCAATACATTTCTTATTTTCTGTCTATGTCTAGCTACATCATTTTATTATTGGAAGAGCCGCAATATTTAGAAATGGGCACACATTGAAAACTTTTACCATTATTTGATTCTGAAGATGCCTTTTAATTGTAAATCCACTAAATTTCAGAAATTTTATTAAAAATCTACATTAGAATAAAACTTACTTAACATTAGCCGAATCTACAAATTTTGACTACAACAAGGGAAAAAATGCCAGTATGAAATATCAGTAGCACAAATGAAACCATTTAAGTTTCATTTAAACGGTGAAATACATTAATTTTAAATATACTTAAAATGTTTTTTCATACATTTAAAGGATTTTTTAACCTTGAAATCATTTAAAAATAATTTTTATTCATTAATATTTTTGGATTTCATCACTGAAAATCGATAAAATATCACTTAATTTATATTAATTTAAAGTCTAATTAAAAATTTAAAAAATTGCAGAAAGTCTCTACTTACTCCCGACAAAATATATATGTGTGAAGTTTGGTAACTCTGGGTTAAATATTTTATTCTGTAGATCATGAGCACATACACATAGAAACATACTCATTCTTCTTTATTATCTGACTGGTAATCGGTAAATAGATTTAACTTTATGTTTATTTTTCTAGACATAGTAGCCCTTGCCATATCAAATGGAACAGATCTTTGTGTTATTCAGTGTATATGAAGGTAAGTTTCCGTGGACAATGCAAGCTTTTAATGTTGTGTGTGAGCGAGATTTGAAATTGATCACGCTCCAGTAAAAATCATTTCTATTTTACTTTTGAAGATTCCAGTGGAAATATATATATATATATATATATATATATATGTATATATATATATATATATATATATATATATATATTGTTTATTTCAGTCGACGCGTAGTCTACAAAAGAAAATTCATTTTTTTAATATGAACTGATTGAAGAATTGGCAGCTTAAAATACGAAATATTTGTGGTTTGATTTCTGCATTTGAGTATATGAAGAACAGAATTAAAAATAAATTTAGAAATTGCACCCGTTATGCTATTTAAAACACAAATTCTGGGAATAATTGCTTCTAAGCAATCAATTTGAAGCTTTATTTATTTAAGAGTAAAATACATACAGAATATAAATTTTAGTTGCGTTTTAAAATATGAAAATGAAGTAATTTCCTTAATATATCGTATATATTAAAAGAACCCTATGACACATATTCGGCATATGTCATAGGATTCACATTTTTTCCTACATTATTCAGAAATTAATACAGGATAATTTATAAATAAGTATACAATTTCAATTTACTATAGTTCAAGGACAATGTAAGATGTATGTCATCTGTAATCGAATTCTATGAGATTATTTTAAGTTTTGTTAAAGACAGTCACAGATGTTCTATGTGTAATCCTTTAGAAGTGGCGGTAAACTTTCTTCCTGTTCACAGCACAGAACAAATTTACTTTAGGGGAATCTTGCTTGCGTTGCACTGTGAATATGGTATTCTCTCTTCCCCAAAAAGGAACTTAGTGCTTGTATGCCTTCCCACTGATATGAAATGTTGCTTCATCAGTGAAAATTAAGTGATCGGCAAAATCATCATTTTCAAAACGAAACTGCATATCCAAACAAAATTCAAAGTGCTTTTGTTTGTGAAAATCATTCAGATTTTGTTACACCTACACTTCGTATGGAATCATTTTCAACTTCTTTCTCAAAATTCTCCAGATGGTCGGCTGAGAAATCTGCACTTCATGACTTACCCTCTGCGTTGATTTTTCTGGGATTAGTTAAATGACGATTTCTTGTAATACGTTCAGTCGTCCAGGACTTGTATCTTTGCATAAACATCCCGTAATTTTAAATTTTCCATGCTACTGATAGATATATTTTCTAATTGAAACTTCTTTTACCGAATTGTGATTGAAAAGGCCATTGCACAAAAGTTGCGGATTATGTTTTACTAAAAAAACAGCCACTGCTGACGCCGCCATTACAACAGACTAGTCACATGATGCACATGTTGCTACCTATGTGACTTCTGTCAAGAGCGATACACAAAATTAAAGTGTACATCTACCTAAATTCTACCCTTAATAGTACCTTTCCGATTCGCTAAGGTGGTTCGTGTCTTTGACTATTAATGCTTTACAGCATCTGAAAAGTGCATAATTCTTTATGAATCATCCTGTATTTTTAATAAAGGTTTAAAGGTCAAAACAAGAATCAAAAAGAGCAAGATGCAAATAGAGATAATTAAAACAAATTTAAATCGTAATTTATAAATGTATTTTAAATTTTATATTAAGAATGCTCGAGGCTTTACGTTTGTTTCAATAATATTCCTTACGGCTTTATTGCACGCTCATGTTGTTGTTTTTTCTGACTCTCACGTTTTTATGATTTATCTATCGATTTCACTTTCCGTTTGATACCTATTTCGATTATCTTGATGTATTTTACAGTTTCTTTCCTCAGACCAAATGCAGTTTTGGTAACATGGCGAGTCATCGTCCTAGAATTTTTCACGATATTTTGTGCTCTACTTATTAGTGAAACATTGAATTAAGTGCAACGGTATAAACGTTTAATTAATTATCGACCATAATGTAAATCATTTTCATTTCTTCACATTTATCTAAATGGCTGCCACACATAAAAGATCTGCAGGTGGGTACAAGAATTAATAATCCCTATTCGTAACACTCGGATTATATGGCGGCTAATCGTTGTTGACTTTATTTAAAAATAACTATTATAAATCATTTGAAATGGCGAAAAGTTATATCATAATTTAAAAGTTCAGATCAGTTTTATATGTGTACTTAACAATCAATACCTTTCAAATTTATATTTTCCTTTTATATGTTTTTATCGATTTATTTCATATAATTAATTCAACTAATTTATTCGTTACATCTAGTAATAAGTTTTGCAACATGATTCACTTTAACATCCACAAACTGAAGAGAAAAATTATGTGCACTAATATAAATAAAAATCGAACGAGAATAAAGGTATTTAAATATCATTCAGACATTCTTTAAGATAAAATATAACGCATTGCTGTAAAAAAATCTTATTTACTTCTTATTTCTTCTGTAAAATATATGTATGTGGGTGATACGTAAAACTTAAGAATATTAAAGCTACAAGAATGGATCATTTCATATTCATTATATGTAAGAATATTAAAGCTATACGAATCAATTTTCCATATACATGATATGCATAGGTCAGAGTAATAAAGCTACAAGAATTGATCATTTCCCCTATCCATCCCCCTTCAGAGAAAAGACACCCACTTAGTGCATAGTAGGATTTATTCAAAAAAAAAAAAAACGCACTGTTTCATAATTAATTATGAATACTTTTAAGACAATTCATCCCACCATTTCATTAATCAGTAAACCAGCTGAAAATTAAAAACACTTTCCATAACTGTTGCATGATTGCAATTTGTTTTAATAGGTATTTCAAATGTTTATTATTCATAAATGTTTCAGCAATTAATAACTTTTACTGTGAGGGCTTTTGATGCAAATGATGGAGAATCATTCCAACGATGTGTTTATTTAATTAAGAGCATAGTTTCTTAATTTCAAAATATTAAGGTTCTTTGATTTTTTTTTTCTTTTTTATGTCATATTTTCTAGAATGGAAATAATTGCAATCATTTCATGTTAGAGTGTAATCTTCGAATGTTTCAACAATAATTCATCTCATTTTAGTCATAAAGTCTTTGTGAATTTTCTCAGTTGATCGATTCAAAATATTTTCAAGACGAGAAAATATTATATTTAAATACAAGCCCAAGTTAAGAGTGATTCTGTTTTTAAAAAGTAAGTATAAATATAAAATTTTGAAGCACTGAATTTCCAAAAAATTGGGATCCGTGATTTTTAAATCTAATCAAGTTAAACTAATATTTTAGCTTATGTCCAATATTTCGTTTAATTCAAGCTGATGCGATATAATATCTCCAGAAACTCTTGCTACTTAATTTCGTACTTCCTTCTCATATATATACGTATTCATTTCATTCATTTACGTATTTTTATTTAATTAATTAATTAATTAAATTTTATTTTTATACATACATTTATTTATGGATTTTTATTTAATTTTGTGGAATTCAGTTTTATGATTCCTTATGTTCTGAAGTTTTGAATTTTTATATACAAAAGAATTTTTGATGACAATGCTTTATTCTATTATTTTCAAAATTTAAATTATAAATAATAGATTAAATTAATTAGTATTTTATTTCGTTCGAATAATTCTAATAAATATTCAATTTGAGAAAATTAATTTTAAGATTAAATAATTTTTAACAATGCATTTCAATAACAGAATGAAATGCAGTAGCAGGATTTATTTGAAATTATATATATATATATATATATATATATATATATATATTCGGAAATCACCTAAATATAAGTTTTAAGTTATATTTTTTATCTTACTTATCTATTATAATATGCCACCGTTTCCATAATTATCAGTCTTTATCAATTATTCATACATAATTTTATTTAATGATTATTTGGTTATATTTTGGAAGAGTCAAATTGCTTTCAAAATGTTTTGGTGGAAAATTTTCCATGTAAATGGCCTCCGAGAAAAGAAAACTATTAGATCTGCCAAGTTTATTATCAAATTTGTATATTTTTCTTTTAAAAAGAACTTCATTCACAGGGCTTGATTTCGAATAATATTGCTGATGACTGCTTTTAGGGCGAATATTTGTCACTTGAATATGAAAGACTCAAAACAAGACATTTAAATCAATGTGCAAAATTGGAAATGTATGATTAATCTATAAACATTTATCATAAACAAATGAAATATTTACCTTTTAGACATCAAAATTTTATCATCGTATAATTGAGCTTATAACTAAATACTAGAATATTTTTAATCGGTATTTCCACTAAAAATTAAAATGTGGATAATACTCCGTATATTGTGAATTGTTTAGCAACATAGCTAAAGTGGCTTTTTCCACCAAAAAAAAATTCAATGACAAACTAACATATTTTTTGATGACAGTAGAAATGCATTCCCAATACTCTACTTGACCGTTTCGATGCCCATTTCTCAAAATAGATCATAAGATTTACGGCTGTATAATTCACTATATTTTCACGATGATTCGACAAGTTGTAGATAAACACGGAACGTCAATTTGCCGTTTTCACTTCGTCGACTTTTCGCTGCCAGAACATATGTTGAGAGGAGAGCGAAAGCTGCCAAACTTTATTTATTTATATCTACATTTTGGGAGGAAAGCCCATCCATTCGTGCACAACTCGTCGGGCTTGGGCGAAAGAGAGTTCTGGAAAAAAAGAAGTTTTTTTTTTCTTTCAAACGGTGATTCTCTTTTATTCTCTTTACAAAAAAGCGTTGCCTGCCATATAGGAAAAGAAAGGCACGGAGTTTTTATGCTTCGACTTGTGTTTATATTTTTTGGGATAAATATGTCAAATAAGCCATGAGTTAGGAGTTAAAATATTTTCTTTTCTCTGTTTTGAAAAATAAAAAAAAATAAAAGATGCTTTTCCGAATATGTCTTAAATCAATTTTGAGATGAAGAGATATATTTTCGAGTCTTTATAACAGAAAATTAGAATATATCAAACTCATTATGTTTATTAGCATAATCTTTCAAATATTAAAAACTAATTTATACAATTATAAAAAAATATTAGAAAGAATGAACTACCGAAATTTTAAATATTTAGTGTTTAAAAAACGAAATATTTAACTTATCATGTTTATATTCATGATATTCTTTTATATGCTTTAATTCTTCAGTATTTTTTTTTACCATTTCTGGATTACATCTGCAATAAAATTCGAATTGTATACGTTCTGTAATTATGTATTTTTGAAATGGAATAATTCATTTTGCTCTATATACATATGTGACTATGTACAACTTTCGAGTTTGAAATGCTGTTTAAATTTCTAAGACTAGCGTAAAGCTTAATATGTTTACCTTCTAATAGTAATAAATATATGATATTCCTGCCATTTAAAGGTCAAATGAATGACACATATTTATTTAAAGAAATTGAAAACCAAATAAATCTATGCATGTTTCTTTCAAATAAACAAATATATCTTTTTCGGTAGACCATCTTGTCCTTCGTACGGCAATTTGGATTCAACATCTTATTTAAATAAGACGTTTCTTCGATTCCTTGTCGCGTATTATTTAACAAAATCAATACATTCAGAAATCAAAATGTTGCATTATAAGAAATATCAAAGGCAACTAATATTAGGTTTTGTAACACAGAATTTCAATCAACATCTCAATTTATCGTAAAAGTTTATTTAAGTGAGATTTTATCAAGAATTTTATAAGAATGCAGCTCTAATTTTAGATTAATTTAGACCAACTATCACTAAAAATTAAACACTTAAACTCCAAGATAAAGCATCAATTTGTATTTGAACTATATTGAGTGAAATGTTAGCGTTTGAAGAATATAAAATGTATTGTATCATTAAGCGTTTTATGAACTTAAGCACTTATGAACTTGTATTATAAAAATAAGTAAAATTGTTCTAAAATGTTCAAAGTTTGCATTTTCTAATCAATAGATTTCTCAAATTCGGGTATAAATTACTAACAAAACTGTTAAATCATTTCGTTGTTTGGCCCACTAATTGAATAAAAATTTTATTAGTCTCTGTATAGCTCTTTTCTTAATAACATCGAGACTTATTAAATACAAATGTGACTTCGGCAGCTCAAGTTTTTTCGAAATCCGAATGTTTTATTTCATTATAATTACGTATGCTTCCTGAATACTAATTTTTTTTTTATTTCGTATTTCCAGAAGTGAATTTGAAGCTCAAGCTTAGGAAACTAGCAGTATTCTTACAGGAAGCTTGAGAATTTCGGAGCAATAGCAGCGCCCTGGGCAATTATATCAAAAAAATTTAAATATGGCATTCGACAACAAATTTAACTATTAAATCCTTACTGAATGCATTAAAACTTGCAATACATTTTCAAAATAAGAAAATGGATTAAATGTTCGCTGAACAATGCTTTCAAGTACTAAAAATTCGAGTTACTTATTACATTTTTCTGCTGAAGAAATACTATATAATTCATTTTAAAGCTAAGAAAGTACTAGTCTTTGTTATTGACTATTGATATCAATAATGTTGATATAGAATTGATGGTTATGTATTATAAGCCAATACTTTCTGTTTAAAGTTATTATTTTTGTTCTACAATTTAAATGAAATGTAAGGATACATAAATTTCTAAAACTTGTCGAAATTAACGGACTAAACGTTTATTTCTCAACCATTTTTTATTACGAATATGACTGTAAAATTAACCTTTTAACTTTCTTTGTGAATTTAAAAAAATGAGATGAATTTTTAGTGAATCTTAACTAATCAACTGAACAATTTATTTCAAAATCAAACACCATTTTGTTTTTGTTTCGTATAAGTCATTCTTTTATACAATTTAGAATGTAACTGATTTCTACAAATGCCATTTATATTTCTGTAAATATATATTTATGATCAATGGCTCAGTAATAAACGAACTTGATTACTCCGACAAATGCCAAATTATTTGATTAATTTCGAAAAAAATTATCTCTATGATAGCTATATTCTCCTGAAATGCGTTGAAGCTTATCTATGCTCGTAAAAGTGATGGCTATACGGATTGAGAGCTTCATAGCAGCTGACAACAGTAACACATACATCTCTATCCCGCCAAAAAATCCCAGACTATAATAGTAGGATATTTTGCGCTATATAAAAAGAAAAATGTCGTCATCTCCATACAAGCCAATTCTGTGTATCGATATGAAATAAATATTTTCCTTTCTTATCACTGTATAGGTTGAATATACATACACACGTTAGTGCTAAACTGGAGAAGTGATGAAAATATGTAATTAAGCAGTTAATGTCTGCATTTAATATTCAATTACCAATGAAATACATTGTTAATATTTTAAAATCGCTAACATTATAAACCCTTATAACGATTACCCTTTTTTTTTCAAAAATTCATTACATATTTAGACGAAAGAGGATTATTTAAGCATAAAAAAAATTTAAATATTTAAGTATAGTGTTTGTAAAATATAATTCTTTCAGTGCTCATACCAAAAAGGTTTCTTTAGTTTTCACTGCTTCTCTACTGTTTCTATAATCTATAGTTTTCAATTCTGGAAAGTGAGATGCGCTTGAAGTTTATATGCCATTCTGTCAGTGTAACTTTTAGCAAAAATATTGTAATTATAGTTCGATTTCATCCAGTCTGCTTCATAGTATTTTTTTTATATATATATAAATAAATACCTTTTTATATATATAAATAAATAGCTTTTTTTCATCACTGTGTTTTTACAATTATTAAGTTAAAATAATTCCTCAAATAAAAAGAGATTATATTTTTGCAAAACATAATGATATAGATTAATATTCAATAATATATTAAAATTCATATTTGATAAAATTCATTGCATTGTACTTAATATTGTAAAATAAAATTAAATTCCTTTTAATTTTTATTATAATTTTTGCCATATGCATGGAATGCATACACAATGTACTAGATTAACAAGTTAAGTAAAAGGAATGATTCAATCTAAAATTTGTAACTAAGGAAATCTACTAATTACAGTTTCAAACAATAATTTAACGTAGTAAATCTGAATGATGATTTTTTTTTTAATTTACAGTAAAATTATTTGATTACTTAGTGATTTTACAAAGAAAAACGACATAATCCTTCTTACTATAGGTTTCTATGATTTTTTTTCTTGTATAATTATTTATTTATCACAATCAGATTCCCAAAGCTTGTTGTGAATTATGATTATAATATTTTTATAATATGAACATGTAAAGCATAATTATGATTTCACTAAACAATATGTTTTGTACCTTCAATAACGTATGGAAATTGTTTTTTTTTCTCATTACCGTGTTCCTTATACATATGTATGTGTTAATTTATAAATAAAACATACTTATCTGTTCTTGATTTCATAATTTAAAGTAAAAATCATAAAAATGTGAAATCACATGGAGAAATCAATTATCCAGCCTATATATATATATATATATATATATATATATATATATATATATATATATATATATATATAGGTGGAAGTGGTATTTAACTGCTGCTGGAGAGTCTGAAGAATCATTCTTTCACTTACTTCTGTGTGTGATGGGAAAGGCTGCGGATCTAAGCGACTTTGATAGAGGGCAGATTGTAATGGCTCGAAGGCTCGGAACAAGTATTTCCGAAACTGCACGACTCGTGGGTTGTGCGCGATCTACAGCTGTTAGTACTTATGCAAAGTGGGTAAATGACGGTGAAAGCAACAGTAGACGACATGGTGTTGGACGTCCACACGCTATCCAAGAAAAAAGTCGTCGGAGACTGTCTCGCATGGTGAAGCAAAACCGGAGCCAGACAGTGGCTCAGCTGACAGCCCAATACAATGCAGGGCCAAGTAGAATAGTATCGGAGCACACTGTTCAGCGGATACTGTTGGATATGGGGCTACGCAGCAAACGTCCCACTCGTGTGCCTTTGCTGACCAAGCGTTATCGCCAACTGCGCCTGCGCTGGGTCCGGGAACATCGCGACTGGTCCATGGATAAGTGGGAGAGAGTTGCCTGGTCAGATGAATCACGGTTTGTCATGCATCACGCCGATGGCCGTGTCAGGATACGCCGTCTTCCAGGCGAACAGTTGCTCCCTCAATGTACAGTAGATCATACACAGGCCTTTGGTGGCGGTATTATGCTTTGGGAGACGTTCTCTTGGGCGTCTCTGGGACCCGTGGTTGTGGTAGAGCATACCATGAATGCTACAGGGTATCTGAACATCATTGCGGACCAGTTGCACCCTTACATGGCCTCTGTTTTTCCAGCTGGAAATGGAATGTTCCAACAGGACAACGCCCCGTGTCACAAAGCTGAAATTGTGTTGGAGTGGTTCCAGGAACATGATGCTGCATTCTAGTTAATGTCCTGGCCGCCTAACTCACTGGGTCTCAATCCGATAGAACACCTTTGGGATGACATGGGACGGCAGCTCAGAGTTCAAAGACCACCAATTCGCAATATCTCGGATTTGCGTGACCGTTGCTTAAACATTTGGTACAATCTGACTCCGGCCATCTACCAAGGACTTGTGGCATCCATGCCAAGGCGAGTTGAAGCTGTGTTGCGCGCCAAAGTTGGGCCAACTCGTTATTTACAGGTGGTCATAATGTTTTGGCTCTTGAGTGTATATATATATTCTAATAAAATTTATAGAGAACGTTTTTTTCCCACATTAGCCAATTTTTTCGTTAACTTCGTGTTTGAATTAGCAATTTCAATCACCAAGGATAGCACAGATGATCTATATTCATTATGGATACATGGGAATTTCTTAATATTTCGAAATAAAAAAATACATATATCTAACGAATTTTTAAAAGCAGGATGCATCGATATGCTAAGTTATTGCTTATGTTAAAATATAATAGCATATTTAACTGTTTAAACTATCTTGTAACTAAATAAACTAGTGGAAACTAGAAAGAAATATATTATGTAAGTAAAAATAATGCAATATACTTTTTGCAATGAAAATAAAAAGTATTACACTTTCAAGAGCATAGGTGAAAAAATAAATGAAGTTTAAATTGAAATAGAATAGATTTACCGTACATACTACAATAGTACTCTGTACCTCTACATGCCACAACATACTACAACAGTACTGCAATACTCCTACATATCAAAATGTTTAATGTATTCATGAAATCTTGTATGTATTCTATCATACAAATGTGGAACGCCATTTTATAGAGCCATTCTTCTATTACAAGAAAAGCATCAGTCTTTGACGTCGTAATGTAGAACTAAGCCACTTTCCAATTTATCCCACTCGTACTCAATTGGTAAACTGTTGGTGATCAGAGTGGCTATGGTATAGCGCTGATAGGACTTAGAGCATTCCAAATTACAATTGTGGTATTAATCTTAGTTTAATCGCGTTGGATCCAGCCTCTGAATATCGTTTCATGCACAATATTACGACTGGTTACACAAGTTGTCAGGTTATTGCTCAGCATTTAGAGAAAGCAGGATAATAAAAAGGGAGTTTTTCTTTGAAATTGCCACAGAAAAAAACTTATTATTTTCTTGGGACTATAAGGAGTTTTCATGGGACATCCTTGCAATTGCTGAATTATCAAATGGTGTATAACGACATTTTTTTTGTTTTTTTTGTGAACATACCTACATTTTAGTTGCAGTACAGTTACCAATATTCTTCAACAACACTAAAAAGGGCTTTGAAATTATTTAGGATCCTGAATATAGGCAGCAATACTGTTTTTGAATTTAAATATGACAAAAACCAATCTTAAAAATCATAATAAATGCTAAACGAATTTTCTGAAAGATAATTTAAAAGAATTAATAACTCAAAAGTAAGCTTATTAATTTTATTCAATTACAGACTTTTTTCTAATCGCCTTTATTTTCCCAATCACTCAGTTTTGTAAACCATTTAATTTTTTTATAAACTCTATTGCATTCTTCTATATTTATGTTAAAACAACTATTTTAAACACCACAAGCTGTATAATACTTATGAAGTTTTATTTAAAAATGTGAAAAAAATATTTATTTTCTTAAAAATTACAATCAAATTATAAATTTAGATGAGTAGAAATACACTGCTTTTGATCATTTTAGTGTTTATAGTGAATATTTTTTTATAAATAATATCTCGGCGCCTTAAATAAGTATTAATAATTGTATGTCCATTTAACTGAATAAATGCAAGAACATGTGATTGAGTAGAATTATTTTTAAATCGCTGCCTAATTTATTAGTTTCAAAAGTTTTTTTTTTCAACCAAATCTGAGATTATTCACCTTTTAAACTGCAAGTATTTTCAGTACTAAAAGTAACACCTCAGATTTATTACAAGAAATAAAATCTAAAAACAAAGTTTATATTCTGTGTTTATATCCCGCTTTCCCAAAAGACTACTTTTCTTTTCGCTGAAAGGTAGATTCAAGAAAGCCGACTCAACCCAGCAGAAGAATAAATAATCCGAAAAGTAAAGTTAAATCCTGTATAGGGTACAGAATAGACACTATACTCGAAGATTAAACGTGTATTTCTACAAATACTGAAAACGATAAATGCAGCTGTATTTATTATAATGTACAAAAACTTACTTTTCATTGATCCGACTTAAGATAACAGTGGCAGGAATTTTACTTTAAAGTTCATATCTATGCTCGTTCAGCTCGTTTCAGCTGTATCTTCTGCTATTCTCTAAAATATTTTTTAACTATGCAGAGAAATTCAAAATATGCAAATTAATCATCTTTTCTTGTTTTTAAAATTAGCAAAAACAGAAGATATCTAAGATGCAAAATGCTACGAATTCCTAGTATTATGCCCGACTGCAAGTATAGAACCTAGTTATTAAGTGGGGTCAGTACTTGTCCCATTAGTGATATTTTTCATTTGGAGAGGATTTGAAAACTAAACTTATAATATCTTAAAAATACCGCATTTCTTTCACATTGAAAACTATTTGGTATTTTAATACTAGCCATGAAGAAAAAATTGCAAAAAGCTATTGTATAGAATGTAAAAATATTTTATGTTGGGTATTGGTGTACAATAAGTAATACCCAAGTGCTTGAAAAATAAGACAATTATATTCAAATTAATGTTTAACTTTAAAGCTTCTCTAAAATTAAACCAGAATGGTTAATTCCTTCATTAAAATAAATATTTTTTATGCGTATGAAAACTGTAATAAATGGTTTTTTCATCTATTTATATTCATCTATTCAAACTAATTGAATAATATATGCAGAGATGTGAAAGATATAAAATTAATACCAATACAATAAGCTGAAAAAATTGGTTAAATGACGGTATATATATATATTAAAATTCTTGATTACACATGCTAAATTTTGAATTTTCCTCAATTTTATTAAATTTATATGGATAATATACGCAGAACATTAACTCATGTATATATACAACCTTGAAGAAAATAATACATTCCATACTAAAAAATATTATATGTGTCATTTTTGTTATGTTTGCATAGCCTTGATTAATTTATGTGCTTGAGTTCCTATAATTTCTCTTGTTATGAAATTAATATAAATTTTAAAATAATATATGACAGATTGGAAAAATGGGGGAAGATACATATGATGAGTTAATACATCGGTGTGGATTCTTTTGAAATCATCATAATACACTTTTCTTTCAATTAAGTTATAGTATAAAGACAAATGGGAAAACCTGATAACTATACATACAAAAAATTAATTATCGTTAAAATAATTCCTTTTGTAAAATATTCATACCAAAACTATACAGAAATATAATTTGGGAAAAGAATTTTACTTTCAAAATGACTGCAGCTATTCTGATTCTCTTCTAATTTCTAGAACAGTTGCTCGTTTCAATTCAACGGAACTTCAAATTGGACAAAGGTAAGTTCTTAAACTAATTGTATTTCAATGACGAGTCTTACCATTACTTGGCGTATTAAGAGTACAAGACGCAGACATAAATTCAATTGCACTATTCTAGCTCATGCTCCTTGCAGAATTCTCGATTGCTTCAAATTCTAGAATAATACTATTCTATGAATACCAAGTGCTCTTGTAGAATATATTTCAAGTATGTAAATATTAAATTATGTTAGTCATATCATCTCAGTTGTGATTTGGGAGAAAATATTAGAAGGAATTTTCGTCGAGATTTCGCTATGGGAAATTAAAATTCCCTGGTGGTCCAGTTGTATAAGAAGACTTCTAAATGCTGTTCATTTCAAAAGAGCAAAGTAAATTGTTTTTTAGTGATTTATATGAAAAATTCATTTATGGCTTTAAAGATTTCTTGTATCTCTAGGATATAAATTACGAAGAATATAGTATAAAGAATATAGATAGTATTCCTTGTGATGTAATTAGGAAAAGAATTTTAAATTAATAAAAGCATATATTTTTCATGTATTTGGATTTTTATGATAGGAAGTGATATTATATTTAGGGATGTGAGTGGCGTTTCAACTTACAATAATGTTAATTATTTTTTTATTTCAAATTCACAACTGACATTTTGAAAGCTTCTGCCATGCTATCTGCATAAATATTACTTATAAAGTATGAAAATTTGATATTATAAATGATTTTATGATGTCTGACATTAATTTAGAAAGAAATAAGAAAAATGTTATTGAAGAAAAGAAAACGTGATGTTAAGGGAGAATTAAATTGAAGAGTTTGACTCTTTTCAATAAGAACATTTTTGATTATCTTTCAGTTAGGATTTAGGCTGTGGAGGAAATAATCTAGGGTCATCCAATGCGTATATTTTGATTGATTATGGGTAAAAGAGAACACTTAAAGATCAAACAAAATCCTACATTTTTATAATTTTAGAATAATTTATTATATTAATAATATTTCAAGAAAAATTGCATCATTCCTTCCGGACAGTAAGGTCCATTCTTCGATGTCAAATTATTAGCTGACATTTTACAGAATCGGATTACATTGATCAACCTATACATATTATTATTTATGCATTATAATTAGCTGTCGATAATGACCGAAATTATTTTATCCTAATCCTATTTGGGAGAAAATAAGGAAATCTATAAGAAGGAAGAATATACAATATTAATAGAGGAATCTCGAGAAGATGAATGCGATTCTTTTCAGCAAAATATGAGTATTACATAGATGAAGAAAATAAATTTATCTAAAATGATACACGGTTGATTTTTCAACAAATATCTGTAATTTTATCCTAATGTTGAATACACAATAATGAAGAACGCAATAGTCTTATGTCTCTAGGTTAGATAAATTAATAGGTTTTAAACTAAATATGTAAGGTTCGAGGAGCGACAATTTGCAAAATCAAATCATTTTTTCGGTTGGAGATTTCTGGGACTCATGTAAAAGTTATATTCTCCCTTCTTTTCATTAGAGTTGATGATACGGAACAAAATGTTTGGATTTTAGGCAGAGAAGAGGAATTGATTGAGTTACTAAATGATAAAAATATTTTCCTCCCTTCACAAAAATATCGTTGTGACCCATA
This sequence comes from Argiope bruennichi, assembly GCF_947563725.1. Classification (NCBI taxonomy): domain Eukaryota; kingdom Metazoa; phylum Arthropoda; class Arachnida; order Araneae; family Araneidae; genus Argiope; species Argiope bruennichi. The sequence goes on along the minus strand of NC_079151.1, from coordinate 65,764,229 downwards.
ATATTCATGAATTTAAATTTTAAACAAGTTTCTTCAATTTTTTCGGAAAACACTGGGTTTAGAAGGTTTATTAAACTATACAAAATTGAATGTTTTTGCGAAACATTTTATAAAATAACATTTTTTTAAAAAAATTAGAACTATAATTGTGTTCTATGTATCACAAATATACTATAGCTTCTTATAATTTCATTATTCTTATAATTTTTTTATAATTTCAAATATATTCTCTTTAAGTTAATTCTTTCTTGTCATCAGAGTCCGAAATATGTGTTTCGTTATACTCCATAGTCATTGCGGTAATTGGTGACGAATTGGATAATTGGCAACTTTCTTTTAGGTGATAATGTTTAGCTAATTCTATATTTTAGAAGAAAGTATGTTGCTATAGGGCCATTAAAGTATGATTTGCACTTCCAAAAAACATATATTTTCATATTATTGTTTTCAATTCATACTATAATTTCTTTTAAAATTTAATGAAATGGCAATGTTTGCAAAATTTGTCCCCTTTATACGAAATTCATAATGTATATACAGAATGATCTAACTTTTGATAAACATTTCAGAAGAGATAAACAACTTCGAAACTTCAGTCATTCCAAAATTTATAAAATATGATTGTGATGAAATATAAAAGCATTTATTAATTTGAAAAATAAGCACTTTAAAAGCGATGTTACTGTGTGCCTAAAATAAATTTTAATTCCAAGCGAACAAATGAATCTCGATTGATGAATTCATACAGATTAGACTTTCGAAACATTTCAAAGAGTTTTCGAGATCATATTCAAATGCTTTTGAAATGCTAGTGAGCATTATAGGAATGACCATTTTAAAAACCTAATAATAGAAATTATTCTGAAATCTGACGAGCATTTCTATGTGCAGCATAATATAGTTTATTTCACTAAGCTGAAATTTAAAGCCGCAGATTCAAGCATATAGAACAACTTATGTTACTCATAACTTCCACAAAGTTCAAGAAGGGAATCATGCATAATTTAATTTTCTTAAAGTATTATTTTCTGGGGATCAAACTTTAATTTGATTTAGAATATAATGGAGTTAAACAGTTTATATAATTAATTCTTAGACGGGCATTACAAACAGTTTTGTAGAATCATATTCCATTTAATAGAGTTATTATATTATCAGATTATCGTTAAAATGCTTTTAAAGTATATATCAAATACATATTTGATGACTAATCCTTCTTCCAGCAAGATATTGGTTTAAATTCTTTCGATTTCCCTACACTTCTGAAATAGTAGCAGAAATTTCAATTCAATACCAGGAAAGTTCCTAAACAATATCTTTATTGTATTTTAATCTCCTCTAATTATTCCAGAATAATTAATGTATGAAAGAGGTATCACTAAAAACATTTATTATTTTCAATTTCCTATTCATATTAAACATTAAAATGGAAAGCTATGATTAAAATTACTTTTCATAGTTTTGGCTTATCGTTTTCAAAATCATTTATGATTAAAACTTTAAAATCACTTTTCATAGTTTTAGCTTATTGTTTTCAAAAACTTTTAATTATGTACACTGCTATTACTAGTAAAAGTTTGATTTTGTAAATTACGAATATTGTGTTTATGTTAACATTTAATTAAATATGTAATTAAGCACTTATATTAAGTTTCAAAAACATGTTTTTAATAATATGGATTATTCCTGTTCGATTAACATATAAAATGTATTATCGTTAGAAATAATATGTATTTTTATTATATGCCAGCAGTCTTTGATTATCATTTTTTTTTGCCTGAAATATTACTCACTATTGAAGTAATGTTATGGAGAAAATGCATTTAAAATTTTACTTTGTTATTTGAAAAAAAATTTTAAAAATCATAATTTCATGGAATCGTTTTATAATAAGTTATTTTGGCAGCAACTTAATAATGTGGAAATACTAAGAAATCAAACCTGAAGTGAAAATCCTACGTCTGGCGTAATCTTTAAAAAAACCAACTTTTTAAATCTTAATTTTAACATTGGCAAAATCATTAGATTGAATAGTTTAAAGGAAAAATGAAATGAATTTAAAATTCATAATAAAAATTAAAACTTTTAATAAAATGTATATTAAATTAAATTTAAAAAATATTTTCATTAAAGATAAATGTATGGTAATCAAATTAATATCATTGGAAAGATCCAATTTTTAACATTTATAGATATTATTTTGTATTTTAATATACTATGAAAATAATTTTGTTAGATAATATTTTCGAAGATATGGTGGGAATAAACCCTTAAAAACTTGATTTGCATCAGCTTCCATTCTTACTAACTTTTGGTTAACTTCCCATTTTACTTTAAAACATTAAACTAACAATTTCCTTTCTCTTTTCTTGAAAAGTATGTGTACCAAATATATCTCATGACAAAAACTGCAAGTATCTATTAAAGACATACAAACAAACATTTAATTTAAGACACAAAATAGTAAATGAACGAAATCAGCAAATTAAAAATTACTTTCAATTTTAGATATATGAACTTGTATTAATAAAAATTAACATTAAATTAGCATAAGAACCAATAAGTAAATGAAAGGAAAAATTCGAATGGTCTTTACAAGTCAAATAATTATCTCATGCAAGTTACAAAATTAATTTCCATGACTTTTTTCAGTATTATCCATTGAAACAGAAAAGCAATTTGCAAGGTGAAGCACAGACACATTTATATTATTATCTATTCATCCAGTAATTTGCGATGTGTCTCCATTGTAAATACTTTGCTGTTTCGCAAAAACATCATGGCCTGTAGTTTTTAATCTTGAGGAATTTACCTTTAAATGACCTGAATTTAAAATTTGATACCGAATTTTAAATCGAATTGTTTAATTGCAATTAGGTTCTTTTTAATATCTGGCTGTGTGTGTATGTTGCTATAGTATAAATTTTTTTTGAACAAAAGTTAAAAAAATAAACATCAGCTGTAGAAATTGTACAAATTATATGAAATTTTGTTTTCCCTCCATATTGAACGAGTGACATATTTTTAGAGAAAATTTATCGGAATAAATCTTTGACGTTTTTCATTTTTCCGAAAAATAATACTTTTGAGGTATATGCGTATCTTATTTTTAGTATAATATTATTTTGCTATATTTTTAACGAGGATCCGGTTTGCTTGAAGAAAATCCTGCTATTTTGTGAGTATCAATATTGATACCTCATCCTAAAACATATTAAAATATGCATTGTGATTTTTTAAAATTATTTTTCTCTTTAGCTGGGAAAAATAATTTTAAAAAAATCACAATGCATATTTTATGCATATTGATTTGATATTTTTTTTTAATTTAATTTGGAAAATCAGGCTTCTAAGGGTTGAATGTGTTGTCAACGAATTTAGTCTCTAAAATGCTTCTAAATAAAGTACTAAAGTCTTATTTATAAAGCCCAATTGTTTATATGCTAGTTTTATCAGTGCCGCTTTAAAAACATTTTGGAAATACATTTATCTCCACATAAAATAAATTGCTGTACTTTAAACTTATAGAGTTTGATTAACTCTTATAAACACTTCAAACAATGTCTTTATTAAATAATTTTACAATTCTATTTTTATAATTATTCGATCTCATATCATTTTAGTTATAATTTCAATAAATAAATAATTTGTGGAAAGCAGCTTCAACTGAAGCCCTTACGCCAATTAATTTACATCCATACCAAATTTTAATTGTTATTCTTAAACAAATGCGTTATAAAATTCAAAAAAGAAGTTTGATGTTAATCACCATAAGATCTATCTAACACTCAGCTCAAAAATCAGTTTTAAGATTTGCAATTCAGAGATTCATCCTGTTTCCGCTACGATTTCAACGAAATATAAATATGCACGGGATGTCAATCTACGCTTTCTTTAGTCAGAACATATGTTGGAAAAGAGGTAAAAGAAACTGCCAATTTTTTATTTTATTTTTTGTTTATTTATTTATTTTTGAAGAATGCGTTTGTCCACGCGTGCACGATTCACCGGAATTCGATGAAAAGAAAGAGAAGGAGCAGGAAGTTTTAACTTGTATGGTGGTGGTTCTCTCTTTCCTTCACAAAAAAGTGATGTCAAATACACAAGAAAAAAATGTTTTGATGTGCTCTTTTTTTATTTAGTTTTGAGATAAGAAGATATTGAAGAAAACACGGAGACAGGAGTTTGAAAGCAGTTCTATTCTTTCCTTTACAATGAATGACGATAAACTTACTTGCATAATGGTAGAGAAATACATCTTTTAAAATCTTTCTGACTCAATTTTTTTTTTAATTTCAAGGAACATGAACTCAAAAATGAAACGATTTCTTATTTTCTCGTTGCATGAGTTACAAAATATAAACTCGAATTTAAACTCTCATAGTTAAAAGTCTATCTTGAGCCGGCGTCCTAGCATAGGAGAAGAGAGTCTTCCCCATGACCTAAGCGACCCGGGTTCGAGTTTCTGTCCGCGTATGGTTGTTTTTGTTCTGTGTTCTATTTGTGAGGTGTGTGAATGTGGCCCCCTGTAAAAAGGGGTTGTGCAAGCGAATGTAATGCATGAAGTAGCTAAATCGTACGCTTGGTCCTAGTTGGTGCTACTGGAAAAATAAGAGACGCTCTCTCGGCTTAAATCGCTGACAGATAACTGTCTGAGAGCTTGCAAAGTGCCATAAGTCACAACACAATAACAATTTTCCTTATATTTCCTTGCTAACATCAGAGTTGTGAAAATGGGATGATTTTTTTATATTTTCAATTTATATATTTGATGATCAAACATAGCATAAGTCGTTGTAAGTTTTATTCGTTCAACTTAATTCAGCTTCTGATCTAGTTTAGTTAATTTTTTAGTCAGAAAATATATTTATCAAATGTTGATAGCAGAAAATATCTCCCTTTTTTACACTAAAAGCGAATAGAAAGATGAAATACGTCCTATTTATTCCTTCGAGTATTTTTGAAATAAATCCAATGAAAGTACTATTTCGAATTCGAGAACAACTGCCAATTAAAGATAAACTTGAAGAACAGCTCTTGATTTTTAAAATAAAAAGAAATATCTAATAAAAATAAAATAGTGTTTCACCTAATCATATTTTTTGAACTAGTAAGTAATATTACAATTTTCCTTATAGAACTACGAATATTACTATTTTTACAAAAACAATTTGAGCAAATTTCTTCAGCATTTCATTATAATTCTCCAAATAAATTGTACTGCAAATCTTGGATTGAAAGCATTCTATTTGCATTTTTTATGTCCCCTTATTATCAATGCTTAAATTCAGAATACATAGAATAATTTTGCTTCAAAATATTTTGATGTTTTTAATAAGAAATTTAAAAATCTTTCTTCGTCATTGAATTTTGGAATAGATCAAATGAATAGGAACATATCATAGAAATTAAATCATAGGAAATGAATATATAGATTTTTAAAAGGGGTTTTCTGCATGAATCACATATTTTGATTAATTAAATAAAATATAGACAGCATAAAAATGTTATTATTGTTATCTTAATACATCTTTTCCTCAGTTTTATTTAAGTGCAAAATCTTTGATTTCTGTGCTAAAAATGAGAAAACGGTTTTTTTATAAACTATATCTTCATTTTTTACATAAATTATATAGAAATAGATTTTAACATCTTAATATTTACAAATTATTATCTGTTATTTGTACATTCATCTATTATCAAAAATTCTGAAATATGTTACGCATTTTTCATTCTTTATTTTATTCTCGAAAGAATATAAGCATCATATACAAGTATAATTTTAATGCTCGAAACATTAATGTGTGAAAAGCTTCTAACTCTATAACAAGTTCTATCCTCATGAACTTCAAGCGTTACGATAGATACGTTTGAATGTGGATATCCATTCTTTTTCCCAAAAAACCACAACAAGCAACCAGGAATTTCATTTATCCTTAATCGGCAGTGGTTCCTGAATACGAAAGAGAACTTCCATTGAATTTATTTCAAAAGAATGCGAGGCTCAATCTCGTATCTCTTGAATGAAATTTCATACAATAAAAGCTTTGAAGTTTCATATCAGTAATATGCCAATCAGGAATCAGAGCAGAAAGTCCTGTGGAAATTATTATTCGAGAAATGATAAATCCGACAGGATACGCTTTTATTCTCTTTGTAAAGCCATTAGGACTTTTAATGGGACTTTATAAAAGAAAAAGAAAAAAAAGTTCACAACAAAACATTTTCGGTGTCAACTTGGTTTCAAATATGAAAATTTAATTTTATTCATTTTGGTTCTTAGAAAACCCGCATTCTTTTTTTATCATGGCAAAATATAGTTTCTTTACGCGTTTGAGTTTAATTTTTCTACTTTTGTATGAATATTTTAAAATTTAAAATTGAGATGAATAATATATTTATATTTTCATCAACATATTTAACACACGTCAGTTATTAATTTTTAGAAATTTTTCTCATTAGTCTCATTGTAGTCTTGTGAACTTAAATTTTCTTTTTGAACCGAGAAGACTTAAAATTTATTTTTAATTTCAATCATTTGAAACTCGTAGTTTGCATTGAAGCATCATTCTAAGCATTATAGCATGATTGTTTCTAAACACTCTTTTTGATAATCTTTATATTTAAAATTCTTCAGCGCTTAATTTATAATGTCTTATTTCTAGAACTTTCCTTTTTAGTGTAAAAGAAAAAAATGTTATTTATATTTTCAGTTCTTTGTGAAAAGAACCGTCCTGAAAGTCTTTGTTTGATTTTTTTTCATGAAATTGAGCATTTCATCAAATTATTTCTTCTCTTATTAACTATCACAGAACCAAACAATCCACATAAAATACTGTGTTCCTAATAAATAATTGCTGTGAATATGGTTTACAAGAAATTGCGACAAGACTATCATTTCTTGCCCTTAAATTCAGTATATTTTTCAGTACTTTAATGATTTTAATATAAAATAGAAAAACTATAAATTAAACTATAAATATTTAAATTTAGAATTTTTAAATTAAGAAAAATATAACATTTTATCAGCATTAATTAAGCGAAATAAAATAAAATATTTATACTGCATGGAAATTTTACATTACCTTTAGAATTTCTTTAATCAGAATATGAGGAATTTATTTGCACGTGCTTCTTGTATTGAATCTTGATTTATTTGTGGCAAAAACTAAGTTAGTTGTAGACAATCCATTCCCCAAGAGACTCACTGTATTTGTTCTATACAAATACACGGAAGTACACCAGTCTACGTGCCATGAATCTCAACTATAGAGCCCTTTCTTAAAGATACGATCAGCAAAGCAGAAGGAGAATAAATAATACGACCTTTTGAAAACAAATCCCCTTCTGAACACAAAACTTGAACTTAATTCGAAGATTAAACCAACATTCCACAAACATTGTAAACCATAAATGGACGTAATTGTGAAATTAACTTTTCGCTGCTTTGTTTATTTCTGGCTCGTATTTTTGAACCATACTTAATGGTTAGTAAATGATTATGAACAATCTGCTCAATGCATTGCATGCCAAGCAGTATCGTAATTCGAAACCAAGTGGCATTTCGATTTCTATAGTCCAATTTTGCAAAAATATTTATAGTTTTTAACATTCGGCATTTAAATTGATTCATTAATTATATAATTTCGTTGATATGGGTACTCTTCATTACGTACTTTTATAAAAGAGACCCCTTTCATGACGCTATACCGCTATTTAAAACTTAAATGTTCACTTCATCTGTCATGAAAAATTCATAATATTGCAACTAAATATTTTTATTCACCATGTAAATTACACAAATATCAAATAGAAGCCTTTTTCTTTTTCTTTCCTTTCTTTTCTCTGGGTAACTATCAAATATATTACTGAAAATTAGACAAAGGAAAAGTTTAAAAAAACTGCTGAAATTTTGGAAAATTTCGCAATAAATTGGTACCATCAAAATGACACTTTTTATAATTGGATATGGATATAGAGTGGATGACAATATATTTTGAGTGACATTTGTCTGACTTAATTCAATTGGGACGAAACTTAGACTTGTCACGAAACAATACTGTATTTATAAAGAAATGTGTAAATTTTTCTTTTCAATATTTATACTTCAACATCAACTGAAATTTCTGTGATAACTGAGAGTCTTTATATTTTATAATTGCAACAACTATTCTTTACACGTTAAAGGTAGTTGTCTTCGGTTTCAATTTAATAAAATTCACTTCGAGAAACTCAAACTCCGCTTTAGTACCAAGCTATGAATTTCTGTTTTACAAGAACTGAGCAAAACGTAAACATAAATTCAATTATACACCTTTCTGCTAGTTGCTTTTGCCAAAATCCTTGGGTACTTTAATTCAGGATTTCTAGAAGAGTATTATGCTACTAATGCAGATTCAAGGAGCTCGACGAGTATCTCAAGTATATGAGCATTAGTTCACTTGAGATAAATAATATTAACTGCGGTTTCGCAAAATCATTAGAAGGAATTTTCATAACTCCAGAAAATTAAAGAACCCGAGAGACCATGTGTAAGGGAATGAATTTATTATTATGCTAAACTCAAGAGCTCATTAAGAATAATGTTCTGAAACTGCTTTCCAACTTTAGAATTTCACTTCATTAAAATTAGCATTATTAAAATACATTATAGTTTGAGATGCATTTAATGGATTATGCGTATGTTATAGCAGGAGAAGGCTTTATTAGTATTACTTGTTTACCTATTAAGATTCTGAAAGCGACTGTTAAATTAAATGAAAAGATTCAACTCCGCTTCTTTAGAAGGAGTAATTATACAAAAGTGATAAAATTCCAATATAGAAATTTTGAGATACAGATATTCCCCCAAAACTTTATAGGATAATTCCTGTGTTTCAATTTTATTCAATTTTATAATATTTTTAAATTTATTTTTTGGTAAAACACAGGCGATTTGGTATGTAATTCTGCATTCCAAGGTAAACATACATGTGCATAATTTCTAACAATGAGTCGAAGTGCATAAAGAGTTATTTAATTTCTAATTTTATTAAATTAGTGTTAAGAAGGGAATTTACCACAAACCTCAAAATGGCTACTTCCATCAACCGGAAGGTACACAGAATTATGACCGGAATGACCGAATCGCCGCAACAGCAACACTGGCTGGAACTGCGGTTGAGTCCTAAGGACCATTTCCGGCCACGGTACAACCCTTCCCTAAGGAAATATGTCCCATCATCGATATGGAAACTAGACCCCCTCCTTTTTGTGTACCCACCAGGGTGGCAAGAACCTACCGCCATGCCGGAAACATCTCATCCTCAATTACTAGGTACCCACCCCGTGGGACACAACACAATTTAGGAATGCGTCCGTTTTAGAACACAAATAAATTCAGGTAAACCCATTCAAGATTTTTCCAACGTTAATAAATTAGTAATAACTCATCCAATCAATTGCTTTTATTTTTCAGAAATAAAGTGCTATGCAATTTTGAAAATAACAATGTTCATTTTCATTATTTTATAACAAAAGTACAAGAAATTAATTAAATTTCTTTACGCGAAATATTTTACAACTCTATTCATTCATATGAACGATAGCGATCAGTATAGAATTACTCTAGCTAATTCAAATGCTATTTTAAAAAAATGCTTAAGATAGTATGGAAGAAAGAAGAGAATAAATGTGTAGTTTGTTCCATGGGTTTAAAGTTTCAGAGTTAAAATTTTCAAATCTGTTGCTATATTTGCTATATCACCAAAGAGAATAATTTAAAACTGCATTTTTAATACATATAGAATTCTTTACAATACATTAAAACAGGATATTTTCGTCTCCTTAATTAGTCTTGTGATCGGGATTTCTTATCGATTGCAATTAAAAGAGTTACTGACAGAATTATCCGAAGTGAAGTGCTATCCTATGTCGGTACTAATGGAGAAAATGGAAATAGTACAAAGTGGAAAAAAAGAGAATATCGGAAGAGGATAATCAATGCGATCGATTTCTTCAACTGAAGAAAAATTATAATTAGCTGAAATCCGGTTTTCTTTCGGATTGCAATTGAGTAAATTTGAACGAATCAGTAAATTTATAGAACTGACTTATTTTTTTTTAATATTATTTGTTCCGTAAAAGTTTGAAGACGTTATTGAATATAAAATCAATCAATACTAGAATCTGAAGTAGATAAATGTCATAAGTGAAGTGTAGAAATAATTGCAAGTTTATTCGGAAAATTAAAATAAAATCTGAAAACAAAAATGCTTATCAGATTTATATGTAGGTCTGAATTCTTTCACTTTTTTTTTGGAGGTAAAAATAAGGTGTGAAGGAATTCATGATAATATGGCTTAATATATTTTTAAAGGTAGTTATGAGAGATGCAACCTAATTTGAAAACTTTGTTAAATTAATCAGAAAATTGAACGTATCTGTGTAAAATTTTTATTTTGATCAAAACAGTGGACGTAAAATTGAACTGACTTAAATTCGATTGCATTAAAATGATCGAAAATATCGTCTATTTATGCAATATTCGATTAAATTTCAATTTTTGTAAGAAAAAAAAATACAGTGGAGAAATCTGTGTTCAGATGGCCTACTATTTTAATTTTACAATTATTTGAAGAATCAAGATGCCAAGGAAAAGTCACTAAATTGTGTATTATAAAGATTTGTTACAAAACATTGTTTTATAAACATTTAGTAACATTTGTGGAAAAATATTTCAAATGTTACTTATGACTTGAATATCTTCTAAGCATTAAGTAATGAGACTCTTGAAGCCAAAAATAACTCTATTTTGGGAAAAAATGGCTTATGACCTTTTTAACCTGAAAATAAAAGTAGATCAGTAAGTAGGTGAACACAATGGCACAAAACAAATCAATGAATTGGTTAAATGGATTGGAACGTTTGGTCTTGACGCTAAAGCTGTTGGTCTTCATATTATTTTAAATGGATTAATTAATGAACATTCTTTGTGTCTATATGTGTATATGTAGATTTGATCAATCCAAACTACAATGGTTTTTTTTTAAAATTATTTCAAAAAAAATCTTAACATCGAATTATTGATACATTTCAAATTTTGTGACATATTAGTCGGTGAAAAAGGTCTAAAATGTTACATCCACTTATTTTACTTTGGAAGAAGCGAAACATAAAACACTTCTGATGTAGAAGCAAGCGATACGATACGAAATCTGAACACTCCATTTATTTCAAAACATTTCATGATAGACATGATAGTAATTATCTTACAGAACATGTATCATTTATAACGCACTCATTTTGTTGATATTTGTTTGTTTTTTACCTTGAGTTTTTCTCAGTTTCGTTCGAAGCTCAGAGTATTAAAATTGATGAAAAAACCGTATGATGTTGAATCACCTTTTTTTATTTTGGTGAAAGCTTGCGTGATATCATTCTTACATCAGTTTGATGGCATTTTTAGCACGATGAAATTTCGTGCCTCAAGACACGTATGAAGTTTTATGAAAGAGGTTACAAAAATGAATCATAGCTTTTCAGGGCTAAGCAATTTTTACTTCTTTTGCCTATTTTTAAAGAAGACAATTTTCATAATATTTGAAAACAGTATGAAGATCTTAATTTTCAGCAAATTCATCTCAAGATAAATTGTGAAACTAAGTTATATAAGTTATAATAAATAAGGCATATTATTGCAAAAGTTTGTAGAACGTTGTAATGTACAGAATATACTGAAAACATATTTTATAAAAGTATAATTAAAGTAGAAATTTTTCAGCATTTCTGAGAACAAATAAAAGACAAAATAGTTTTATGTTCTAGTTAAAGCTAAGTCATTACAATAATATAATAAATTGAAAATCTATCTTTCCATTGCGTTTAAATGTTTCACTGTCCAATCATAGATTTTCATTCGAACCACCACAAAATAAAAGAATAATCTAATTATTTCGCCTGTTCAAACATGCGAAGCTTAGTAATTATGAAATGCGTAATTCCTTGATTCATATTAATCTTAACTTATGCATATATTGAATGAATATTATTTAATCTAACATTCTTCATTTTACAACCTCACAGAAGAGTGGAATGCTTGAAAGACCGGCACTGAATGAATTATGCAGATAAAATTAATTCAGAGGTCGGAAATATTTATACATTCCATTGAATATCGAAAGCTTTCCTTTGAGCCAATTCATCTCGATACTCAATTTTCCAATTTCGAGTTTCCGTGATTTTTATTAGCCAATAAGCTTATTAAAATCACGGAAGGTCTCTTTCCCCATTCATAAAGTTTAATATGTCTCCAAAATGAAATTTATTGATTGGCATTAATAGGTAAATAAGTTTCCAAATGAAACTTATTTATGGCAATAAATATCTCCAAAATGAAACTTATTTATTGACATTAATAAATGGAATCTTATACAGTACTTCATTTGGAATTTTATGCGGAGGCATCTGTTCATATGCTAAACTTCAATATTTTTATTACAAAGTTGCCCTATGCTAGACGAATCTTGTTATTCATCTTTTTGCAATCGTTAAAAAAGCTTACAAAAGTGAAACAGCTTCTTCATGATATTATTTTAAAATCTTATTTCAAAATAATTTTTTTCTAAAAAAATGATATTGTTAAATACGTTTTGAACATTCTTAATATTAGCCACGTTTCTAGTATATTAAATTCCGTTTCAAATTCTCATTTCCTATCTATTTATTAAATTTTAAAAAGTAATTTATGGATTTAGTGATTGGAAGTGAACCAAATCCTACACTTTTATAGAAATCTTTATTTGTAGGAATTCGAAAATATTTTTTCTTGTTTATTTTATGAATTTGGAATTTTTGTAACAAAACACTGAAAAATAATGGTTTTATTTAACTGCTTTTCCTGCACGAAATGCAGCAAAGGATTTCTCCAATATATCTTAATTTCCATTTATTATTTTGTGAAAGATGTTAAACTGTGAAATTAAATCGACTGCAGTTGTTCTCAAATATTACTTTACAGTCAATTTCGTAACATAATAAGAAGTTTTACTTTGCAGTAAGGCAAGAAGCTTGCCTCATTGCAAAGTATTATTTCGTAGTGAGATAAGAAGTTATATTGGCTTTTATATATAACGAACTAAAAATTAAATAAAATAAATAAATAATGAATAATAACTTCAAAAATATACTGTTTAAATAGAAGTCAGAGTTCAACCTCAGAATAATACACATTTCATTTGCAATTTTTTAAAAGCATAGCAGTAATTAGTTTAAAAATTATCTGTCTCTCGGACAATGATTTAAATGCTTCAAATTTTTAATATGCAAGATTGAGATGAAATTTTCAATAAAACTTTTAAGTGGAGTTTGTGTTTTCTAGAAGATATATAGAAAATAGTGTGTTCATAGGGAAGCGACCATAAACATAAGTGTGAATGTTTTTTTAATGAATGTTCATTTATTTATTGATATTACTTCACTGAAAGGAAGGAATCCCTCATTATTTTCTGCAACTGATTAAAGCTTATCAAGATTCGGTCAGTCATCGTTTTCTGTCAGCGTATTGTAGATTAAAATTGAAACAATTAACGAATATCTAAATGTGCTATATAGGTTCGTTGCAATAGGGTATTTTGGCCGATCTTCATAGTCTCGCCGAATAAGATCCTAATAATATATGAGGGTATTCTCTGTCTATTTGCTTCGTCAGAATTCTGTAAGTTGTTAGGGACAATTTAATGAATATCATCGATGATTGTGAAATGGCAGATGGATACCAGATCAAATTTCATTGTGCATGGCGACTGATCTTAATAGTCTCTCCGAATGGAATATGAGTAATATGAAAATGTATTCTCTCGCTTTTTGCTCTTTGTCAGATTACTGTAAGCTGAAAGGGAAAAATTAACAAATATTCACCATGATAGCTGAAGTGACATCCATTTTGTAATAGAAAGCAAGGTCTAATTTTATTATAATTGGTGGTTGGTCTTCATAGTCTTGTATAAGAGGATATGACTATTCTTTGAAAATAATCTCTCAGTCTTCGTTCTTAATCACTATACAGTAAATTGTAAGGAAGCTATTTAATGATATCCTCAATCAGCCTGAAGGATGAATGAGTTAGATGTAATTGATCTTAGTGTTATTTTTCCTTCTTTAAATTATCGTACATGAATTACAGAGGAAATATCGTAAACGTGAATTCGAGCTATAAATTCTGAATACTCTCCATGATTCACACCTAAGTTAGAAAAACACATATTTGGCATTATGTCTGTACGTCTATGGACACGATCATTCAAAAGCAATTTGGGCTAGAAGATTGAAATTTAGTGTACGGAATTATGATCGAATTTGTAAATCTATATCAAATGTTAAACAAAATCCATTTGCAGAGAGTTTTTTTTTCCCACTAATCTTTTTTTCAGTATCTGCCAGAAAGATCTTTTTAGTTATTGACCGTTAACTACAGTTTCACTATTTGTTAGATGTATCAGATCATTATCGTCATTCAGCCTGTATATCAGGTATGATATCCCAAAATTGTTTCTTTAATTCTCCTTAATCTTTTATTTAAAAGTGAGTTGTGAATGTAAAAATTATTAAAAATATATTCCGCGGCAATTCAAAGCATATATTTAAGTTCATTCATTGATTTGAAATCAAATCTACTACTTATTTATAATTAAAAATTAAATTACTTCTATACATAGGGTATTTTTCAGGCTTATGGAAATAAATGTCTTAATAAAAAAAGGCACATTTTATAAAAATTTATCATTAGTAATTATATTTTAGATGAAAATTTTAAAGACTACTTGAAGACAAGGGGAACAAAAAATAAGAATTTATACCCTTATAACTTAAAGGAATATATAAATAAATATATATATTAATATTTTTATGAGCAAAAGACACTCACTTTGCAGTCGCATTCACAAGTAAAATATAATTTAGAATCTGAATAAATATCATCGAATAATGTGTCTAAAATAATGAGTGAAAAAAATGAATATTTGCTTAATTCAGCAACCACTATTTGAAGAAGCTTATTTTTTATATTATTACATAATTTTAAAAAATCTTGCTTTTTTTTTAAAGCTGTTAAACTAACTTTTGGAGATAAGAGCAAAAGCGAGATCGAAGATAGGAAAGTTGATAAAACTTTTACATCTAATATTTTCCTTACTCGGAAAATATTTTTTTTCTCTCTTTTTCCTTTATTTGAAGTCATTGAGAGCTCTGCGTAACAAAGTGATTCACTTTATTTGCTTTATTTTTTTCTAACTTTCTTTTGTACTGAAAAGAAGTAAGTACATATATGACTGTACAAAAAATCTATCATGCAGAGAATCTATGGTGATGATGGCTGTTCTCTAAAATGCATAAGGAAAAAATTCTAGAAACATGGAATTTAATATAGATTACAAAGTAAAAGCAGACCAAAGGCTATATTTTTCAAAGAAAAGAATTGTATTTTATATTCATCTAAGAAGATATATCGTGAATCCTAAGAAAAAAGAAAAATTTATTTATAAGGAAGAATTATTTTTTAAAATGGAAGATATTTTTTTATTTAAAAATGCTGTGGAATACTATAAATTTACGAGTTTCTGAAATTTCATTCATTAAATTTAAGACTAATATTCATATTTTAGTCTAAAATTTGAGAATTATTTCATTAATACTTAATTAAATAATAATTTAAATTTCTTTAAGAATTTAGCCTATCCAGATCATATAAAAATAATATTTTATAATATAATAATATTATTATATTATATAAAAATATCATAATATATATATATGTATATATTTAATTTTAAGATTGAGCAAAATTTATTTGTATGCTGTAACAGTTTAACGTCTAAAAGCTACAAAATTTTGTTCAGTTTTTATTCAATTAAAATCAAATCAAGATTTCAAAGACGTCCCTCCTCACATTTAACCATGTTGTTGTTGTTTCTTATGACACTTGCCATGGACAAGCCCGCTGTTAAGAAGACAGCGATTTAAGCTGGTGGAGGAGCGTCTTTTTTTTTTTTTTAGTAGCTCCAACTAGTGCCAAGAGAAAGACTTTGCTACTCACGCATCACTCATTCGCTTCCACAGTCCTTTTTTACAGGAGGGCACCTTCACACACCTCACAGATAGAACAACTATACCCAAACCGGGACTCGAACCCAGGAAGCCCAGATCAAAGGGAAGATGCGCTACCTCTATGCCAGGACGCCGGTACACTTCACCATGCAAAGTATATATGTCCATTAAAAGTGAAGGTTTATAAAGTAGCCCTGTAAAGCGCCATCACCCACACATTCTCCTATATTTTTAATCGAGAGTAGCGCATTAAGCAACAAAATATAGAAACTTTGTGACAGAAGATTTGATTTTTGAGGCAATAAAAATTTTGCAGATTTAAAACTCAAAATCACAGTTTTGAACATGTATTCCGAGAGTTAATCTTTGTGGTGTTCTAGCTCTTGTGTAAATATTTTTAAACGATCGGAATATTTACTGAATCATTTTATAGTTACCATGATTACAATTCAGAATTCGACTGTCGTAATTTTCTACAAAAGTTTGTAATTACAAATTAATTAGGAAAGCTGCAGAAAAGAAAATTCTATAATTAGAGTGATTATAATTGGAATTATTGGAGACTGCTTATCAAGACTGTTAAATTTAGAGAGCCAATTTAGTAATAATTTATGAATATAATATATTTTAAAGCACTAATTAGTAATAATCAGTATTAGTAATTCAGATTAACTATATTTATACTGCGTGAAAGGACTAATTAACATAAGTAATGACTAATTTAAAAGAAGAACATTTGGGTAAAATTATGGATATTGTTACCGATTTCATCAACGGGTTCGTTTGATAGTGGGTGTATGGTGTGAGAATACAATCAGCTGGCCTCAGTAAAAAACGACGACGACGCTTATTTACACGAAGACAGGACAGCACAAAGGCGACAAATATTTACAGTCGAGACGAACACACACAAGTAGTAATCGACCTCAGCACAAGTAGCCCACAAGAAAAAATCGACCTCATCACAAGTAGCCCACAAGTAATAATCGACCTCAGCACATAAAGCGGCCAGACAGAATCCATCCGGAGAGGGATCCTCGGAGCTTCGCTCTACGGTCTCTCCAAACGGCTGAAGTTTGGAGAGACCGCTTTAGCCGCCGACTCGCTACTTCACACAACTCGTTGCTACACACGACACAACGCTGCCTCCACAGCAGACAATAGGACTCAATGCTCACAGTTCAGTTCAGTAATAGCTCCACGCAACGATGGCACTCGGCCCTTGCTTTGTATCGTCACAAAGACTCGTAACTTGTAGGTGACTCCGACTACAACTCAATTCAAGAAGACCTGCAACTTTAGAGAGCCGGCCTTTTATAGTTCCTGGGAGGCAGGCTGAGAACCATCTGGGCCAATCAGGGCGTATCTAGGTTCCTATTGGATGGATTGGGGAACTTCTCGAAATTTCCAGCATTATCCATTTTGCCGCCAAAGTCGTCAAATAATCGCCAAGTTTGTCGATAAGCTCTGAAGTTACTGATGCGTCACCGGATCAGCATCCACAGGGCAGATCGATAAAACGGTCTTTCTTACGATGAAACTATTCGTGATGGGAAGCAAAATTACAGGTTTGTAACAATTGTAATAGTGTGTGTGTGTGTGTGTGTGCGTGTGTGTGTGTGTGTGCGTGTGTGTGTGTGTGCAGATACAAATTATGGATTATGTATGTGAGTTTAAAAGTGTTCCTTTTTCTTCATTGTACATATTAATTAGCAATTTTTATCTTCATTGTCTAGTGTTATACATTTTATCTTCTTAGAAGATTTCGATAATAGCAATACTGATTAAATAAATTTGAAAATTATTCATTACCTTTTTTATTGACTAATATCTTTAGATCATTTCTTTCTTCTCAGTATTCTTATATATGAATTTTCAACATATTCTTCGGAATATTAGAAAATAAAAATCGCGTAGAACTGACACATTAAATAATGTACACAAAAAACGCATTCATTTAAGAACGAAGAACATTACTACAATTTATTATTCTGACATAAAAAATAAAAATATTTTGGATGTATTTAAAAGTAGTTATAAATTATATTATATATATATATTCTTCATATTAATAATCTCTATTAACTGAGCCTGGAAAAATATGTTTGGAGCTTAAGGCTGGAGAAGGACGAGTTATAAAGAACTCCGTCTTATTCCATTAGAAGGGTGTAAAAGTCCAAAGACAGCCCACTTCATTTTGAAGGCTTTTAAAATATTTTTAGGAAAGAATTTTACTAGAACTTTCCTCTTTACCTTTTGTGAAAGAGGAGGAGGAAATGTTTGTACTTGCTCTATTATTTTCTTTGAAAAATTCTTGTCTAAGAAAGGTTGTACAATATGTCAGAGATAAAAAGTCTTTCTTCTCCATATATCAGACTTTTCTCTTTGTAAATGTGATAGGATTAAAGGAGAATAACCCCATTTAAAGATGAAATTTCTTTATCATTCCCTTTCTTTTCTGCAGAATCCTTTGGATTCTGCATTGACGAACAGATACCCTGTTCAAAATGTAAATATAAATAATTTTAATATTTCTTTACGAATTTTAAAATACATTAATATCTATAAGAGATCGATTGACGAAACTAATGTATCATTCTGAATTCATTGAATCTCTTGAGGTTTGCACCATTAAACTTCAAATTTTAAGAACTCATTTGGACGGTATGGATTACGATTGTTTAGGGTAGGTGACTATGTTGAAATGTCGACTTTTTACGAAATTATAATTTTTTTTTAATTTAATATTCTTAATTCTTTTTTTAAGTTTCTTTAAAAAACCATTATAAATTTGTTTCCAAGTCTATTTTTTGGGAAGTTATACTGATTTTCATATTTACGTTTCATACGTTTAAATGTTATTTACAATCTTTAGATGTTATTTTTTTCAAATTATAATCTTTGATATAATATTCTAACGAAAATCCTCATACATTAAATTACAATGCATATTTTTATTTGAAATTGGTATAATAATTTCAAATATGTCCTACAGTTCCTGAACTGTAATAATAAGTAATCTGTTTGTTTAGAAATATTTTATAATGGTTTTAGTGCTTCACAATGTGGAAAAAAATTGAAAATTTCTTCTTATTTATTATTTCAGCCACACTTTTGAAAGAATGGATAGAAATTCGGCTCATGTTTTAGTTCAGGAACTAGATAATATATTTCTTAAGCTATGTGCAACGTTTTAAGTAAGTTATTTAATAAACCTCAAAAACTAGAAGATTTTTGCTTTGTACCACTTTTGAGTCAAACATATTCTCTTTTCCAACTTTTTGAAAAGAATTTGTCACTTTAGTTTCATAGAAGTTTTTTCCATCTTTTGTAGGCAAATATTCAAAAATATTATTATTTTCGAACGTTTTTCAAAAAACTTCATCCCGAACGTATTCACATTAAATACTAAACACTTTACCCTTGGATGCATGCAAACAAAGGTGGAATCTTTTGATAGATTACTGTTTTAATGTTTTTATATGCAAAGCTACGTTTTAAAGAAAAAATTCTTATTAGTATAATGTTCTAAATTATTGGTTGCAATATTTTCTAAATATTTTCAATATTTTCTAAATATTGCACAAAATTTGAAAAAATTACCGACAGGAAGTTTGGTTTTCACAATTTTTAATTATTTAAAGTAGAATCTTGATAATAACGATAATCATTTTCAGACACTTTCAATATTTCTGGTGTGAGGGAAAAAAAGAATATAAGTATGCAAATGATTTTTCGTATAAACGCTTCAAAGATTCGTAAAAGTAAGAACTAATCAGTTTGAAAAAAAAGAAAAAAAGAGAAGGAAAAAAAACTTGAAAGTTGTAACTGAATGATGAAGCGGTAGATTTAAGATCTCGTATTTTTCACTGAAAAAAATAAATCTTTTCGGTTGCTCACTTTCATCCTAAGGATTTTTTTGGTGGGAGGGCAGAACTAAAATTCCCAAGAGAAAACAAAATGAGAAATGAAATTCGAGTAGGTTTTGCGCTCTAGTTTTCTACAAAAAATATTTACTCAGATTCTGGCAGATAGAAATGTGATTTTTAAAAATTTATATCACAACTAAAATAAACAACATCTTGTATTTCCCAGAAACCAAACTAAAAGGATTTTCGGATACGTTAAGTTACTAAACTAGTTAAAGTTGCATTTTATACTATTTTTCTTTCATTTATAAACCTTATTTTTTAATTCATAATTTTTTAACTTTAGCCATTTTAAGAAACTTTTGGCGAGTGCTTTTCCAAATTATCCGTAAAAAATGAAAGTTCAATACAAAATTAAATTTACTTTTGCAGTTTAAAATCTTGGAGATATGAAATTATTACTTGAAAGAAGATATTCATAGGAATTATTAATTTCAGAAGTGGACCAGTAAATACTTTCAGCAAATTTAGATAAATTCAGAAACTTTTTAAAACTTAATAAAAATATTGGGTTTATATTATTTTATTTCCTAAATACTTTGAAAATCCATGAGAGAATTAGAAAAATAAAATTTTTGGCAAGTTAACAGAAGATGCTAATCATCTGTGTATATTTTTTGGTAATTTTTAATATAAACATACTTTTATAACTTAAAATTAAAAAAATGCATGCAAAAACTTATAAACAAATGAAGTATAATTTTCTGTTATGTTAATAATAAATAAAAAAACGTTGAAATTATCTTAGAATTTCAATCTTGATCTTCCCTTTATTTTATAATTACAAATTTTAGAAATATAATAATCAGTCAAACACATTCGCGAATTGCTTGTGAATTAATTTACCGAATTCGAATTTCCTCAGGGAAAACACTAACACAAAATTTTGCTAAATGAACTTGAAACCTAATTCGTTACTATTTCAAATATGCAAGAGTTACTCGAAATAATTTATGCAGATATTTACCGTTAAGACGGATTAGTGAATAAAATCCGCTATATTCAGAAGATAAGTAGAACCAAATCTATGGCTTCAACTTTTAACATCCTGCAATGAAAGATTAAACTTGAGCCTAGCTATATTGAATGCAATGGTGAGCTAGCTATATTGAATGCAATGGTGAGCTAGCTATATTGAATGCAATGGTGAGCTAGCTATATTGAATGCAATGGTGAGCTAGCTATATTGAATGTAATAAATTTCGTTTTATAAAACTGATTAGCACACTCTAATACGAGTTAGAAAGATCTACTAAATTATTTATTTGTCTGGTGCTTTAAGTTAGAAAATATTTTATAACATATGGAAATCTTTTAAGAACATTAATAAGAAAAGCATGTGTGAATGCTACACATCATTTTATACATGCTTAAGTCCAGAAACTGAGATTGCTGTTAGCTAGAATTATGCAGCGTCTTGTGATACCACAGACGATTTTCCAACTCAATAGAATTTTGCAAGTTTTTGGTTAAGTTTAAAATGGATAGTAATGCTCTGTTTATAGTTTCACAATTACTATTTAAATTAAAAGCCAAATATGCATTGTATGATACAAATGTAATAAATCCATGCTTTTTTTTACATTATTAATATTATGGTACAAGCTTTTAAATATTTATAATTTGAAACAAATTTTTGCACAAATTTATAGTTAAATTCATTAAATTATTCAAAACTAATTCAATCATTTTATATTTAGAAAGATATTTTTAATTTACTAGAATAGATGTTAATTATAGAAAATTTTGATACGCTATTTCTATTGATTCTTAAGGTTAACATCCAATATTAAAACTAAATAACTAATTTGAGGACGTTAACCTGAATTCATATCATGACCAATACGGAGATTTTTATTAATTTCCTAAAGCTACTACATATAGTATATTTAAAGACATCGTCACACAATATGAGATGTCAAAAAAAAAATTCCAATTCCATATATATATGGATGATACGCTAAAAGCTCAGGATTATTTGAACAAAGCTTTCGTCAGAGAAAGGTATCCGCCAACGTTAAAAATTTGTTTTTGACTGAAATTGAATAGCTTTTATTTCGTTTCAAAGTTTAGTATTTTTGCATTTTCAAACTGTTTACTTTCTTTGCCTACGGCAATTAAGAATGAAATTAAAGTCATTTTATTATAACTTAGCAACCGAAAATGGAACTGTAAACAATAAGTATTCATTATTTTTACTCGGATTATTTCAATTCTTTTTTTCATTTTTTTTTCTTTTACTATATACTGATATTATCTTGTAATACAGAGTGAATTATTTTCTTTGCTTTTTTGTTTTGATAGCATTGTTTCAAATTCAGATAATCCTGAATCTTGAATTTAAATTATTTGGCTTTCATATGATAATAATTTCAGACAATAAATACGTGGAAAATATTCGAATAGTACTTATGACAAATATTGTTGAAAACAGGATCTCCAAGTTAGTAAACAAAAATTTTATTAAGTTAAAAGACTGAAGAAATATTGTAGGATATGTGCCTGATCTAAAGCAAATTGCACTAAATATTTATGAAGTAGGGAAAGGTCAAAGACAAAAATTCCAAAACTGAAAATTTAAAAACGGAATTACGTTTAAAAACATAAGGAATAGCCTACCAATCTAAGAAATTTTGAAAGAAAAAAAAACTTATTTCATCTCTTGTAAAATTAAAAACAAAAATTTTAAACCCAAGCTTCTCGAAATATGTTTTTTTCAAAAAATTTCGTTTTCCAAATACGATAACTGAAACATTAAAAAATATATGTCTAAAATTGGGCAGTTATTTTATTTATACTATCTATAATTCTAAGGAATAAAGTGAAATATAGCTACTATCGTGGTGTTGTTAAACAAAATTAAAATTGAATCAATTATTAGTAACAGAACTTTAATCCAGATTCAATATCCGTAATAACCCAGTAACACCACATGAAATCATATTACATTGTTAGCAATTGACGAAACTTACAGAAATTACCATAAAAAACAGGTATGACGAGTTTCAATCAAATATGAATTAAAAATATGACCAACATTCATAGCGAGTTTAAAAAATAAATCTCATTTATTGATGTGTTTAAAAATCTTGAAAGTACAATATTAACACAAGTTTTCTATTTATATAATAAAAGAAATATCATTTGAGGCCCCATTATGAGTAAAATTTAATAGTGTAAATTATTTACAAATTCATTAACATAAAATTTGAAATACCATATTAATAATGTTTCTTTAACACGTTCCTGTCACGACTCATGCCTGATATTCGGGCCATTTATCTAATTAGATGACCTCCTCCTCTTAACTGTAGTAGAGAAGAGATCATCTAATAACATAGATGGTTTGGTACAATTACATATTATCTGTAACGCACAGGCGTGTCACACGGCAGTCAACGTGTTAATAAAGTAGCTCTTTACATACAAGGATTTGTAACTGTGTTGAACTTCATTCCACTTTAATTTTTTCACTCACTGAATTCGTCTGAAGTATCGTGTATGGTGTTAAAATACTGCAAGGCGTCCTATTTATAAAAGTTTTTTTTTACACTTATGTATTTAAATATTAATATCAGACAAGGAAATAAAAGGGTAGGAAAATGGTGCGTTTACCTGCAAGGATCTTTTTGGCACTCAACAATTCACCACTGGCTTTCTTCGATGTTCTTTGACAGGGGGGGGAGAGGTTGAATTCATTACTCACTATCTGCTTTTTTTCACGACAATTATATCTGTAGAAATGACCACATCATAATAAGCCGTATGAATGTCCAAACCCAAGAATGAATATCTTCCTTATGTTGTTCGAAGCCGCCTTCGACATCCCAGACAATATAGTATAATGTAGTCCCACTCCCAAGCGTTCAGCAGTAAACTGTTAGTTACATGTTTCAATCATTGTCCGTTCTAGGGACAGCAGCCATGCCATGCTTCGAAGGACTTCTTTGAGATTAAATGTCAAAAAGCCAAGTCTTTCAGGCGCTGCAGATTTAGCTTATAAAGCCCTTCCGTGGTTCATTTCCTCCACATTTCATTGACTTCTTTCCTTTTAAGCGCCAAAAATTATTGGATTTCTTTCTGTCGTCTCTTGACCCTTTTCTCATACCCATCATTCATTTCCTGACCTCTTTCGTTGGGGAAGGATCTATATTCTTGGAAATCTGAGGATTGAATGAAAGGAGGGGAAAAAAAAGGACTATTTTACAATAAGCCATTTTAGATTTACTCTATTCTCCACACATTAAAAAAATTTGAAAAGTAAAATCAAGCAATTATAATTGCAATATCTGGATGATGATAGTCATAAAAAGGTTTTTGATAAGAGATAGATAATTTAAAAATTAAATATAAAATTATATAAAAGAATAAAATATAAAAAACAAAATGACAATCTGCAGTTTCTGAATGGTGATAATTACTAAGAAAATATATTTTAAATACAAGATTGATAATTTAAAAATTAATTATAAAATACTGATGAATTAAACATTAAATATAGAAAAGCAAACTGTCGATATTATAGAATTCACGAAATATTCTAAAGTTCTGTACCGTTTAAGAATTGCAAAAACGGTCAAATTCCCTAAACAAATTATGATTTTAAATTAAATCTCTTGCTATTTGAAAAAAATTTAAAGTGTTCCAGAACTTTATATTCCGTTTAAATCAAGGCATCAATAACTATACACACTGAAAAATATAACATTACGATCATTTGCGCTTAACTGAAAGTGTTTAAAAAATATCGAATTTGGTTTAAAAATTCTGTCAAATATTATTTTTAAAAATTAGATTGTCAAATAATTCTAAATGGGCGATATGGTAAGTTTTTACACAGATGTCATGTGAAAGTTTTTTAAAAAAAAGCTTCAAATATCATTATTATAACAAAAAAGGTTTTCTGAATGTTATCGGTTACTTTAAAGCTCTTATCTACAGTAAAATGGCAGAATATTTTGGAACCCTCTGTATTTATTTACATATACACTGTTATATTAACGTTGAAATTCAAAATTTTTACCGTTGAACCAGGTAATCGAAAACAGCAGGAAATATTAATAATATAAAACTGAATATAATAATTATTTTATCTATAAATAATCTCAAATATCTTACGCTTTTGACTGGAGGAAATGTCTTCTGAATTATCAGAATTTACTTCTGAAAGGATGAAGCATGCTTCTGAAATATTCAGCATATGCTCCTGAAACGATAAAGTTATTATCAAGTTCAAGCTCGAATATCTTAGAAAATTAACATGGTGCACATATTCCTAAAATTTTCTTAAATGTATTAGAATTAAGAGCGGAACGCATATTTTTAAATATTTTAAGATGTGACCTTTAAGCTAGTCAAGCTAACAGGCACATTCATCTTCTGTAATGTATTTCGATGATAAAGTGAAAAATCAAATTTTAACAAATATCTGAAACTTAAAATCAAATATAATAATTATTTTAATTTAAAATATTCATAAAAAAATCTTGAAAATATGATTTATGAAGAAAAAATAATTGTTTGTATTATGGATGACATATTATGTATGACCAGCATTATAGGTTGCAATATAAATATTTCAAAAGCAATTTTTTTTATTTTCAGGTTACTATTTCCTCAAATAAATCATAAATTTCACTTCCTTTTGGAAATAGAATTATCTTGTGGCTGACTTTCCTAGCAGGTGAAGAAAAAATAAAAATATATCCAAGAATTCTAAATCAATATTCTTCTAACCAATGTTTTTTTTTTCTTGTAACATAGTTTTTCAAATAAGATGTTTGAAGAACAAGAATGTGTACCAAACGAGATGTTTGAGAACGTGCGTCAGATTAGGCTTACAGAACTTTGCATTTTCAAATATTCTGACTCAAAAGAGAAACTATTTTATCGGTTTTAAAAGGACTAAAAGTTTTACCGTCTGAAGACGCTTCATGTATTCTTAAAGCACTCAAATTGATTATGAAAATGCAGAGAAGAAACATTCCGCTTGATATCTTCTGCAAAAGTTCATTAATAAAGTATTCGGTATATGGTGAAAACGAATTTTTAGAAACTTTTATACATACCAATCACATTACTTCTAAATTTCAAGGTTAAATTCATGCTGTGAAAGTGAAAAGTAAACTGAAGCTGTGCTTTATATTTTAGTATGCAATAAAACATATTGCATATTTCAATATTAAAAGGTACTCACTATTCGTTATAAATTTAAAATACTTCATGAATTTTTATGATTGAAAAGCGTGTTGTATTTTTATTTGCGTTCTCATCACGCCAATAGTACAGAATGATTTTTAATAAATCCCTCTCTCTTTTATAGTTTTTGTATGAACATGTTTTGTGCATTTAGATTTCTAGATGCTTATTTCTTATTTTTTATATATTTGCTTTCATTTTTGATGTTAATTGTTTTTATTATTAGGTAATGCAAGGAATTCAAGCAAGAATACGTCACATTAATTGGTAAACTTTTTCTGTAAATTATGAGACTGGAAGTGTGCAAATGTTTTAAATGAACAAAAGGCCAAACTTTTTTTTAAACAGCTTATTTGATAAATGGCACTCTATATAATTTAATTCAAAATTGTTCTCCTATGTTTAAAACAGTTTATATAATTTTTTTTTTCGTTTAAGATTTAATAATTATAAAGAACGATCTATGTTATTTATAATTCTACGAACGAAAGGCTAGAAAGATGGAAGATGATTTTAAGGTGAATTCAGTTTATACATTTTCACAATGATTTAAGGAGAGTAAAAAATATTTAATATTAAATACAAAATATTTTAACTCACTTTCTACTTTTCTAGATAATAAAGGCATTTTATTACTGAGAGATCGCCTACAAAATTCTGAAATGGCATCCCATACTCATTAATAGTCAATAAGAAATTTCTATTTTGTTTGTCAAATAATATCGAATCACTTCCACGCATCCAATACAGAATCTCATTTACTAACTAGTACTTTAAAGGAAAATAATTTTGTTATACATTGCAAGAAACTTATCTCCTAATATTATACAAATTTATCATCATTTGTCACAGATACAAAGTTAGTAAGAGGGCTCTAAAATGCGTGTATTGGTCCAAATGAAATAAAATTTGAACTACAGATTATTCAGATGATGCGCTTTACATTTATTAATTACAAAATTTAGTACAAAAATTCACAAATATATGGCGTTGTAACAGAAACGGCATTGATTTGCATGTATTGAAAATGTGAAATAATTTGCTTTACAGCGCATATCTATTACCATTTTTCTTTGAATGAAAAGAAGGCAGATTCTGCACGAACATTAGTTTCTTCTCTATTTGGTATACCTACGTTGCAAGGAAAAGCGCTACTGGTGAAATTGCTCTACCAGAACCAACAAAACTCAATTGCAACTCTAAAGGAATTTCGTCGTATGAAGAGATACGAAGAGGTCCAATGTCTCCAGGTGCCCTACGCATGATGAAGAAAAAATTTGAAAAAACTGGGCAACTTGGAATTTCTCCAGGTAGAAGACGAATCTCGTCTTCCAGTTTCGAAAATGTTGCGGCGCGCTCGTTGAAGGCAGCATTTAGCAATTATAAACCATATTAAATTGTTGTATGTGTGTTACAACGCCATCTAACGGTGACATTTTTTACTATTTTTTTCTTATTTAAGTAAAGCGCATCATCTCAATAATCTGTAGTTCAAACTGTATCTCATTTGGATCAATAGAACGCATTTTAGAGTCCTCTGAAGTGGGTAACTTATTTCTCGTTAACTCTGTATAAAGTCATCACAAATATAAAGTCATTTTACAGAACTGTTTTTGGTTATGCTGGTCGAGTAGTTTTAAAATGTCGTTGTGTTAAAACTATAAAAGGTTATATAGCTTGTTTGCATGTTTGGCCATCAAAGCATATCGCGTTGAAGTAGTTAGCGATTTAACTACTCATTCCTTCATTGCTAATCTTCATTTCTGGGGCAAAAAAAAATAATCTGAATTTCAGACACTTCTATTATCATTTAACAGCAATGTATCTGTTTTAAATTATTTGGCTCAAGCAGCTATGGAATGGAAATTGATTTCCCTCGTTTCTCCACATTTCGGTCGTCTATAAAAATTAGGAATTAAATCCCTGAAATTCAATCCAAAAATTTTTTTGGGGGAAAACGAAGTTTATATTTCAAGAATTAATTACTCTCCTATCTCAGATTGGAAGTATTTTAAATTCACGAGTTTAATCAAGTATAATCACTTTGATGTATTTAATTTATCTGTTTTGACTCCTTCATTTTTTTTTAAACTGAAGATGTCATTAGTATCCCAGAACAGACTTTCTATAATAATTTTAAACCCATTCTTTTAAATTCATGGAAATTATTACAGCAAGCGAAATTATTACAGAAATAAACCTGTTGGAAGAGGATTGAGAGAGCTATTGAAACAGGAGATCCATTTATATCGTTAAAATCGATATAAATGGAAAAAACAATTTCCTAATTTGTTCATGGGACATGTATTAATTAAAGAAAATAACATGTCACCTGATATTTGGCCATTAGATCGCGTCACTGAAATCCATTATGGAAAAGATGACTATGTTAGGTTTGTTACATTAAAGATCGCTAATGGTCATTAAAAACTATTGTGAAACTTTTACCATTAGTATAGCATCAAGAAACAGTTAATTTTTGATAACATGGTAGTATTTTTGAATATGTTTTGCATATTTATATCTCTTGATGCTTTTTAATGACACTTACTTTTCATTTTTGAAATATATGTGTTATTCTTAATATTAATTAATTATATTACTTCTATTTCTTTTTTTAATTTATCATTAATGTGCTTTTTTTTTAACTTGCAACAGATTTAACATTCGTTTTTGTTTTACTTGTATTCATATTTACCACAACGTTTTTGGTTAATCTAGAAATAATAATCTGCTATACAAAGCTACAAGCTTACGTTTTGTCTTAGATGTTTTTGTTCTTTACTGAAATTTAAGAAATATTTTTGAGATAATGTGTATTCCTTTAGTCCAAGATGACCAGTTTTCTTTAATAAATTAAAATATTGAATTTCGTCTTTCATATACAATAAAAAAAAGGAATTCCGGTGAAAAATTCTCAAGCTGCACAAAAAATTGAAATATATCTTTTGAAGGGACTGATAAAGAATTTATGATATTTATTTAAAATGAAATTTAACAAATACCTCTGGAAAATAAATTGATCATAACAGGTTTGAAGTTAATGACTACTAAACACAGTAAAATTCCTTTACTGAATTTAACAACCTTTTCATTTTTAATTACAATTTCAGGAACAGTCTTTTATATAAGTATTTCTATAATGTTATACAAGCATTTCAATAATTCGATCAATTAAAAAAAAAATGTTTGAAATATTTTTAAGTGACATTTACTAAGGGCTTCTTTTTAAATTTTACTATCAATATTCTAACTATTTCAATCTATCTTTTTAAAAGAACTGGAAAAAGAAATAAAGTCAGTTAGAATAATTGCAAGGAATCTGTCAGAAAATTATATTTTCTTCAATTTAAACATTCTTACGAGAATGAAAATAAATTTATATTTTACGTTAGAGCATAATCCGGTTGGAGGGTTTATTAAACAATGTCGCTGTCCCAAATTATTAATTAACTAATCCTATTTACTGAAATGTGCATTATTACTTTTGTATGTTTTCAATTATCCCAGAAAATATGGAGAAATTTTGAATTCCGATCATAATAATGAATTAATCTGAAGAGATTACTTGTAAGAATAAGAAACTATTTCTTATTGCCTTAGAAATTATTTCACCATCCTTCTCCTGAATACTCTTATTCAAACACAAAATAATTGCAAAATTCAAATAAATGCATACAAAAAATCTCATAGAGACTAAACGATTAAGCATACAAAAGTGAGATGAGAAATTTTAAAAAATGATGTGAAATACATTGCAATACATCTGATTCAATATGATATGATTGATCATTGTGAAAATTAAATGGTTAGGGGCTTTTCTGCATCAAAAAATTTTTTGATGCAAATAACTTAAACTTTCTTCGGTCATTCTACCTTTATTTAAAATTACAAAACATTAATCTACCTTTCAAAATAATTGTTTCAAAATAAATGCGAGCAGTAACCATCAATAATTCGGAAAGTAGTAACTTTTTTGCTGTCTTAATCAAGAAACTGCCTTAACAATACAATAGTAACTGTGATTGATTACTTCACTTGAGAGAAACCACCCAGAGAGACGAAAGTCAGAAAATGCAATTAACTCTCGTTGACTTCTTGCTACAGTCATAGAGTGGAAGAGTTCATCAGTCAGCGTACAATAAAATATTTTTTATTCATCTCGTGTTTCAGTTTCCTTCTTTTAAAAGTAAGAAGAATAATTAATCTGAGAGAAATTAAAGAAAACACAATTTAAATAAATTACTATCATTCAATAGTTTATTTTCCCCTTCAGTTTTATAAGGAAGAAACATTTATAGAAATGCATCCATAAACGAGTTACATGGAATTTTAATGCCACTTCACTCAGGATCTTCATTGTAAGATACTTTCATGTTAAGTGGTCAATATCATAAGAAAATGCATATATAAATTAGTGTTAAATTAAGTTACTAACCAAAACATTAAAATATGGGAAACTTATTCTTATCACTTTTTATTTGAGTTTTTGTTGTAAACGATTGTAAACAATTTTCATTGGCAATCTTTAGCTCTATTAATGATCAATATAAATATGTGTGCGTACGCTGGTAACCTGAAAGCCAGTCATTTGATTTACAGCTACCAAATTTGATATATATACACATTGAAGAATAGGGGGGTTCACCTGAGTGACTTTTTAAACATTTAATTATAATTTTTATTAATTGAAAATTAGTTTAAATTTCGGTCTCTCAGCAATATCTACCAAAAGTATAATTGCTTAAAAATAAATTCTGAATCGTTTCAAAATTTTTTTAAAAATTAATAAACTTCTTTTATGGTACAAATTTTATAGTCGTTCAAATTTTCCCGAATTCCAACAGCTTTTTAGCATTATTATTTATCCAATTTCTAAAAATAGACTATATTTTTCCACTGAAATTCAGTTTTTCGTTAAATATCTAATCGCACGATTCTCTTCCATTGCTCAGAACTAAAGAAGGATTCTGTTTAATATCTTTGTATTTTACAAAATGAATATGAAGCTATGAAATAAGACAGATGAAACGATTTGCATTTTTAATAACACTATGATGTCATGGAACTGGTTTTCATTAGAATGGCCATCTTAAATATTGAACAGTGCATATGTAAGGCAACTTTATTATCTGACAATTTAGAAGAATGAAGAATTATGAAATTATATCTAAATAATTTATATTAAATTAAATATAAACAATATTCTCAGCGAATCAGTTGATCACTGTATGTGACTAGTAATTAAAAAAGCTGCAAGTTGACATTGTGGAAAAAGAATTTAAAATATATAAACTTTAATTTATTATGTAATGCTGTCTCTTACAATTTTAAAATTTAGATGTCTGATTATAAAAAAAATTGACAATTCCGTTATTTATTTACTTTAAAAAGTTTGAAAATAATGCATTTTATTTTTTGTCAATGATTTCATTAATGGAATTTCATAAAACCAGAGAGCACTTTTGACTCTGCCGATAAGCCATGCGCCTCATTACTTGAGGGTACACAATTGTTCCCAGATTTTTCTTGAAGTGCAGCTGTGGCACTTTCCCGCTTTACTACAGGCCGTGACTGTTTGCCGGCATACCTGTATTGGCTTGGGCTTTGTGACTCACCCTTATGTCCTCTATGCGGACAACATCAAATTTTTAAAGCCACTCATCTTGACTCGTGCTCTGCATTTGTTTAAAATGTTTTACTGTTTTTAAACTGTAAAGTTCAGAAATATTGGAAGGTTAGAGATCTAATGGCGTCATAGCCACTCTTCTGTGCATTTTCAATAAATAAAGAAATAATTTCATAAATATAATATTGAATATTAAGGTGGGAACTAGATAAACCAATGGGGTTTTTTTTTCATGGTAAGAAATGAAGAATAAAGGTCTGCGTTATTGAATAGACGCTTATAACAGTAAAACATTTTTAATTAATTCTGGAAAATATTTCATTTTTTTTTATTAATTTTATATTCTGAAGATATGGAAAAGGAAAAATAAAGAAAGTACTTCGAATCCCTAGAACTGATTAGTTTGTCTTTGATTTAATCAGGCATCTTAAAAAGCAATAAAAAATCGCACATTTTGCCAGCATAGTACTTTGTAAAGGTCAACATTAGATTCTGATTACGCTATATGTGAAAAGATTCCTTCATTATTTTATTTTCTAGCTTAACAAGTATTCATTCAAAAACTTGAAAAGAATTTGGCGTTGATACTGATAAAATCAGCATTCAGAATTGTTAATGCAGCATTTTTCGCACTCACGCAGCTAAAAATATTTAATGCAAGCCAATGGGCGGTATTTCTACTATCTCAAAGATCCAGTGAATCTCACAAGCCGTAGATAAGCACAGAAAGTCAATCTACCCCTTTCGCTCCGTCAGTTCCTCGTTGGCAGAACATACGGCGGCAAAAGATAAATGTCAAAACGCATTATGTTACTTTTTTGAAGAGGGCATCCGTCCGTCCGAATTTCGGCGAAAACAAAAGGCAAGAGGAGGAAGTTTTATCTTGGCAATGATTCTCTTTTATTCTCGTCACAGAATGGCAATAATACTTATACAAGAAAAGAAATGCAAAGATTTTTATTTTTATTTCTGCTCTGGTGTAATTTTTTAAAGCATCAAAGTGTTGAAGGATATAAGAAAAAAAGATTGAAAGATTTTCAGTTTTATAAATTAAAATGCATGATTATAAAAGCTTTTCTGGTGTTTTTTTATTCTAAAAAATTTCTAAAAGTATTTTAATGAAACGGGTATCTTAAATTCGACTAATTTCATATCTGGAAAATGAAGACTTAAAACAGTTTTTTATCAAACTTTATTTTAAACTTTAAAATTAATATATTAAGTAATTAATATATTAATATATTAAATAATTAATATTTTAATATTAAATTAATATTGAAAAAATTGATTATCATTAATAGATCAAATATTTTGATATATTTATAATTTTATACGCAGATTTTTTTAAATAAAAACTATGATATACATTCTCTCTTCGAGCTCGCATATCACCTCTCTTTCTATTTGAATGACTTTTTAATTGCATACCAACAATAATTTAAGTGAATGGAAAAGGTTTGCTTTCATTTTTTATCATTTTTTTCTCTTTCTTCATGTTTGTTCTAGAATATCCCGTGATTCATAAATACAGTTTTCACTCTAATGTGCTTTTACAACAAATACTTAAAGTAAGAACTTCCACAAAAGCTATCACTAATTATTAAATTTCCTTATTATTCACAGAATCATAAAAATGGTGCAAAATTTATTCTTCGAAAATTGTAACAAATATCAGAAATTATGAAGTCTTATCGCCACTTGTAATAAAAGAGAAAGTGCGTATGTATTAGGGCTCCAAGTAAGACCGTTTGATCTACAGCTATCAAATTTTGTAGAGATATATATTGTAGGGAGAAAATGTGTATTTAGGAGTTTTATTTATCTATTTTTTAAAAAAATTAATTATATTTTAATTAATTAAAAATAACTGAAATGTTCGCTTTTTTCCGTAATAACTCTTGAAAATATTAATGCGTAAAAACAATATTTGCATTTTTTCAAAATTTAAAAAATTATATTTTTTAATAACACCAAATTTATTGTATCATGTTAATTGTATCAAATTTAAATTTTCCCTGATTTTTGACAGTTTTTTAAAAATATTTTTTGATTAATTTTTAACAATAGATTACAATCTTTTCCCTAGTATTCAAATCATGTATGGGATAAAAATAATAGCATAATGCAAATTCTCTAATTATATTTATTTCGCTGAAAAAAATTTATTCTGACGTAATAATTATACAAGTTTTATCTGGCAACAGCGGAAATTCTTCCAATAACGAAATAGCCTCTGGTGCCCGCTTAGAGAAAGTGTTCGCCGCAGCCGTTATCAAAATAACATTATCCAAGAAGAAAAAAGCATTTCGCGTTTTGAAATATACCAAGCTATCTTTATTTAAATTTTTACACAAATTTTTGGTAAAAAACTACTGCATCGTCACAGCCCAAACGGTATATAAAAGCAATTTCAGGTCACAGGGTTTTGTATAAGAAAACCAGCTCAGGACGGATCCCTATTAAAGTTGAAGTGGTAATAAAAATACTTGAAATAATTTGCACCAAAATCTGCAGATCATGAGAATGCAAAACTGAAAGTGCCTCAAACAACTGAATGACATTTGTTGCAGAGGCGTGGTGTGCGTTAACTGACGTGTTGGACTCTTTAGCAGGAGATATTCTATCACGAACTATCAGGAACTTTAATACAACATAAATATTTACTGTGAAAAACGAAGAACAACTATAAAAACTTGAATAATTGTAGTTTCATGGAAATGATTTATCAAATTAAATTCATTACAGCGCACATAAGAATGCCTTACTTTCTGTTCGATTTAATATAAATCTGTCTGTAATTTATTGACAGAATCAAGGACATCAAATTATATCTGAAAAATCTAAGTGAGATTAAATACAATCAATACCCAGGTGAACCAGTTTCTTGCCAAATGTTGCTAATAATAAATAATATATATAGTAATTGGATTGCGTTTAATGTAGTGCACAACAAAATGCCAATGCCTATTAATGTGATGCATTAAAGTTACAATTAAATTTAAAAAAATTAAATAAATACGTAATTTTTGTTCTGAATACCAAGCTTAGGAAACATCCTTATTTATAAAGTAAAATATGAGATGGATAATGTAGAAGAAAATTTTATCTTTTTAAATCTACAGCTTGTAAATATTATTTAAAAAATGCAAAGTTATATCCTTTTTTTATGCGTTTTTCATTACATTTACTGAAAACTACGAGTATCAGAATTGAGGATATCTTCTGTTCTAAAAGTATTGCCATGCTTTAACGGGCCTCCGCTGAAAGCATCTGGAGTTGCGTACACGATGGCTAACTCTATTCTCCTGAGCATCATGACTTATAAAAAAAATGAAGCTTCGAAATTTTTATTTTAAAAAAAGCGGCATTATGCACTCATTTAGAGAAAGATATAGAGGATAGAAATTCTTCTACTCCTCACTCGCCAATGTTTCCGGCAAATAAAAACAGTTTTTTCATTGGATTTCTTGGAATCAAACGGGATACTTTCATTTCCCATAAAATGAAGCCGTTACTGAAGTAACATAAGATATTTGATATTATTGAACATTAATACGAGTAAATATCGTAACTGTACATTTTGTTTTCCTTTTACCATGTCAGTATTTTTATATATGGATTATTTCGATACATTGCTCCATGTAAAAATTTTTATATTCAGAATTCAAGAACTACTGTAAGATAGGGCTGTACTTTTATCGTAACCTAGTTGCTAATTTCTAAACCGCTAGAGCTATACGTATGGTTCCAGTTGGAAAAAAAAGCATTAAATGAAGAGCAGAATGATATTTTATGTTGTTCGAGCTAATAAATATATTTATCAAAATATTACGACATCTAACATGTTATTCAAAACCCGTCCTCTCAACAATATTTAGTAAAATTTTCTTGACACTATAACTTATTATATAACAAAATTATTCCAAAAAATACTATTGTTTAAGGAAAATCACTGTTTCAGGTGAACTGTACAGGTAAATTGAGGTTTCGATAGATATTTTGAAAAATCATTTGCAAATAGAAATACTGATATTTAGCATTAATTTTTCATATTATTTCTTAAAATATATTTGTATATTGATACTTATTTAGGTCAAATAGCGATGAGTCGGCCAGTTATAGTCTAAAGCGATTTTAATCATATGTTTTAGAGTGTCGATATATGATTACATAGGGATCATTTTTTAAAAATATTTTCACTAAATAGCGGTTCCAGGAAGGAAACTCAATTTAGTATATCATCATTTACTACGATAATAATTATTCGTTTAGATAGCTTTAATTTTTTGTAAATTATTGAATTTGAATATAAAATCATGCTTCAAACATCCATCTTAAACATTAGCTTATTATACATTAAAAAATGCTTGGGAACAAGTTTTCGATTTTGTTTGATGCTAGGACTACTCTATAGAATAACTAAAGATACTAAAAAAATGCTTTACACTAACTCTGTTTGCTCACTCTGAAAATGCATTGCTAAAAGTATTTAATATTTTAAAATTATGTAGAAAGTGAACTTAATAATTTTAAAATGTTAAGAAAATTGTTTTATGTTTAATGGAATGTCCTAGTTTAATTATTAATTTAACTAAAATTAAGGAATATAATAATTGAAAATTACTTGAGGAAAAAATGGGTACAAATTCAATGAAACAGCCTAAAATATTATTCATTTTCCAGAAATTATTGAAAAAATTCTTGAATTGTTATCAGATAAAAAGAGTTATAATATTTCAAATACTAAAGAACTCATAGCTCTTTATAATAAAGATCCACATAGTTGAATCAATTATCGCTTAGAATTTATTCGCACAGTTGAATCATTCATAAGCGCCCCTCTTTCCCTAAGTCTTTTAAAAGGAAATAGTAGACTAATTCTTTTTTATCAGATTTTATCATTAAATCTTAGCTACAATTCCGCAATTTTTTTTCCTGATTTATTGCATTTTTAAGTTATTTTAATTCTGTCTTTCAAAAAAAAAGTATAGCTATATTACGCAATAACTTTCCTTAGAATAGTTAAAGCAACAGTTCAAAATATTTAAAATACGTTTGATATGACAAAATTGATTTCTCTCACTTGTCATAAATACAAATATATAAATAAATAAAATAAACTCCTTTCAGACGAACATAAACTAGACAGCAGCTGTGATAATTATAACATTTCTCCTAGTAATCATTTTATATTAATATATAATAGATGATTTAAAGGAAAGCATATTGTTTTCTGGTAGATTGTGGATATCAAACCAGTACGATTACCAATGATTATAGATTCTTTATTAGCAAAAGTTAATCATTATTTTACTTAACGAATTGTATTACGAGTAAATTTAAATAATGAATGAATAATTTTTTCAAAGATGGGCTCCAAAAAGTATGCAAGAATATTATAATTTATGTAAAACAAACATTGAAAATCAGCAAAACCAAAGATTTATTAAACCTTTAGTACTTTCAATTTAATAAAAGTACGATTTAAAGTTTATAATTTGAAGAAAAATTGTTACTGTTGTGGAGACGTATGCGTTTTTCTCTCAGCTCATTGAATTTTAAACTCCAAGCAATGTTTAAACTAATTTTTAAAAAAAAATCTGTCTTTTGATTTTTCAAGTTGGGATTAAATCATTTTCCTGTTCATAAGCAGCCTTATAACGTTTAGAAACTTAAATAATCTAAATAATACGCAAAATTAATCATTTTTTTTTCTTTTTTTTTAAATTTCCTAAGCTATACTTTTCATAAGCTTTTAGCTAAATCCTAAAAGATTTTGAAATGACATACAAACTGCAACAATTTCATTTCCTTTTTTTTTTTTTGTCAATCTTTTTTATCAAAATCTAAAACAACACGAGAACATACATTTCTGATGTTACAAATGAAAGTCAGAAACAAATCTTTAGTCTATGTTAACACCCCATTCCCCAAAGACTTTCTGTATTTGTTTGTGTTAATGTAGAAAGCATAGAAGCCCACGTGACATGGGTTCCAACTGTAGTGCTGCTTTCCCAAAGATACGATCGGGAAAGCCGATTTTCTTTCAGAAAGAAAATAAATAACCTGTCGTTTGAAAATAAATCCCCTCGTGGACATGGAGCTCCATTTGAAGATAAAAACCAACATTTCCAAAAATATTTTAAAGCATAAATAGACGCGGTTATGAAATTCAGTACCAACTACGATTTTTGGAGTTTTTGATTCATGTTTTTGAAAAGCACCTAAGAATGAGTAATTGATAACACAAAAGTGAACTTTTCCTTTTTTTAGGACAAGCTATATTTAAGGCAATATTCATTTTTGATTAGATGGATAGTCAAATTTTTACAAATTGGAATTTAAGATGTATGGATTGAATAACTAATTGAATTACTGCATTCATTTGAACTTTCAGATTTGGAAAATAGAATGCACACTTGAATTATAACTGAAGCTCGAAACTGTGAAGACGGCACTCGAAAATTAATGCGATTTTATTTTTTAACACTACCAAGTG
The DNA here is from genome assembly GCF_947563725.1 of Argiope bruennichi. Classification (NCBI taxonomy): domain Eukaryota; kingdom Metazoa; phylum Arthropoda; class Arachnida; order Araneae; family Araneidae; genus Argiope; species Argiope bruennichi. The sequence continues at coordinate 65,725,894 of NC_079151.1, read as the reverse complement.
AGATTTTTCCTTCTGAATTTCAATTACAAATTATAATCAAAATCTGTTAATGAAATTAAATTTACATAAAAAATTCGACCAGGGCATTTTTTTTTTTTTTTTGAAAATTAGAAAAAAACTGAAAATTATATTCGCGTCACTTCATTAAAATTTTATAAAATGACATAACAATAAAATATTTTTTTTTGTGGAAACAGATACTTTATTAAATAAATAAAATTTCATTTGAATTTAAATTATAAGAAAGATTTTCAGAAAGATTTAGAAAAAAAATATTTTAAAATATTCTTACATGACCTGCAATTCAAAACACTTTTCATGTATAAAATAAATTTATGCTTAATATTTTTACATCACCAATATTCTAAATATTTTAAGTTACCAAATGATTGAGAATTTGAGACTTTGTCAGTATACCTTGGTATTTACCTTGATGAATAATGACATCTGATGGCGAACATGTGCTTGGGTAACATTATATTAACCTTAATTAATAATAAATACCTAGAGAGCAATCCATTGGGGTGAAAATTCGAGATTTGCTGACAACCACAACAACAAGAATTTGGTTTCCCAGATAAATTTCGAAAAAAAAAATCCATTTCTTTATGGAATAGAATGATTCCTCTTAATAAAGCAAGATTTTTTTTAAAAATCGAATAGTACAATTTTTTGCTCTATATTGTGATGTGACTGAATTTCAAAATGTGATTATCTGTGATATGATCTCATCACAAAATTGAGGTTCATAACATGCTTTCCATTTCTATTCAACGATGCCTCTCATTCGTATATTTCTTTTAAATATTGCAATTCAAATGTCATTTCCATTAGAGATTTGATTCTATTCTTGCAGCTTTTTTACTATATAAAGATTTTCTTATTAAATTGTCCATTCAGTTTCACGGGGACGTTGATTTTAAACAGGCTTCCAATACTAAACTTCTTAAATAAAACAGCAATCCTTTAATTTCAATCATAAAACTAAGCAATATTGAAATTAATTTTTACTGAGTTTTCGTAATTGAAGTGGCCATCATATATGATTTAAAATGTAACATTTATCACATACGGTTTGAAAGATATATTTTAATATCATATGACAAAGGAAATTCAGCATTGTATGGAACAGTAGTCTGGAATCTCAATACTTGTCACAAACTCTGAATTTTTAAAAATAATTATCAAGCTTCAAAATATTAGGTGTGCAAGTAGACAGGCTGACATTTTTGGTGAAATTCAATTTTATTGAAAGTTTGCTTGTTACAAAGACTTATAACTGAAATTTTCGTCATTCTATTTATTTGGCATTTACCTGGTAAATGATGAATGCCTTTATGATAAGATTTTTGTGGATCGAATCAAAATAGTCATTCTATCATTTTTCTTCATCTTCAACTTTCATGAACTACTGGTCTTTCAACTACGATAACATCGATCTGAATAAATGTTAGTCAAAGAAGTTAAATCTAGAGAATATGCTACGTGCTGTCCACCTTCCTACCTAAAGAGATAAGTTCCTGGGTTTATTTCACTGTATATGGACGAATGTTAGTATGCAGTAACATTACTTTATGCCTTCCTTGTCCCATAAATGGTCTTTTTTTTCCACCAGAACATCACAATTTGATTAATTGACAGTAATAAAGTTCATCTATGACAGTTTGACTAGGTTCCAGAAACTCATAGAACATGACTCCTCTTCAATACAATTAAATACATATAACAATTTCTAGGCATGAATATTTGTTAATGGCTACTCTGGATCAACTAATGCTTTTCGGCTATTATCGTACTAAATCCACTTTTCCTCATCTGAAGGGATTTTATGCAAAAGCTTCTTTCTTTTGCGAAAACGCTAAAAAGCACTTTCATACAGATATCAGCTTTTCGGTTTTTATTTTCTTTGATCAGTTTATGAGGAACCAATTTTTCTTCCTTATGTATATTTCCCATTGCATCGAAGTGATCTTGCTTTGCTTGGTAAGTAAATCCTAACTGTTCTGCAAGTATTTTATTCTTAAGTTTGAAATGGAATTTCGTCCAGTAACATTTAAAGTTCTCCGCCTTCAAATGTTTTTACTGCACCATTTTCAACTGCGTGAAGTGAACCATTTTTTAGACTAAAATTTCCATGATGAAATCTATCATACCGCATTTTTATTGCTAATTAAGTCACAGAATGTGCATCAAAAATCGAATTAATATAAATTCTCTAGCTTGAGCAGCCTTTTTTTCTCATTTTAATACAGAATTGAATGCAACGGCGTAAATGTTCCTTATAGATTTCATCTTTTATAAAACTGATACGTATGAAATTATAGCTTGTAAATAATGTATGGATAAAAATACCAATGACTAAGCTATATATATCCTAAACGGCGGGCGAATTGGATACTTTTACGTATATTTTTAATGCAATCAAAATTCAGAACAGAGTTTCTATTTGCATATCTATTACATACTGGAAACATATACCCTGGTATTCAAGCATCATAGAATCCAAATCATTGCTATAACACACAACATGTGAGTTCTTAAGCAGATCACATCAAAGAAAAGTCTTGTTATTGTTCTTCATGTGGGTTGTCTTATTTCCATAATTAAGCATTAATTTATGTAGAAATAAAATCAAACGTATCTGAAGGAACTTCATATGATAATTACATTTGTTTAGATCAAAGTATATTTAGTATATGTGAGATAACTAACTTTTCTGTTTAAGACAAATGGTACAAGATGATAATATTATTCATCAAAGGAATACGTTAAATGCTATTGAAATAACTATCTTTGGAAAATTTCTGTACAAAAAGGTTACTGAAACCATATTTGTGGAAACATTCATGTTTTTCTAACATCGATAATCGATTCCATTTCTACCTCAATTGTTAAAATAATTCTTAATTATAATTCAATGAACCCTAACTCGACAAAAATACATTTCTTACTTAATTCCATTTTAATGAAAGTTATTGCTTTCCGTGGCATATTTAATGAGTGAAAAGCAGATGCAAGATTATTTCAACGTTATTTATAGACATTTCTTGCAAATTCCGAAAATACCCTTATTTGTAATTCTAGAAAAGTGTTGCTCTATGAATAAAAAGTAGGTAAAAGATGCTCTTTGAATATCTTAAAAGTGAGAACATTCGATTACATTAAGTACATCCTTCCATCTTCTGTTTACTTGAAACATTAGAAAATTTTTTCAGAGGTATTCTACATTAAATAAGGCGCTAGAGAGTAAATGCTGAAAATTGCTTACAAAACTGCATTATTTAAAACGTGCAATTTAAGCAATGATCTAAAACTGCTTTCTTCCCTTTATTGATATTTACAAGAACTCAAATTAGCCATGACATTTGACTTGGAGTTTTAAAAAGCAAATCGATTGACAAAAAGTGCTAAACTACGGCTCAGCTAACAATAAGTAATTGTTAATTATGAAAACAAAATTAAACAAATATACAAAAATGGAGAAAAATTTAAATTAATCTTTGGAGCTCGACCGATTTTGAAATGAAATAACAGCTATGATACTGAATCTGCTGTCAAAGAAGCATACGTAATAATAAAGCAATGCTGGTAAAATCATGTCAACCTTTTAAACACACATCTGCTTTAAAACAAGCACACATAATAATAATTCAATACTGGTAAAAGCAGGTAAAAAAATATATGCGATTTAAAGATGATGGTGAAAATTGCCTTTTATGCTTTATTCATTTCCTACGCGATTTAGAGCTTCAAAACCCCCTAACTAAAACAACATTATGTTCTCACATGATAATAGCTTTTCTTAATTAAAGATCTAGCACCTATTTCTAGATAATATCTCTGTTGTATGCTCACATGGAGAGAATTTTTATCAGTTGATATTTCTTCATGCATAGATCTTGTATCAGAAATGTTTATTCCTGAAATATCTGTATGGATATAGAGCATTTTTTTTTTGTATTTTAATCAACCCATTCATTTCATATTTGCAAAGGTGGAATTTTTAAATTCGAAGCAACATTCATTTCTCAATGCTCTAGAGTTTTGAAATACTCAACATTCGGGTATCTTCGAAAATAATAGGCTGTTTCATCATTTTCAGGATTTAATTACCAATGAATTTTACCTGAAAATGTATTTAATGTTAAAAAATAAGATAATAAATTTGAAAAATGCAAATTTGAATTTTGAAAAAATGATAACTTTTGAGCTGTTAATTAATGATGGCAAATCAGTTTTAATAATTATCTTTTCATACATACTTAAAATACATTTATATTTGTTCATATTTTTTCTATTTCCAAATCGTAAATGCAGGATACATTACAAATAATCCCACAAGGAAATTAAGCTGTTAATTCCTGTCGAAAAAATGTTCATAAAAATATTTAAGTTTTAACATTTTCGAAAATTAAAATTGAATCTAAGTTTGAAAAAAAATAGTTACATTACTTTTGTAAGAACCTGAAATTTTTTTTGTTGTACATATTTCTGAAAAAATAATTTCTTTATTTTAGCGTGATTTAAAAATATCTTTATATTTTTATTACTGTTTACTATTCAAATGTGTACGACAACAGGTGCTAAAAACTTAAAACATTCTCGAATTAAAAGATTAAATTCGCTTTTTCTTGATCAAAATATTGTTACTAACATTCCAATATAAAATAGTCACATCCCTAATATTAAGAAACTAAGAATGTAAAAAATTCATTTGAGAAAAATTGGCAGATTAAAATTTGTAATTTATTTTAATACATAATTTATATTGTTGATTTTGAAATTTATTTTGTTTTGAATCTGAAGGGTAAGCAGCTATAATGTATTAAATGTATATTATAACACACCAATTTATGTGTTAAAAGTATTATTTTTCTATTTTCCAAAAGAGTTTCTAATCTATAAATCATTAAAATATATGCACCCAAAAGTATTTAACCATTCCCAACAGTTATTTTTTGGAAACTTTTCCTTCGAATAATTTGTTTAATGCTTCTAAAAGAAAAATAGAAAATAATAATTTTAATTTAACTAGTCGTCTTTGGTGATCAATTTGTTTATTCAGATTATTGACTTTCTAGACTATTAAATGATCAATGTGGAATGTATTTCTATAAAAAACAATTTCAGTGTGTTATTTGATAGAATGAAAAAGATGAATTCAATTGAAAGAGTCTTCCTGCAAGTTGAAAAGTGTATTTATTTTAAAACTAATGCGGATAGGAAGTAGTTGATGATTATCACTTTACAACTGAGTTGATGATTGGTAAAAACAGCCAATAGAATATAATGGATAGATGAGTTTGAAATTCCATCGTGTCATTTAAAAGCATGGTTTTAGATAGTGTATTAAACTGATTTTAAAAATATTAGAATTGGGAAAAAATTGTACGGAAATAAAATTGATATAATTAAAAATATAATTTTGCTTTTTTAGTCTTAAGTTAATACAAAGATCATTTTTAAAAATGTTTTGGAAGACATCAAGTTCCGTAAACAAATCAAAAATATTACGGCTAAAAGTAAGATTAATGTACGGTTGCCAAAATTAAATACTTAAAATCGATTTCTTAGCAATCTTGACAATTTTTTATTGCAATCTAAAAGCCTTTTGTTATCATTTCTGGTATCCATCTAAGATGGTAAACTTTTTTGCTAGATTTTAAACGATTGCCACGCTTCAGACGTGATTGGCTAGAGACCATACATTAATCTTAAGTCTTATCAAGATAACTTACCTCGAAATGATTAAACTTATTTTGGCGCTCGATTAAACTTTTTGTTTGAAGCCTATTTTTATTTCCTTATCTCTGATTAAATGTACTTTTCTTGACGCGGGAGAGTCTCACCAGAACATTTCTAATAAAATTTTACAGCTCCATTGAATAACTTATCGAAGCGTTAGATTCAATGTAACTGTAAAAAAACTTCAACGAATGCAACAGTCTTAGTCTGAAATTCATATGATGTTTTGCTTATATTTGAATATTGTCATTCGAGATTAAATTATAACCTGGCATGTTAGCATTATTATATATATATTAAAGGGAAAGTATTTTTACTATCATAAAATTGTAAATGAGAATTTACAAATTCATTATTGTTACAAAATAAGAATTATTATATAGTTCTATTTTAGCAAAGGTATTTTTTACATGATTTTCAGTATGCTACCCTATTAGCACCAGATATTGCACGATATCCCTCTTGATGCTATCCGACATTCTGAATTCCAGTCACCATCGTGTTGATATCGTCGCAATTCTGTTGAGCATTTTTTACCAATAGGGTGTATTTCCCTACAAGACACAAATAAGTCACACATTTAGAGCTCTAAAGCATAAAAAGCAGTATACTATGGAGTATGTTCGAAGAATATTTGTAAAAAGAAGCTTTACCTGAAGTAATAAAACCGATCCAATCCTTTTGTCAAGTATTGTGCTGAACAAAAGAGGGAAATAAAAGGAATTATCACGATTCTATTTGTCTTAAGTAACCTCTGTAAAAGACACACCCAAAAATTTAATGCAAGGGGAAAATATTAGATTTCCCTTCAAAATATTTGATACAATTAATTATTACAATTTGATACAACTCAGTGCTCCCAATGGCACTGAGTGTTAAAGGAGGACCATCATGTTTTTTTTTAAAATTTGCTTACAAAAATCTCATGTTAAAATGTATACTTACTCTACCATCATCTCAAAATGACTTAGATGATTTTGTTGCAAGCTGGTACACATGCTCTGATATAGACTTAATTTTGAATATTTATATAAATAAATAACTGGTTTAAATAACCTAACTCAGTCCCTCAGTAAATGATGGGGAAAATCGTTTAAATAACCAATGTCACTAAAGAAATCATGAAGATTGAATTAAGATTTTTCTCACATTTGCCAGTTCTTGTAACTTGAAATATGGTAGGGTTAAATATTCTTTAATAATATTGGAAGACTATAATGCCTCTCGGGCCTTATTTTTCCAGGTAAAGGTGAACAGTTGTCATTAAGATGCAATACCAAACTATCTACATAATACATTTCAACCCGCTAGAACTAAATATGCAAGGATGTTCAATCTTTTCTGCTAATCACTTTATGATGATAATTATCTCTGATGCATATAAGTTGGGAAAGTTTTGATGAAAATTAGTAAATATATTTCTCATTGTTCTGCTTAAATTAGTGCAATGCATAATGAGTTCTGGAAAAATCTCTATTGAAGTGAGTGGGCCATTAACTATTGAAAGACATTTAAGAAATGGACCAAACAGCATGAAATTATTTCTATATATAATTTCTGAAAATTATGATTCCCCATAATATTTGGTTAAAAATTGCAGAAACTTTTTCAGCTTAATAAATTTACACCGATCTTGAAATAATCCCAAGAATTTTTGAAGGTGTTAACTATAGTCATAAGCGTGGTGCCCAGATATAGAATATCTCAACTTATACGAAGAGTTAACTTTTAGTGTTTCTAGACGCAAAATTTGAAGTATTCGACAAAGTATAATTACTACCTTTTAAATAATACTAATATTTCAATTTCTTAAAACGTTATAGTTAGGTGAAAATAAAATTAAAGTAAGCTGAGTTAGTAAAAGAAGAGTAAGTCAGCTGAATAAGGCGTGTGTTTTTTTTAATTTGAATATAATTAACATGATTGATTATTTCGTTTTGTTTCAGCTACTTATACAATTTTGAAATATTGAAACTGAAAAACTCAGAAAAGCTACAGTTTGGAAGAAAATTCTACTCGATCTTTAAGATCATGGTATAAGTCACTTAGAAAAAGAACACTTGACCAAAAATTTAAAAGGCAAAAATAAACAGTAATATATAACATATCTGTCTTTAAAACTGACTATAGATTTTATTTTTATCAGTGTATTAAATATATAAAAAAACTATTGTTCAAAATACTCTCATTTTAAATGCATCAGCATATTTTAAGGACTTAACAAGAATATTGACTAACAAATGTGTTCAATGTGTTCAAACTATGCCCCTTAACCGATGTTGAATATTTTTTTAAATTGTTTCTTCAGAATACAGAACGTGGAATATTTTATCCAAGAATTTAAGAAATTTAGATCTAGTGATAGAAAAATCGCTCAAAATGTCTAAAAATATAAAAATTTTAAGAATTTCACTTTCTCTAGAATTTTTAATGCACTTAAGTCGTTAAGTCCATCTTAAAACCCATTTTTCAAGCTTCCCTGGAGAATGCTGACTCGAATTTTTTAAAGCATATTTCTTGCTGACTGTACGAAAAGATTGTCCACTGGAGAGCGTGCTCTGTCTTTGAAAGGAAAGGAAATTTATATTGCATTTACACTAAAAAATATAATGTATTAAAACAAACCAATTATTAATGAATCTTTGCATTATAGATAAAAATAGTTTGACCTAGACTTTTGTACTTTGTTAGTTTAAGTAAGGTTGGTTAGTTATTTAATGGTTAGTTTATTTTGAAAGTATTCAAAAATATTCCAAATCTCTAGATAGTTCCAAAGTTTGGAAAAATAGAGAATAAAAGTATATTTTAAAACGCAATACTAATGTTAAATGTTGTCGATCTTGCATGAGAATCATCATCTGATTCACTGGATGTCCAGTGAAGCATTGAAAAGGCATATAGTATTATGTTATTCACGAATCTGATCATTTTTTAACAAGTTTCAGCCAAAGGAAATTTAAAATTTGTGTGCTTTTAGATCTCATTGTGATAAAATTAATTACATAAGTGAAATAAAACGTATTTTATTTATCATCTCACTACTTCAGCTTTACAATTCAGCGCGTTGAAAATTAAAGTCATTCAAGTTTTTATCTCATTAACTAAGCCAAATCCAAGATAAATATATCAATTAATTATTTCTAGTATCTCTTGTATTCTTGAAATAGTAGCATTTCTTTTAAAATTTTTACAATACACTTTTGCAAAATGTATTGAATGTATCTCATATCTCTACAAAAACTCAGAAAATGATTCAAAAATTTTTAAGAATTGTTAAGAAAGAATCATTTTTTAAATATATGAGGCAATATAGAATCATTTATTGAAAATTCTTAAATTCTTGTTCGACTTTACTTTCTTTTATTTATTATATTAATATAATACTAAATAATGTAGAATAATTCTTACGAATTAATTATTATCTTAATAAATTATCTTTGATTATTAATACTAAATAATCATTAATGCTTCCCAAGTTAAAATATAATTCAGATTTCATATTTAAAAAAATATTAAACAGTTTAAATTTCTCTTGCACAATTATTTTCGAACCGAAAATTTACCCAAATTATCTAGAGAAATATTTGCACTTTTGAGTGAGTAATAAATTAGAGGATTAGTCTCTTGCAATAATTCAGAACTGATTAATTTTTGCATGTTGTTAAAAATTGCAAAAGTAGTTTTAAGCATGTGTATTAACATTAGACGATATTAGAATAATAAACATTAAGAACTAAATTTCCTAAAATCCAACTGCTAATATTTTTTCATATCAAAGTTTCTTATTAATGCAATCTTGTTTAATTTGTTAATATCTTGTTTTGTAATGTTATGAAGGTTTTTTTATGTGTAAACAAACACTTAAATGAAAAATATACTAATGTACAATTTTGGTTAAATTTATCTTTTACCTTTTTCTATTGTTCCTTCGTTTCTTACATATTTTGAACAAATAAAGAAAAAAGACCCACCTAAAATGATGATATGATATATATTAAATATTTCTTTATTCTTTAGCTTGTAAAAAGAAAAAAAAATATTGCTTGATTATATATTCGATGAAACAATCAAAATTGTAAGAATGCTAAAAATTAAGCAACAAAAAAATATTTATACAAAATTCTCAGTACTTGGGAAAATTTTGCGTCTCTATAAAATTTATCATTAAATGGATAAATTTTTAAAATTTTGATATGGCGTAAAAGTCATTTTTGAGTAATAATATTTTCTGAAGTTATTGCTGAAAAACGAAAAAAATACATTTAATTAATTAAAACACTAATTAAAAGTTTAAAAATAAAAATTAGAAGTTAAATTATAAAAAATAAGTAACATTTCAATTAAAGTTAAAAAATCTAATTAAAACTGAAATCTAAGTAACAATTAATACTCCAAAAAACAGGCTTTATAACCTAAGCTACATAAATGTTTTTGGAACATCAAAATTATTTTAATAATTCATTTTTATTTTAAAATTTAATAAGAAAATTTAGGGTAAGAAATGGAAATTCTTTTATCATTTGTAAATATCAACACCCAAAATAATAAACATATGTGAATTTCTCACGGTGGGATTTAGAAATAAAAGTTATAGTTTAAAATATGATAATTTAAAAGTCCCCAAAAATTTTTCATACCTTGTATAGTTATCTGATTAAAAAATAAATTTTACTGAAATTTTCATACAAGACAATTGTTTGAAATATTTCACAATTTATTTCTGCTTATAATAAGGAAAAGGGAGATATTGATATAAAATTCAAGCGCGTTATAGGAAGCAAATTCCAGTGGTGATTTCATTGAAAGCAGTAGGGGTTTTATAGAGTCTCTTGTAAAACGCATAACAAGTAAATAATACTCAAAAAAATAATAACATGAATGAAAATTCATTTTATCTTCATACTAAACTGTATCTTACTATGTTTATTTATTTTACGATAGTAATTTTAGAATTTAATTTAAATTTATGACATAAAAATACTTTAAATGATATCGTATGCGACTAAGTAAAATTCTATGATCACGTCGGAAACCCATAAAACAGAATTTACAAGAAGCATTAAACATTCACTATTGCATTATAAAATCAAATTTACAAAAATTCCTCACATGAAATATATATAAATATTCAAATACCGTAAAATTATCTGTTGTAGGTATCTTAATACATATTAAACAATGAGGTTTTACTGCTATAACGTTAAACAACCATTGGGAAAATTAAATGAAATATTATTACATAATAGGTTTATTATCAGCTGCCGAAGAATTCTAAACCGTTTAAGTAAATTATAAGTTGATCTTTAACTATCATAAGCCCTTCAAAAATGTAATGATGTATTAAATGATTTATTTTCTGAGTCTTAATTTTCTTTTATAAATTACATTTTTCATTTTGAAAATTTAACTCTATTTTGCTATATAGAATGATAATGCAGTTCCTTATGATATATATAAATTTGAAATACGAAATTAAAAGTTTTGATTGAGATAAATGATATGGTGAAAGAATTTGCTTTTGTTTTGTTATTGAACATCAGGATTCTAATTTTTTTTAATCGCGTTTTCACATAAATTCTGTGACAAATTTGCTCAAAAAATTAAATACTTGTTAAGAATTTAATCATTATATATATTATATATATATACAGTATTAAATTATAAAACGATGAAGCAGAATATATGTAAATATATGTATTCTGCTTCATCGTTTTATAATTTAATACTGTTACATATCAGATGTATTAGATACAAGATAATTCGAAGGGTGATTCAGAAAGTAAGGTCCACTGATAACAAAGGTAAAATATTCATAATATTAAAGACAAGAAAGATAATAAGGCATCGTTAGATATTACTATTTCAGATAAGCGTTTGTTGGGTGACATTTGTATTATAGGTAAACCGGCATAGAATAAATCAGGGTAAAGGTCGCGAGCCAATTAATGACAACTTTCAAAATTTTGGCACCGGTTCTGAAATATTTCTTTTCATATTAGGTGTCAAATAATAACTTATGTTTCAAACTCTCCTCCTGCGCATTATTGAGCAGGTACGAAACCCATTCCGTCTGATATCGCATTAAATATTGAAGAAACAATCCCATTCTGGTGGCTTTATTTCCATCTGAAAGCCTGTGTAGTGCTCATCAGAAAGACATTTTCCGGTAGTTTCGATTTTTTTGTGTACGATATTTAACACCCTACCAAATGTGATCTCCCGTGATTGCGACAATCAACTTGATGCAGACTTTTAACTCGACATATGTTACCATTTGTGGAAACCTTTGCTTATCTCGCATTTCCGCTCTATCAAATTCAAATATCTAGCTCCAAAACGACATTTGATTCCAAGACATTATACTTTCTTCCTCAGTTTCCACTAATTCACGATGAGTTTCAATTGATATGCTTTTTAAACGCAAAATCCTTATTGCATTTCCCACTTTAATCACTAATATATTTATCAAACTCTACCATTTTCTAACAGAGATTTCGAGTGTTATGTTATAATTAGCTCTATTACCGCTATTGTTTGGTACTTGTGATCGTCTATTCTATTGAAATATGGAATTTGAGCATTCGTGTAAACTCTTAACTACATTATGTTTTGAAATAACAATGTATAATGAAAATTAAGAATTTTTTATTAGTACAGTACATCAGAAAGTATTTAAAATGTATTTAAAAAGTTCGCAGTCTGAAATAGAATTTTGTAGCAGGTCTATACATCCTCTAAATCCTTAAGTGAATTAAATTGCTAAATTGTAGCAGTACAAAAAAGTAAATATACGCTATTTAATTTAAAATTTCGTTAAGCGTTAATTTAATCTTGAAAATCCCTACAGTTCTAGAATATATTCTAATATTTGTAAATCATGACCAACTAGTAATCACTGCTACTTTAATTGTACAATAAATTGACGGAGTGGCGCTACTATGCATGAACTACAAAAATATTATAAAAAGCTATAACTATTTATTTGACTATTTGATTTAATACTTCTACATGTTTTTAAACTCCATTTGTTCTGATGCTCGTGTTGTTCCATATGTTCGTGCTCAACAAGTACATGAGCAGAACCTAGAAAGAAGTCTACTTTAATTTTAGGAGCGTTCAGATACATATTGAAAAATCTAACATATATCTGAACTACACGAATTTCCTGTTTCATGTAATAGAATTAACATTACTTTCGCCTTGTACAGGAATCGATGAATTTGACAAAATATCGATGAACATGAAATTCAATCCACAGCTCTCGCACCATCGCCTTCTAATGAACAGCATGTAAGAGGGAAAAGTTGATAAAAGAACTGTCAAAATGTATCTGCTTTTAGGAAGAGTTCGTCCGTCCATTCAAACACGGTTCACTGAATTTCTAAAAAAGGAATGAACAGGAGTGATAAGAGGAATTTTTATCTTTCATCGCAATGATTCTACTGCATTTTATTCAATGAAAAGCAATACCACCCATGCAAGAAAAAAAATTGCCAATCCAGGATCCCTAAAAATTATCTCTGTGACACTGTGTCCAGTTTTAGAAAAAATATGTTACTAAACCCTAAAGATAGTTCTGAGCTGTTTTCTTTCATCTGTTTTACAGGGAACGATGGTTCAAGTTCTTGGAGAATTTTTAACCAAAATATTCGGAAAAATGTGTTAAACATAACTTAATTCTTCAATGATGAGAACAGATTTGTAAAAAATGCATTGGCTTTCAACAATATCTTAATATAACTGGAAATTTCAAAATATTTTAATTAATTTATTTATTTTTAATTTCAAAGAATATTAATGAAGAACAAATTTTAGCTTCACGTCAGCAGAGACCTATGCATCACAAAAATAAATTTAAAATATGAAGTGTCCAGTTTTAGTCAAAAATATGTTACTAAGCCTTTAATTAGTTTTGAGCTGTTTTCCTTTATCTATTTAACAGGAAAGATGATCCGAATTCTTGGAAAATTTTTAACCCAAATATTTGGAAAATGTATTAAATACAACTTAATTCTTTACTTAGATTTCTATGTCGATAATAAAATGTAAAAAAAAAAAAATGCAATGACTTTCAACAATATCTTAACATAATTTGAAATTTCAAAATATTTTATTTTATTTATTTATTTTCTAATTTCAAAGGATATTGATAAAAAAATTAGCTTCAAGTCAACAGAGAATTATGCATCACAAAATTAAATTTAAAGTATGAAGTATCATGCAGATCTTTATGAGTAGAATATCCTTTTAAAAACAGTATGGCAGCAATTTTCAAATATTTTCCCAATTTTTTTGGTTAAAGCAACCAAACTCTTTCTTTTTATTTACAAGAGCATGTGGTATCCATTTTTTAGATCTATCTCTTATAATATTTAAACCAAGTATTTATGTTTTAATTAATTCTTCCCCAGTAAGAATATACTACTTGTATTCTCGGTAGCAGTATACTATTTTAGAGCTTTCAGAGCTAAATTATTAATACACTTTAATTTTATTCAATCATAATTCCATACCAGTGAAAGAAACACGAAGTTGGAAAAGTAGAAAAGAACTAAAAAGAATTTTAAGCTACATACACTATTAAAAGAATGGTTTTTAAAAGATATTTAAATTAAGTTTTTATTATCAGATTAAATCACATGTTTTGAATTTTGCTATCCTTGCATAAAAATCAAGTCAAGATTCATATTTTAAGCAATAAGATTTAATAATAAGTTTTTAATGATGTGGATAAGTTTTTAATGACGAAGTTAATAATAAGTTTATTGATGATATATATTAGTATAAGTATTTCGAAAGTATTTTGAAATGACTCTTATAGCAAATGCAATTATGTGTTTACAATCATTTCTTTCAATACAGATATGAGAATGCGTGCTAATATACTATAACTTACATTTGAAGAGTGAACGGAGAGTTCTATTACAGAAAACATTAAGTTAAGAATCTTGGTTTCATAGTTTCAAAAAAAAAAAAAGAAATTACGAAATATTTCTTCGGCGTTCTTTAACCATGATTCAGACATAAAATTCAATGTATCAAACATTTATTTCCTACATTCTTTCGAAAACAGCTATCATCATCATAGATTCACTTCGTAATTCTATAAGGATTCAATTTACTTTTTTTCCCACATGGGTTCAATTTTGTTGTTTCTTTATTTTATTTCGTACCAAAGAAAGCGCTGGAAAAAAAAGCCAACATTTATCTATTTTGTTACTGTAGTATTTTCAATGACTTCGAATAAAAGAACAAGAGAATAAAGTAACTTCCTGAGCGAAGAAAATATTAGATGTAAAAAGTTTTATCAGTTTCCGAAAAAGCCAGTATTTTGTATTTTTTTTTTTTTTTCTATCTCAGAGCGTTTGCTTAATTGTTTTACAAAGAATTTGGTAAAAGTTCGCGTAGAGTTGTAGGAAATTAGTTCTTTTATTATTGACTGTTAATTAGATAAATATTAGCATTATTTCATTTATTATCAGATATTAAGTATATCATTTCAATCATTAATTGCATATTTAACATTAAATTCAGAAGATAAATTGAATGCAACTAAAATAAATCAAACAAGTGCACAAAAGAAAAGTTGAGTTATCAAAGTTAAAGTACACATGTATTTTTTTTTTTTCTTAAATACCCTACAATGTTAAAATAAAATCAATGTAATTATAAATACTCATTAATACAATTTCATGAAATATGTGACACATGTTTTGCTAGGATGAATTCCAAAATGTGACGAATGCATTCCATGCCAGTGATGAATTTATTTGATAATTTAACCCTTTATATACTGACGGTACTTAAAATTTAAGTCTGGCTTATATCTCCGTAATAAGACAATTTTTGCTGATGGTATTCTAAAGAACACGGAGAATGTAACCCAAATAGCAAGAAGTTAATATAAGCTAAAAATAGAAATTAAAAATATTTAATTAATAATTAAATTAATTAAGATATTTCTATTAATTAAAATATTTTTCTTTTGTTCCCTGGGATTATTCTGCAAGAAAACTTAACTACTAGTGCAAAAATGAAGTTGAAAAATTGATGGCAACATAATTCGGTAAATGAAAGGTTAATAAACCTGAAAGATGCAATAAATCATAATTATTTTCGTATGAAAAATATTTATAACGTAATTAGAATAAAAAATATAATAATGACGTATGTATTTGATGTAACTTAGACTAGACTAAGATCAATAATTTTAAAGCATTGACATATATATTATACAATGACTATTATCATATAATATATTTAT
Source organism: Argiope bruennichi (assembly GCF_947563725.1). NCBI lineage: Eukaryota > Metazoa > Arthropoda > Arachnida > Araneae > Araneidae > Argiope > Argiope bruennichi. The sequence goes on along the minus strand of NC_079151.1, from coordinate 65,709,885 downwards.
TTTGTAATTATTCAACGAATATGTATGTCTTTATAACCAAAAATGAATAAAATTTACATTTTTATTTTTCTTTCTGGTTTAATTGCTGGTTTAATTACCATACAAAAAAATAAATTATTTAACGAAAACTACCTGTCCATAATTTCATGGGCATGATTTATGCATCAGTTTGTTTTGTTATATTTATTAAAAAAAAGATGACCTTAGAATGTACAATTTTCCTCTTATATATTGCTTGGATCTTCGACCTGCAAAACTTTATCACATGCTTTCCAATAAAGTTCTTTTGTACATCCTCCTGCAAACAATTGTGAATACTGGATAAGGTTGCGAATGCCTTGCAAGGCATTGGCAAGTAATAGGACGTGTAGATCTTTGGAGTGCATCTACTGTTTTTACAGAATCTATCCCGTAAAAATGCACTTTCGACGCTTCTTTCTGAGCACAGATTGACACCAAAACTTGACAAGGGACCACAGTGTAATTATAAGATCACACACTAGATTTCATTGATTTCAGTCATTGTATTTATGAATTATTAGATTTAAATGCATGCGATAATTCAAATCGATACAACTTTAAGCCTTTCACAAATTTGATTACAAATATATGAGTTTATATTTTAGATGCTAATCTTAAGTACGAAATATTATTATCTGTTTCATTACATTTTTAAGTTAATCTGCTTTATTTGCTCTTATACAGACTGACTTCCAACAAATAGAATTCGTTCAAAATTTATGGAAATCTTTTAATATGGCCGTAATTCTATATACCAAATTTCAAGTAGCGCGGTCAGAAACAGACTGACATACAGACAAGTATATTATATATATATATATAGGGATGTCTGAAACAGAGATATGGCAAAATCCCGAGTTTAAATTTCTTAACGATGACAATATTTTCCGCACACGAGGAAAATAAAAATGTTTTGTGTGAAATTCGAAATGAAAATATGTCTATATTACTGTAAAATTTATTATTACATAAAGATTTTTAAATATTTTTCTATATTTCATTTATTGAATGCGTAATATATGATTATAAAATTCATTGTATATGTGTATCATTTATCTATTTTACAAAAGTCTAATGCATGTTACGATTAAGTTCATTAATTGGTTATTGTTAATACCTTCCAATAATATTTACTGATCTGTTTATCTCACTGTTATTATCAATATTTGCCATATATTAGTAGCATTAACTCGATCATTATTAATAATAACTCATAAATTTGAAAAATAGGAAGTATATGGCACATTTGGTAGTACAATAGTATAACTAATTATGTTATACAATTAAATATTTTTCTAAATAAATAATAGAAAATGGATGCAATTTATAAAAATTATTATTGTAATTTACTCGGCAACTAAATCAAGTAGGCTCTAAGAATCCCATAAGTAACAAATAAAAAAAAGTCTATACTTTATGTACCTAAAACTCTTAATCGTATCCGATATGTGCATTTTACGAATTAATTCTTTGTTTAGAAGCTTCTGGACAAAATGACACGTAAAAAAATTAGATTTGTACATACTATTAAGTAAAATTATTGAGAACAGAAAGAAAAGGTTATGTTTTAGCAATTTATTTTTATTCAATACCATATTATCTTCCTTATTAATCAGTAGATAATAGTTATCTTCATTAGTTTTATGAAATTTATCTATTAAATAGGTTTTCCATAGCATACTGCGATTATTTTAATTAATATATTAAACAACCAACTGAAATACTCCGTACGCAATTACGCTGGTTAATTTGAAACTGCTGCTCAGAGTTAAAGAAAGTATAACGTATTTCATTTTTTAAAAATATTTTTAAACAAATCACAACAAATTATGCTTAGTGCCACATTTTAAAGAAAATGTTAGAAATTAATAAAATATTTTTATATATATTTTATAATGAATTAGAATATTTTGATTTTATTTTGAACACTAACCAAACAAATGTCATTAAAATAGCAAAAATGCATCGCTTGTGCATTTTAACGATCATTTACAACTAAAATAAAGATTAGCTTTGTTTTAAATATATTGGTTTTTCGGTAAATTAGAATCCATTACTGAAATTAATTAAATAAATGAACTCTAAAATTATTAAGTAGTCTCTTTGTAATTAGGTGAGTTAAGCTATTGGCAAATATTTAGGATGAGCAACCATATGACATCTGAATAGCCATATATTTATTATTGCTGGTGATTCGATGATGATTCAATTGTTTCGGTAATTAAATTTTTTTTGTTTTATTTTGTCATATATTATGTCAAAATTTCATTTCTGTTTTTTGTATCACCGTATTCATATTGATTAAACGAGGAAAAAATGATGTTTTAATGGAAAAACTTGGAAAAATTTCGTTTATAAAAGATCAAAAATCTATGCAAAAACGTTCTTGACCCATAGTGATCTCACTTCATTAAACTAGAGTGTAAAATTTTGAAATATGATTAAAATCAAGGTAATCTAAAGAGATATTTAAAATTATGTATCTTCCAGACAATCAGAATTTAATTGAAAATTAAATTGCTGTGAGCTTCTATAGATTCCAGGAATACTTCAAAAGTTTCAATCGTATAAGGAAAGCCAATTCTCTATATCACAAGAATTATTAACTCCTAATCAGCAATTTGATTAGCTTCATTGAACAGAAATAACAGCATGTTGCTAATGAATCTATTAAGTCCTTTACAACAACATTTGTTGCATTTAAAAGAAAGTTGATTCAATTCATTTTTGTTACATATGCAAAGGGGAAATTGAGAGAACCGAATTAAAACATACCAATTATATAGATAATTTTTATAAAATAAATCGATGCTTGAAAACCCAGAAATATTAATATAATTCTTAATATTTTGTGTTACATTAAAAAGAGAGGATGACTTCATTTTGCAATCAGAAGACCAATCATTATAAAATCCCTTTAATTAAAAAAAAAATATTTTCTTTAAATTTAAAACCATGAAGAAATTATGAACTGACTAGTATATTATATTGATTTCTGTAGGGTAATCAAGCAAATATATTTGTCCTCCTTTATGATAGAAAATGATTATGAATATAAAATGATCATAAGGCTTTTAACGATTATTTTCAACAAATTAAAAGAATTTATTATCTCTGAAGCATGAAGAGGTAGTTTTCAATGTAAATTATAATTTCCCCCCCCCCTTATTTCGAATACAAAGATAAATGTTTTTAGATTTCTATAGTTTCGAAAGGATAATATATAAAATTAAAATGATTTCTCAAGTTGTTAGAGGAAGAGTGCTTAAAGATTTCTTAGACTTTACATTTCCTAATCAAATATAAAACATTATAGAAATATATGGGAATATATCATGTTTATAAGGAAACATTGAATATTCGGAAATTACCATTTAATTACCCAGACTATATCATCTGACCAAGATATATATTTTCAATGCGTTCTTTGACACATACAAGCATTTTCGATAAACCATGAGTCTCATAAATCTATTAAAAACGATCATCATATTATACTATATGCGATTAGAAAGATTCTTTGTGTTACAAAACATCTGCCTTGTATTTAGTTTGATGCCGGAAACCTTTTGCTTCATCAGAATCACAAAATCTTCGATCTGATGAAATAAATATCCTATTAAATAATCCATAAAATATTCATACTTGAAAGTCTGCGAATATATTTTGGAAATATTTCTTAGACGTAATGGAAAATGTTAAAAGGTTTCACACGGCACTTAACTAAATCAAATCAAATTTTTGTCATTCAATAAAGAATAATAAACGTCTATTTCAAAAATTAAAAATGTTTACCTGAATATTATATACAGCAAAAGTTTAGTCTTGAGTAAAGATAAGACTTATAAATTATAATGCACATCATTCATTTATCATTTGTTACCAATTCAGGAAAAAGAATTTTATAAATAATATTTAAACTAAGTAAGAGTTCATTTGCAGTATTTTTTTCCAGACAAAAATTCTAGTTGTGAACAGAAAAGTAATTCCCTCTTTTCCAGTCAAAGGCATATAAGATATGTCCTATCTTTCCAGGGCCCTTACTAAGAGTCGTTCTTGACATTATATAATAGGGTAATATCAGAGAATGGAAGAGACATTATATAATAGGGTGATATCAGAGAATGGAAGAGAGAAACTAATAACCGTATGATAAAGATATTAGTTTTGTGTAGAGAGAGATGCGGAAGGTTATAATGATATAGTAGTAGTAAAAGGTCGTATGCAGATAAGAAACATCTGGCGGTATAGCATCCATACTACTTACAAAGAAAAAGTTAAGAAATAGAAGCAATAATACATTTATAGATAAACTTATATTATGAGTGTGTATGAGATACGTAAAATGAATTAGATAATATCAAATGAAAAATGAAATTCTGGAATTATTGAGGATTTTTGAGTGTGTTACAATATACTTAATTCTTGAAATTGCAAAAAATCTAGCTTCTGTTAGTTGAATTTTTTTATACCTTTTCTCTAGCCTTGGACATTGTTCAGCTTCTTGAATTTATTTACCAATGATATATTTATAATATGAAAAAACATTCTTTGTATTATTAAATATTTAATTTTATTACTTAATATTACTTTCAAACCGTTAAGAAAGATTTTATAATGTGGTTTTAATTATTTATTTAAGTCAATCTCAAAGACAGTGAGACAGAAACGTTTCTCTCGAAAGTAAATGAACGAATATTGTATCCTCTCTTTACTTATTAGTTTCTGTTTATTTTTATCATCCGATCAAAATACGCATTTTATATACGAAACGCTTTCGAATGACTAGCGAAATCATAAAACTTCATTTCAATGTCTTAAATGGTGACAATATTCAAGCACAGAATGTATGTACTTTTTGTAAATAATATTTCACAAGCAACAATTCTGGTAAATTCAGGGTATTATACAAGCATGACAACTCTTTCAGAATTCCTTAGAGTAGTGAAAGCAAATACATACTGAACGAGTTTTCTTTAATGGTTATTTTGCGCACTAATATACTTTGATTTTAAACATTTGCTTTTTTTTTCCTAGACAGATTGAAAATAGCTTTATGAACAAAAAAGAAACAAAGAAAATAAAAAAAAGGGTTTCACAATGATGAAATAATAATACCTGGTAAGTTTTTAATTAATTATGGAGCTTCTAAGTCAAATAAATAAAATAATAAGATAATGAAATTAATATCTATTTTTTTACTGAATTCCAACAATTTCTTAAAAACTCATATTCCTCGAATACTGTTTATAACTTCAATTCGTGAAAAAAATGATGAAAATTTACTTCATTTCATGATGAATACAAAATGTTAATGATGAATCTCAGTTACATAATGTCTGCTTTCGAATAAAATTACTAAATAAAATAATCGAAAGTCCAAATTTAACCTTTTATAACGAATTTCAAAACGAAAAATTCTAATGATTCTTTATTACCCTATTACTTTAGCCATGGACCTTGGTGATATCAAATTTGAGTCAAATATTTTAGACATAAACATGTCCATACTTCCCTTCGAATGGTTGTACATTAAAACTGTGCAATTTTAATTGTTTTACATACATTCTATTCATTGTGTAGGTGACTCTTTCTTTGGAGATCCATGGTATCATAACGCAATTAAAAATGTAAATATAATGCTCGTCTATTTTTTAAATTTTGTGGCACTTATTATTTTCTCGAAAGTGAAATATAAAGAAAGTATCTTAATCGTCAAAATCGTCCACTCGAGATTTTGATGAATCTCCAAGCTTCAGACCTTTATAAATTATAAAAACACGTTTTTGGTATTATGTTTGTCTGTCTTTCAGTGAACTCTACAACTCAAAACCGCTTTGATGCTTGAGATTGAAGATATTTGGTATACAGTCTTTATACTAAATTTGTAGAACTTAATAAAATTTTGAAGATTTTTGACCAAATTTTTGAAGTTTGCCTGTCCAACGATCCGAATAGAAATCAACACGATAATTATAAAACTAAGAGAGCTAGATGTATGGAATTTAGAATATTGATTTAATATGTAAAGTGCTTTTTAAATTTAGTTTAGGCACTTTTTCAATTTAGTTTAGCTTAGACACTTTTCAAACTTAGAATTAAATTAGTTAAGATGTCGGCCGTCTGTCGGACTGTAGTTTCACAAACATGTAAACGCTGTTACTCAAAACCGCAATGACTTAATTATGTAAAATTTAGTATGTGGATTTGTCATTATATTTCTAATTCTGTGTCTAGTTTTATTTCAATTTAAAATTAGGTGAAAGTGTTTTTAAAGAATCAGAAATTCAGATTAACTTTGCAAAATTATTAAATTTGTATCATTAAAAAACATTTAAAAATTTTTAAACGATATATATCGTATTTTTTTGCGATGATATTTTCCAAAACTTATCTAAAAAGAGTCAAAATTGGCTTAGATTTTAATTAAAATTTCCAAAATTCGCTTAAAGTGGTTCATTACTATCCTCCGCAAAATAAATATGTGCCAAATTTGACAACTGTAAGTGACGCTGTCGCCAGCACACACAAATAAACACACATTCATTTTTTGTCATAAGTCGCCTGTGGTGACTAACTGGTTCGCCAGTGATAACAGTTACCTTTGATTCCATTTAAATCCTTTAGATATTTTTTATTCACGATATCATGAAATCGATAGATATTAACGTTGGGTTATTTAATTATCTTACATATACTCCGCTCATTGCTCAAATGAAACTTTCTAATGAAGACTAGTCCTACAATATCATGGGAATTAAAAATGCAAATGTGTGATTATTTTATTTTGTATATTTCGAGGTATTATAACTTCATTTTTTATACGTCTTACAAACTACGCAGATATCAAACAAAATCCGTCTTATTTAACTTTAAACAATGGAAAAAATCATATGATCACATAGCTGAACATATGATCGCGTGATTGAAAACGATTCGAACTTCAAATAAAGCAATCTATTATAAGGAATTAAGCTATTTTTTTGTAAAATGGCATAAAGTCAACAACATTTTGTTCGATTGTTCAATTGGCAGCATTCAAAAAGCAACTCCTTAAATTTTGAAAGGCTTTACAATTTAATTTTTTGCGATAATATTTTCGGAATTAATCGTGAAAGAACGCCAATATTCAGCTTAATTTTAATAAATTAAAATGCTAATTAATAACTTAATATAAATCTAAAAAAACTCTAAAGTGCACATTCCTTTAAAATCCTCCAAAATATATATGAGCCAAAATTTATCACTGTAGTAAAAATAGTAAAGCTTGTAAAGTACCAAATACATACACATTCAATTCTATTATTAATAGATATAATAATATATTTTACACTCTCTTTCAACATTTTGCATAATTTATATAAATTCCCGTCAAACCGCGGTTCCAATTTAGTTACTTCATGTATTAATAATTCGAGAAGAGCTTATTCAGAAAATATCATTTAAAATGAAATATATCCTCTATCTTATCATTTCACATTTGATAAAAATATGTCTCTAATTTACTGAGGGAAAAAAAGAATTTCAACAGTAATTTAGAACGAGAAATGAATGATTATTATCTAAAGACTGAATGACTGACTCGCAATTTTGTTTAAAGAAAGCTTTCAACTACACCATCCCTTTGAGTAGATAATAAAAAAATTCTATGAATATTCTCTTCATTTTTTTTCTTTAAAACGTGTCTTTTTGAATGAAAGACGACGTGTAAATGTAGAATTATTCATTAATAATGAATTAAAAGTGTTGGAAATCTTTATATCATCTTGGAGTGGATATAGATGATTGGAAAAAGATATGGCACAACCATTTTGAAAGAAAAAGTGAGCCGAAATAAAATATTCGGGAGATATGAAAACTTTTATTTTCTGATTGGATTGATTTATATTTAAATCCTGTTAAGTCTGAGACTGATTAGTGTTTCATAAGTATAAAATGTCGCATTTTAAATTCTAAATAACCTCTAAAATAAGACGCAAAATTTTGTCTAGAAAATTAAAATTAATCAGTCATTTCGTTCACAAATATTTGAAAAAAATCATCTAATCAATTTATTAACAGTTAATTCACAAATTTTTTTTGTATAAAAATGGAAAATTCGCTGTTATCGAGAATTATTTATTTTTGAAATTTGCTGAAAAAACATTAATTTAGGCCCCATTTAACAATTATGTGTATTACAATGCTGACTAAAATATTTTTAACTGTATTATTATTATTACTATCGTTAAGAGTAGTTAATAACATCAGGTACATTTTTTTTCCCGATGAGATTTTGTGTGATATTTTACATTAGAACTTTTGTAGATTTTTTTTAGTTGAATGTAAAGTTTAATAATTTCCAGTGAAATATACATTTTATAGGAAAATTGTCTGTCCATTTCCCACGCAACTTTATGCAATATGTGAATTTACCATTTTAAGGCATTTTACATATTGAGAAGTAAGAAACCGTTAAGTTATAAAATGTATTTAAAATAGCATAAGGCAGAACAAGTGAATTTTAAGACTTTTTGAGTCTCAGACTCAAGAACTGCCATTTGCATTTTATATCTTGTTCAGGACAAGTTCGTATTTTACATTTAATTCACTTTTAGAATTCACGACTTTTAAATAAAAGCCTTATTCCCGTGGCTTTTCTACTTTGGCTATTTGCATTTGTCCTTCTTTACAATGCCTAAATGTTGCATTTTAAGATGAGGAAAATTACATTATTTTAGTGTAGTTAAATAGCATTTAGTTTATTGGATAAAATGCTAAAATATTACATACAATACCTGGGGAAAATATGAATTCAAATAATACTCATATTTCATAATTTCGCGAAAATGTTCCGACCATTGTATAGAAAGTCGATATTTCTTAGAATATCAATATCTTTTTTAATAATGGATAAAAATATGTGCATGTGTTGTGTCTGTGTTTTGCTTTACAGACAATTTGAACTTGGGCAACTAAAATAAGTATATTTATACTTTGGAGAGTGGAAATGAGCACCTAGTAGTAAATGTAGTAAATTTTTGAATTTTAATTAATTAAAAATTAAGCGAAATTCTATTGGGGTTTTTTTTCTTAACTTACGAAAATACCACAGTGTCAAAATGAATTTCGCTCCATCTTAAAATTAAAAGCATCATCCTTTAAGTGATCCAATGATATACAAAGTGATCGAAAATTCATGGAACACACTTTATGGGTTGGTGCACGACACTGTAATAACAATCATTTATTGTATAGGAATGTATAGACATAATTGATGTAGTGAGTTGCAAACACAGAAATAAAGAGGTGAAAGAAAAAAGGAGTTATTAGTTCTTCCCATTGCCAGTAGAGGGCAGTAGGTGACTACGGTGTGATGGATTGAGCATGGCTGGTTAATTCCTCTGCCAGCCCGATTTCCCGATTTATCAAGTCTCGATTACTTTTTATGGATATACCAGAAGAATGTTATCCATGAGACTCTCGTGGTCTAAGAGAAGGTTGTTGTTGCTCAAAGCGGCTGCACGTATGCTTGAAATACCTGGCATCTTTGAACATATTCACTAATCACTACTGATGTTGTGGAGCATTCACTATTGTTGGTGGTGGCAATTTTAAAGTCATTGCAAACATTGCACTTATCAATGATGTTGTCAATAAATATTTTATCTTTCCTTTTATTGCTTATTCCCAGTGCTTACCTATCACCGTGCCGCTTGTGCTCATACATTCATGCACAATAAATTATTGATGCAGTGTTTCATACCAATCTTTAAATTATGTGCCATAAATCGGGATCATCTTGTATAAATATATAAATCTCATTTTCGAGCATTTTTGTATACATTTAACTAGCGGCTATACTTTATTTGTTCTATAGATTTGTAAGAAAAAGCAAAATACATATATCTTTAGGAGTTACAATTTTTATATTCAGCCTCTTATGATATTTATAGAATTATAATTTGAATAATAATTAATTCATTGATTTGTAATAAAGATTTCAGATGAACAAGAGTTGTTAGTCTCATTGTTTGTCACATTCAGAATTTACTTACATTTTCCGTTAAAAAACTTGGCAACATATATTTGAACGGGGGAGTAATATAAAATTTCTTAGCTAATACCAAAATTTTTAAGTGATCACATTTTAAGAGAATATCATTATTAAGAGAAAAGAACTGAAGAGATTCCTATGTCTTAAATGCTTAATAGTTCTTAAAACCAATATCTAATGACATAATACTCTTATTATTTCAACATTAACTGATACTTAAAACAGAATGCTAATAATTACAAAACTCAAATCAAATTTCAAGCAAATAATTTTCATGGAACAACATGCAATATGCACTCAACTGAATTCCAACATGCACGAAAGTAATTGCATTTTTAAAAAAAATATTTTCTGTGTTTATTTAGTTATTTATTGTGAAAATATATTTGGTTTCGTGCAGATTTCGTAATCTGCACGAAATCTGCTGCTTTTGCCGTTGCATCTAAATCTCTTTTAGAATGCAATATTTGAATTTTGAGCCCTGTTGGTATGATAGTAATGATTAAGAGGGGGGAATACATGAACTCTAGACACTATGATGTTAAAAAGCGATAAAAAAATTTGCATGTTGTCAAATCTAGAAGAATGTGCCTGCTGGCGCGTTTAAAAATAAAAGATTTTGAAGCCTTGACGGTATAATGTATGTAATAACTCAATAAAATTTAACACGTCTATTTTATCTAGTCTAGTCTAGTTTAACCTAGTATCTATTTAAGTAAAGTCTTATTCAAAAGCTCAACTTAAAAAATAGCCCTGAAAAAAAAACAATATGATATACAATTATACACAAAAAGGCTAGGCCCTGCTAAAAAATGAGACATAATTTAGTCAAATAGTAAGTAAATAAAATTGAAGTAAATTTAAACAGCAGTATTTCAAAGAAAGTTACAATATTCACACATTAAACAATACTAAGAAATAAAAACAACAGTGGAAATGTTAGAATAAAAAAAATTACTTTAATAGTGGCGAAAACGAATAAATGATACATGTAATCATACAGTAAATAGGCGTACTATTTCAACGAAAAAAAAGCATTTTAATAGATTGACTTTAAATTAATTTTTAAATAATTGTTATTTCAATAAGAAAAATAGGGGTATAGAAATGAAATTTTAACCAGTAAAAAGCTGATTTTTTTTTAATTTTAAGAGGATGTACAATTAAATATTGGTACTAACATTCATTTGTACATATTTCTGTTTATAAGTATTTACGCATAAGCACTGAACCTATCTGTAATTCATTTGCATTGACTTAAATTATTTCTATTCAGACTGACTCTTAGTTCCATTTATCAACATTTTAAAGTTGCGTTTCTCTAAATTCATTCTTACTATATCACATAATTCTAGAAACTAAGTAGAAATATTATGATAAATGTTTTCAAAACGGGTATCTTAATACCTGTTCCGCATTCTATTAAATCATTTCGTAAGAATGCGCCATGTGGAATATTCTACAAAAAAAACTTTAAAATTTTAGATAAATCATGAGAAAGACACATAAAAGCTTAAAAATTTTAATTTTTTTTTAATTAAAAAAAACAACAGATTTTTATCAGAATTTTAAGAATATCAAAGACTTCAAACCCATTTTAAAACAAATTATTCACGATCCGATGGAGAATTATGGCTCAAAAATTTTTGGAGCATCTTTCCTATTGATTATGAGAAATAAGATCATTCATCCTCATTTCATCCTTGAATGGAAGAAAAATTTAATATATGTCCACTGCAAAAAAATAATGTCCTAAAAAATACATTATTATGCATCTCTGCATTTAAATTGAAATAGTTGATTCATCAATAACTGTATTCTAGTACTAGAAAAATACATTCAAATTTTGAAAGCAAAATACTTTCGTATATGCAAATTCTAAAAATATGTTCTATTAATTGTGTCATTATAGAAATATCTGAACTTATCAATATCTGAATAAGAGTGTAATGTACTATGTAAACAATTATCAATTTTGATGTTTTCATTTTAACAACTGTTAAATTTTGTGTTTTCATGCTAATAACTGTCAATTTTCATGATTTCATGTTATCAACTATCAATTTTTATATTTCAAAAGCTTTCTATTTTATTTATAGAAGTTTAGATAGATCTATTGTAGGAATATTATTTTAGTAATTAATAACCAAATTTGTAACAAAATACGGAATCGTACATTCTGATATGTAAATATCAGCTCTCTCAGAAAGCGTCTGTGATTTTCAATTCGAGTCTTGTTTTCAACAAAAAAAGAATTTTATTTAACTCAAATAATTAAAAGTTTACAAAACAATCCGAATCTTTTATATTAAAACTGTTTTGAAAACAATTTACTGGAAATATATAATACAAAATATTTCTAGACTCATACTTGAGGGTTTTCATAAAAATAAAAACATTAATATGAAGTTCAGACAAATTGGACTAATATGTTTAATAAGCAAATCCTAGTAGTTGCTTTAGTAAAAATAATACGACTTTTATAAGGTTTCTTCCAAAAAAATCCATTTAAAAATGTTCAAATGCATCAAAATTCAAATTCATTTTAGCATTGTAGTAAACATTACCTCCGAATATTTATTCAGTTTATAATGGTGACTTTGAAAGGTAATTTAAATTTATGAAGTGAAAATACATTAAAAAAGACTATGGAATACCAAGTAATATTGCAAGATTGCGTAAAAAGCACATAAACTCATTTTACTAGCAGTATTATATTTTCAATTTTGCATTGTGTATTCAAATTTAACTAAATTCTTCAGAAGAAATATGCATAAAATTTTCAGACATTGTAAAAGCGACGGCTTATAAATACCTTATTTCAAAAGAAACAATCAGGCGTAAATGTCTTCATGTTCAATTGTCTGAAAGAAAATTAAATGAAGTGTTATTATGTAATTGTATTTAACATCGTTTGTTAATGCTATTCTATTTAAAAGCAAGTAATAAGCCATTGTAAAATTATATATTAGACGCCTTTCAAATGGTAGAATATCATTTTACCAATTGTTACCAACTTTTATTGGGAAGCTACATTTTCCGAAGCTTTTATTTAAATACAAACTCATTTTAATAATCGATTTTTTAATGGGTTTTCAACGCTATGTACAATAGGTCGCCCTTTAAAATATAAAATATGGTGAAGCCGAATACGAAGAGCAATTTTATATTGCTCAAAAAATTCTATAATTATGGGAGTCAGAGGAATATTAAATTAATGATTTATTTAAAATTATTTATTATTAATGATTTATTAACTGTACAGTGTGTCTTTAACTGAAAGTGATGGTTCATTGTTCATGCCACATTTCAGTAAGGAATTATGACATTCGATATCATGATTTTACAAATTAATTTGTTTGAATATTTTTTTATAAAATGGAACGCATTTTACTACTTTACAGGAATTCATATAAAAAAATGGTTTCGCTAATCGAGAATTCATAATACAGTTAAGTTTAGGGACAGATTTTCTCGTTAAGTAAGGCTCCAATGTATATTGAAACACTTTGATCTGCATTGCAAAGGGCCTAATTCCACAGTTTAAAATGTTGCAAGGTAATAATATATATATATATATATATATATATATATATATATATATACATACATTACAAGAATAATTATTTTAATTTCTTTATCCAAATAAAACTAACTTTTTCAAAGAGTCCCATAAATAGTAAATAAAAAATAGCAAGCTTAAGTACTTAATTTTGTCTGACGTACGTATTTTTCCAACAGTTATGTTTTGTTTCTAGACATAATGACACTTAAAAAAATTAGATTTGTGTATCCCATTAAGTAAAAATGTTGATAGCAGAAAGGGAAAAAAAAAGACCTTGTTTCAGCAATTTATTTCTGCTGAATTCCTCATTAACTTTGTTTTTATTCATGAGAGAATGACCATCTTCATTAATTTTATTGATTTCAACAAATGTGCGAGTTTTCCAGCAAGTAGTTTATTACGACTTGCTATAATATTAAATTAAGTGGAAAAGCCTTAATTTATCTCATTGCAATTAATTCGGATAAATTTTATCTTGGCAATACGAAATAACCCAACATGTATTAAATGAAATATATTTTAAGATTAAAAAATGATTTTAGAAAAATGTAAATGTATTCGTTATATTTTTTATATTTAAGAAGAAGCCAGAAATTAATTAACATTTAATCATTCTGAAATGTCTGGAACTGTTTATATAATTTTATTTTCAACAACAGCCCAATAATTGTTATCTATACATAGTATAAAATAAAGTCTCCTGAAATTGCCTGTATGTTTGAAAGAGAAAAAAACTCGAGAAATACTTAACTGATATTGGATATATTTATACCATTTTATAGGGCATTTATTTGAAAAGGTTTTAGTTTGAAGTCATATCAAAATAAAGAAAAGATTTTTATAATTGCAATTTAAATATATTTTCCTACTGCGATTCGTGCCTGTGTAAAACAGCAGTATATGTGCTCTGCATTTATCCGCTCATTTGCGAAAACGTCAAACGCTTGCGCAAATAGTAAGAGCTGTAGTATGTATCTGCGATACATTTCTTTGTTTAAGCTTGATTTTTAACAACGATTCAAAACTCATTATGCGCCAAAAAAATTAACTGATATTAAAGATATTTGTACCATTATAGGGCATTTTGGGGAAAGGTTTTAGCATATGGAAGTCTTCATGACAATATATAAAGCCCAAGGACAAACGTTTCACACCGCTAGAATTGACTTAAGTGAAGAATGTTTTCCTCATGGACAACTTTATGTGGCACTTTCTAGAGTTCAGCCAAACAAAATATTTTTTGTCTTGGCACCAGGAGGAAACACAGCCAATATAGTTTACAAAGAAATATTATGAAACAAGTTGAATTTTATTTTCATATCTGATTATACAAATGATAAACAAGTGTGTCAAATGCTGACATATCGAGGGTGTTCTAAATTACACCAAAGTCGATTGTTTGGAATGCCTTCAATTTGTCAATGTGGAGAATCAGAAGGTACATTAGAGCATATAATAAAACTTTGTAATTTTTGAAACAAAATGAGGAGAAATTAGTCTAGCGATTAGATTAAAATGGACGTGTGTCCAGTTATCCTTATTTCTCCATTCTACTTTAATGAAAATTACTCAATGAAGGAAATTGTTGCTCCGTTAACATTCTTGAAAATTAGATGATGTAGATTTCATGTGCTTTATTAAGCCTGTTGCTTTATTTATGGTATTTCTTTAAGTAGTAATGTTCGAGTTGAAATCGATTCTAGTAGCTATTCTGTTATTTGCGTTCTTTTCTAGATGAGCTTTAAAATTTTCATTGATTCTGGTTTCTTTTCTGTATTGGACTCAAGTTTCACTTATGTCTGTTTCTCTGGTGCTGGTTTTGCACCTGACGGACTCATCAAGTTTGAGCATCTAGTTGAGGATTGCTACATTTTCCCTTAGGGCTTCGTTTGTTTACATGAAGCCAATACAAATGGCTGCAAAGTGGCCAAATGATACAGAAATAAACTCTACTACTAATAAAATAGAGTATATATTTGATGTGTTTTGGCACTCTTCCAACACTCTCTGACCTGACTATTTGTCCTAAAGCTATCAGACTTTGCACATATGCATTTTCAAGAATTAAAATTTTTTATTCAGGGTGTTTTTTCTTTCTTTTTTTTCAATTTCAATTAATTAAAAATAAATGAAATTTTATCTTTCTTTTACAGTAATTTTCGAAAAAGTAATATCACAAAAATAATTTTTACATCGTTTTAAAAGCCAAAAAAGGTATCGTTTCAATTATATCAATTTTCAGTGTATAATTTCGGTTTTACTTTTTAAAAAGGTTTAGGAAAATAGGCAGGGTGATCACACAATAACTTTCCCAACATATGAATTTCTTAAGTCCAATATGTCAGCATGTCGAGATGAGAAATCAGATATAATTATTCAGAGGTATGAGCTATTGATTTTGTGAACAGCAATAAACATGGTGTTCACGGTTCCGATAAATTACAGAAACTTGAACTTTTCAAATGGCAATGCCTACTTTTTCCCAGCCCAAAATGCTCAATGTATGCGAAAATCCTGAAGAAGAACTCTCTGAACAGATGCATGATTACACATTCCATACATGATGGAGGCTGCCCAAGATTCTAAAACATCATTTTGAAGACTGTGTCATCTCGGGCCATTTTAGATTTCTGTACCCTCTGCGATCCCTCTACCGCACTCCTAAGGACTTCTGATTCTAGACATAGATCAAATATAGAGTATACACGTGCAATCCATACATTTTATCGGATTTGAAATAATTTATCAAACGCGAGATTGCAAACATCCCTCATGCAAAGTTACATTTGTCTTTAGTGTCCACAGTCTCACGCATGCTGTGCATAATTCCCTGTGATAACATCAAGTGGAAAAATGTGTTATCCAAATGAAATTTTTTTTTCTACGATTTTCGTTGGGATCGGTAATTCTCGTCATATTGAAATTTTTCCCGATTATTTTTTTTTGCCGTTTACAGAGCTACGTTTTAAGCATGCAGAACTTATAAGTGTAACCGCGGAGATCATTTTATTTCTATTCAAAGAATCTGAAGTTATCTCAGAATAACTATCTCAAGTCTCATCGAGATTGGTTGAATGAACCGGCCTCTAGAAGTTCATATACCAGCAAAGCATTTTTATGACCAACCTGTAATTTATTATTTAAGTGAAACTTAAATCATTTTTATTATTGTTATTAATATTTCTTTTTGGAGTTTTTTATTGCTTAATTTCAAAATATAAAGTTATTGTTCAACAAATTTTGAGTCGGTTTAAAATATGACGTGATTTTAATAAAATTTTTGAAAGTGTATTGGCTTTAAATTAAAGTTCAACTTCAGAATCAAGCAGAGGGGGAAAAGTTTTAAATTTATCTTTTTTTTAAATGCTCCTGTACTTTCATCTGATGCAATAAGATTTGTAAAAATAATGACAGAAAATTAGGGAAATATACAGTACAATAAATATAATATTGTAAAAATATTGTTAACTTTAATGTCCAGCAAAATATGTATAAAAAATATTTAGTTGGAGTAGCATTTAAAACAGCCTTAATATCATTAAAGGGTATCGTTTCCAGTCTTCAGATTCGAAGGCTATTTTTCTAAGCTAATTAATTGTTTTAGAAAATATGAACACCAATTTGGATAAGCAAGTCATGGTGATTATCTGTCAGGCAACGATTAAGTCTATTGTTGCACTCCATTAAATTTTCTGTAGGAAGCCTACTTCTTTATCTCTTCTGTATCAGCGTTTCTTTGACTGAATAGTCTATTTGATGACACGACGAACTTTCTTCGTTACATTTCTAATAAAATTTTGCAACTCCATTTATCAACTAAAGGAGGCTCAAATCAATTCAGTATAAAAATGCTTAATAAAACCAACTGAAATTCGTACAATGATTTGTTTACATTTGACAGTTGCCATTCGGCAACAAGTATTAAAAAAGATTTCTGTGATCATAGTAAGTATTCATATTGCACTTGACGGTGAAATGGTGACAAAAAAAGAAAAGTAAAACGGAAATGCGTTTAAAACAATATTATTTGTTTATTCTACTTTCAGACACACTTTTTGCGGCAATATTTTGGATAATTTTCTGTTTATCATTGAGTAACGGAATTTTTTTTGTCTCTCGACTAACAATTCTCTGAATATCTATGCAATATACCTGTTAATCCTACATTTTTTTAAAAATATTATTGGGGCGTCCAGCGATATCTGATTAAAAAGAACATGCAAAAAATGGCCGATTGGGAATATGCAAATTTGTAAAGAGAAACTGATCGTAAAGCTGCTGCGTTGGTGGAAAAACGTGGAAAAACTGAATCAATATTTTGATAAAGGAGGGAATAAGTCCCTCAGGAAGCCCCACTAGTTTGAGAACATTCATGATTCGAAGACCAACTTTATTGTCTGATGATTTGGTGGAATTATCGATATGAAATAATATTTAAACGAAATTAAATATAACCAATAACTTAGAACTATCTAGTTACCAAAAGAAATATAACAAATTTAATGAAAACCCTCTAGTCTTCAAAGGCAGCTAGTATAATATTGAATGAAGAATTAGAATTTTCAATTGTGTAGAAGTAATCATTGGATTTACATGTCATATTTAGACGTGATTAACAAAATCTCATAAGGGATTTAACGACAGTTATCCACAAATTAAATGAATTTATAGTTTTTGACGCATGGAGATGTAGTTAGTTTTGTATTCCGTATTTCGAATAAAATGACTCAGAATTTTAAGATGTATACATTGTTGCGAAATAATAAGCTATAAAACCGAAATAATTTTCAAAATAATTGTTTGAGAAAATGTTAGAATTACTATCTTGTAATATTTTAAGATATATTTAAAGTACAACGTAACATTTATAAGGGAGCATAAAATAACCCACTAAAAGTTTAATTATCCATATATTTCAATCTGTTACAAGATAAATATTTTGATTTCAATGTGATAGTCAACGCATGCAGATATCTTTTCATAAATTTTGAGTGCTGTGGATTTAATAATGACAACCCAGGCATTATAGTGTCTGAAGTTTGAGGAATATGTAAGATCCTAAAATACTCTCATTCAAGTTTAATTTCCTATTTGAAAAGTTGAGAGTTTCATTAAATAGATTTCTAAAATATTCTGCATCTCATTCTAAGGAATTGAAGTATCTTAAAATAGAATCCATATAATATTCATTCTTTAAAGTCTGCAGTATACGCATATTTGAAATATTTTATGATTTAACAGATAAAAATCCTTAAAACTTCATTTGGTATATATTTAGAACATACCAAAAGTATATAGAACTTTTTTTTTATTTCTAAAAAAATAAAAGGCCCATTTTTAAAATTAAGAATATTTTACTGAATATTACGCACAACAAAATTTGATGTTTAAAGAAAATAAAAATTGCATAAGATAATTTTCATATATTATCATCTTTCAATAATTCAAAGAAAATAGTATTTTTAGCACTGAATTTAACTGAAAATAAATTCAGTGCTAAAAATACTATTTTCCTTGAATTATTAATATGCACTAAATTTTATAAATTTCGTTTAAAACAGAAATTTTAGCTGTGAAATGGAAAGTGAGTATTCTCTTTCCACATTATTGACGACAATGCAAATAGCGCAATACCATTCGATAGAAAAGTAAAACTATTAACTGGTTTATGACAAGAATGAGAGATTAGTTTCTCATGAGAAATAACTGCTGAGAAATCATGTGATATAATGTCAGTAGTAAACTGAATGCAAAGGAGAATTTTCTGATAATATAATACCTATACTGCATGTAAAGAAAAGGCAAAAAGCAAAAATATTAATTCCTTGGTCATTATAGGGATGAACTAAGGAGTATAAAATTATTGAATAAGGATAAAATTAGTGAATAAGGAGTATAAAATTAGTGAATTAAGGATAAGGAGTATATCTATTCATCAGCAATGAATAGATATACTCCTTATTTGCAGATTATTCATATTTCAAATTGAAAATGAATTCTGAATTATCGTTGCCATTTTTGAGTATTAACAGCATATAACTCCTCTAAAAATGATGAAAATGAATGAAGGAGCTACTTGTTTTTATATTCCTTATTTGGGTTTACTTTTTTCTACCCAATATAAATTGATATCACCATCGAAGTTTTTAAAGCATACTTAATAAAAAAAGCATTTAATTAATGGCTTAATATTTATCAAGTGACTTAAAAAGATTTATGATTAGACTTTTTTTTATTTATGTAAATAATTTTTGAAAATTTTTTCACAAAACTAAAGAAACAAATGTTTTACCATCTATCCCTTTATTTGGACTTTTCAACGTGCTTTTATCATCCAATCGAAAAATTGCAGTTTTATATTCGAAATGTATCCAAATAATTCTCGATATCATTAATCTTTATTCCGTTGCCCTTAACTGTAACAGCATTTATCAATAACAATGGAAATAAATTTAAATATGGTTTTACTTGCAACAAATCCCTCCAATTAGAACTGTTGTAAAAACAAAGAAATCCTTCTAGAATGCCCCAGGATTGTAGAACAAAAGACATACTACAAGAGATCTTCAAAACATTTCCTTTTGTGACTTAAATACTTTGGCTTAAGGCGTTTTCTTCCTTCTTCTAGTGAATTCTAAAACAGCTTTCTGAACAATGCACGTGACAAAAGACAGAAAATAGCAAAAGTATCTGATGGCTTCATGAAGTTGAAATGTTTAATAATACCTGATATTTTTAAATCAATAATAGAACTTCTACATCAGATTAATTAGATATTGGTATGGTAAAGTGAATATTTCGTTTCATTTATATCATTCTGTAATTTATTAAACAAAACATTCTCCTGAAATGTTGCTTTATGACTTCAATTGAAGAAAACATAACATACTTGCTTTAATTTTTCATTAATATAAAGCTCGAGTAAATTGAACTATAAAAGTAATATTTTCTCTTTTCATATAAAATGAAGAAATAAATCAGTCGAAAGTTAGCATTTAAAAGAACTTCCATTACATATTAAATTGCTTAAAATAAAATTCCACTAACACTTCATTTTTGGTGATAATGGTATTTATAGTCATTTTTTTCCTGGCGTGTAATTTATGAAAATTCATATCAGATTCCAATTCCTCTTTGGAAATTTTTATTCAAAACGACTCTTTTTTAATGTATTAATAATGTGAAAAGAGCAGGTACATATTCTAGAGATATCATTTAAAATAAATGGTATATCACATTCAATAATTTGACATTTGACAGGAAAATTTTATTTATTTCCTAATAAAAAGATTTTGACAGTAATTTAGATTGTAAAACGAAAGATTACAATCTGTGTTATTGAATGAATTTTTCGCAATTACATTTCAAAAAAAAAAATTTGAATACCATCATGTCTTTAAATAAGAAGCAATAAAAAATACAATTCAAATTCTCGCATCTTTTTCCTTCATAGCTTGTCTTTTAAATAAATGCAAATTAATTCCTCAAAAGTGAATTAAGAGTAATAAAAGTAATAATATGATCTTGAAGAAGGAATAACTCATAGGAAAGGATTCAGGGGATTCCATCACGAACGCACAAAGAGTAATTTTTAAAAAGAAATGGATATTTTCGCTTTCTGATTAAGTTTGGTGATATTTAAATCATTTTTGATCCAAAAATACTGACATCTTTGAAAGCGATTACCTTCTGACTTTTCGAAACTCTTAAATTTAGAAAAAGAAATTGTAAAATTTTCAATGTTTAATTAAGAGTGATCAGTTTGCTAATTCGAAATAAGAATATTTCAACAAATAATTCAACCAATATTTGATTAACATGCCAAGTTCATTTGGATAAAAATATAATTTTCTTTATTATCAAGAATTTATTATGTTTGAACAATCAAGAATAAAGTCGTTCTTTTTTTAACGATTTTATTCTCAATTCTTGAGAATTCTGAGTAGAATAATACTGAAAAAGAATGCAAAATTCACTCAAGTTATTTTAATAATTAATACAGATATTTAAGACATATGTCTAAAAGGCCTTGCATCTAAATTCTATGTCATTTTTAACTGAATATAAAATATATTAATCCTTTTTAAATGTGATTAATATTATTGTCTCAAATATACCAATATTTGCATGAAATTTGTAAATGCAAATTACTGTTGCATAGACGAAAATGTAAAATCAGTATGTCGTTGGAACTGAAAGATATGTACATTGTTCTTTTCTCGAAGTCTAAAACCTGTGATTTTTAAATCTGCGATGTGTTTAAGGAATGTATAAAGGCACATGGGTATATTCGTAATATCAATTAACCTAACAGAACCCTATATATTCACAACTACTCACCAATATATTTAAAGAAAAAAGAAAAACATTATTTCCAAGTTTGCTACAAAAATGCGAACTTATAATGAGTTTAATTAAAAAGAAAATTTAATTTTGGTCATCCAGTTAATTTGAGATGTTTGTAGGATATATCTTGGTAAAGGATGAAAAATTTGAAATGACAAATTATGAATTCCTACATCACATATGAATCGATCAGAATTTCGATCTTCCAGTTATTTTAATTAGCCGAAGTTGATGTACAAAGATGATTGCATAAATATTCAATGTATTAGCAAATATTTCACAAAACTATTCATAATTTAAACAAATTACAGTTGGAAGAAACTAATTTTGTGCTGGCTTTATCTTGTGATATGTTTTATTTTATCTTTTTATACAACTAAACTGACCTACTGACATACATTTATATTAGAAATAGCATTTAAATCTCCATCATTCATTTTGAAAACGATTTCTAATATATTTTCTAGATAAATTTTTTATCTATATTCAGACGAAACATAATCATATATCTTCATTTCTCTGATATATATTAAGATATAATTTTCGTAGGCCTGGATAAATTTTATTTTGAGGATATATTTGGTTTCCCTTGGTATTTTTAAGTATTTCAAAGAGCATTAATAATATACTTTTATTTTTTAACATATTATTTGAATTTTATCGATCCTAGAACATGACTGATTGTGACATATATTCAGAAGGAAATGGAAAATTTAGAGATATAAATTTTAAGAAAGAGTGATTTGGTTAATGCAACATTTCTATAACATCAGTTTTGAACGCGGCTTAACACTGTTTGTCGTACAAAGAAGCAAAAATAAAGAAATGCGAGAGAATACTGGTTAAATTTATTGTCTTTCACCCATTTCTAAATAAATTGTAAACCAAAACGTTAAATCAAGAAATAAAAAATCAATCAATGAAGCAATCAAAATTTAATTGGTAGCAGTTTAATAATTTAATCAATATAATTAATTACGTTTCTAGTTCAAAGCAAATATTTAGAATAAAAATCTATATGAATTTATAAAAAAAAATTCTGTAAAAATATTGAAAATTATTAAAGATCTTTCAATGATTTAAAAAATCCATTCGTTCTATTACCAATATCAGTACAAAATAATATGTTGTGACATTTGGAGACTCATGCAGTAATTACTTTCTCTATCTTCATTTAAAATATATCAATTTAATCATAAATTTAATAGTTTCTAAACTTATACAAAGAAATAAGTATTTATTATAATTGTCTTGAATATTCCTAACTATAATAAGGAAAATACGTGTGGGGTTTTTCTTGTATATTTGAATTAAAAATTAGGATTTCAATAAATTAAAAATCATGTAAGAATTTGAGAATTTTCCACAATAGTTTCCGAAAATAATAATGCACAAAAATGAATTTTACATCTTTTTAACATTCAAAAAATATTATATTTTAATATTACCAATTAAGTCACCCTGTAGTATTTTCCAAATTTTGTTATTTTTAAGAGGCACACTTTCGTTCAATTTTTCAACGATAAATTTCATTATTCATTAATTTTATTTCTTTAGTACAAATAAAATAGGATTATTTATTGAATGAAAAAAATTTTGTGAGAAATTCTTCTATTGTTCTATAGGCAAGAAAACTATTTCTTAGTTGCATCTTTTATCCAAAAATTATGCAAGTCAATTTGAAAGAAAGAAAAGCTCATTTTAAATATAGATGGAATTTGCTGTTAATATCACAATCATATCATATGACTTAACTTTCTTGTCAGTAAACACAATACAAAAAATATGTATAAAGTAAATTAAAATCTATAACTTTAATGCCTATCCCATTTCGAAGCTTAAACTCATTTTGTTAAGGAAATTGTGAATATCAGTCAATGCATAAGAGATTTTATAAATAATTCACTGCTTCCAATATTTTTGATTCGACGCAATACTATGCTAATGATATATCAATTGATTACAAAAGGCGACTTGTGTGTAGTTATAATCCTAAATAGAAAAACTCTGTAATTACAATATATAATTTCTATATATGAATAAAAATCTGAATTTCATTAAAATTCTCACAAAGTTCGCATTTTGATACCAATGAATATACTTAATTGTTGAAAAAATGAACACTTTCTTAATGAAAAAAATGCCTTCTGAGATTTCCGAATCTGTATTGACTAATTAAACCTAGAAGCGCATGAAATCAGAAATTGAATATTGACAAGAATCGTATTAGAAGAAAATTAATCAGTATCCTATTAAATATGTAAATATTTTGGACGTGAATTAATTTTTCCAGTATCATTCATTTAGTGACGCACTTTCAAACAATCTTTGCATTGGATCTATATAGAACTAAGAATATGAGATTAAATTATGTTTATTCAATATTCGCAATCGGCTACATCTAAAATTACTTATAAACTAAGAAAGAGTTATTCGAAGAATTCTTAAATCCATACATGAACCTGGATATTAATGAAATTATTTATTTATTTTGTAGTTTCATTAAAATTTAATCATTAGCAATCGAAGAGTTTAAAATGCAAAAGAAATATGAATCATTAAAGAAAAATGCTTTCTCATACCGACAAAAACCAGTTCATCATACTTTTAATATCATCATTTTTTAACTGTCAGATCTTTTATTATTAAAAATTATGTAACTTGTTTATGGAATATTTAACTATTTCAATTTATTGCGAAGTCTTTCATAATCATCATAATAAAATGAAAAGAAATATGAATCATTAAAGAAAAATGCTTTCTCATACTGACAAAAACCAGTTCATCATACTTTTAATATCATCATTTTTTAACTGTCAGATCTTTTATTATTAAAAATTATGTAACTTGTTTATGGAATATTTAACTATTTCAATTTATTGCAAAGTCTTTCATAATCATCATAATAAAATTAAAAGAAATAAAGAGCAAGCAGCATTAAAAAAAAAACTTTTGGCGTTTCTTTAACTCTTGAAGCTCTTGGAACAAAGTGCAACTTGAAACTAAGCAGCTTTTAAAATTTTTTTTATGAAGTTTCCCAGAAATCATATATATTATACCAAATAATATAGAGACTAATGTAAATTCCAGCGACAACTAGAAGAGTTAATTCAATGTTCAGATAATAAATCTGTTATTAAATTTGCGCAATTGCTTTAAAGGCATGAAACAGCTCCTTAGGTGTCTCAGTAATATAAACTATATTTCCCTGCCTTATTCTTGTATGCGTTTCATAAACAATTCAAGAATACATGCTGAAAAAGAATCCCTTTTTAGAATAGAAACAGTTTAACATATGCATTAAATGTTTATCTATGCAGACAAGTTATACTCCATAGAGTTATTGATTATTTTCTACTGTCTGTAGAAGATATTTTAATCGCGTCATTTTAAATTATACCAGATGGACATAAGCCTAATCTTGGCCTCCGAAGATTGGTTGGTTGGGTGATTTAGTTTTAGTGGCCCAAGAACCAAAAATAGACTATACTGTGTTAAACAAATGGTTTGAATCGAAACCATTTGCTTAGAGTTAAAAGTTTCATTAGATTAAGTACATGAATATAAATAATTCAGAAATAGCATTAATCAAAACTTGGTGAAACAAGAATGATACAAATAAGTAAACTTTAAAAAATCTAAAAATATACTGATGGGGAGGTTCTATCTGCAATTCCCATGTGTTGGCTGATGAATTTATATAGCTCACACGATGAGATTGATAGATGGGGGACTCGGTTTGGGTAAAATCAAAATTATATAATGGCACCTGAGCACTCTCTCGGAGAATAAAAGATATTCGGATAAACTCTGATGAACCTGGGCACTCTCTCGGAGAATAAAAGATATTCGGATAAACTCTGATGAACCTGGGCACTCTCTCGGAGAATAAAAGATATTCGGATAAACTCTGATGAACCTGGGCACTCTCTCGGAGAATAAAAGATATTCGGATAAACTCTGATATGGCCGATACGAAGTCTCAACATCTGAAGAATAGAGTCACAAATTCGAAACCTAACATATCAAACGATCTACCAAATATGTGGGTGTAATGGAAGTTAAATCTTATGTCTGAGGTTGCCTTGGTGTAGTACAGAAGTTTGGAGAGAAGGTTTCACGTAAGGTGGTGTTCCCATCATGACCAATGTTCAAAATTACGATAACCTTTCTAAAATAACTCTTTACTTGAAGACGGGAAGTTAATATAACTCACCAAGCGAAAATGGTAAAATAGTAATTGGTCTATATTTGGTAAAATAATAAATATAAAAGTATTAATTTTATCAATGAATTTCATTAATCCATATCATTTATGATAAACATTTTAAGTAATATCCATATGAGAGTTAAAATACAGAATATATTGTAATTCATAGATTTATGTGAAAATATCTCAAAATCTACGACATTTTAAATACCATTTTACTTGCTTTGCCTTTATTTAAATGTTCAGTTTTATCTATTGTCATTTAGAAATTGGAGTTTATTAACTTCAAAAATTTAATTTAGAAATTACATTCTTAAGTAGCTTTCATTTCAAATTATTAGTGTATTCAATAATTATAATAACAACTATTTTAAGCAACTCGTATTTTTATTTTTGTTGATATTATAACACAATAACACTAATAAAATGAGCAACTCACCTTGTCACAAAGTGTTGTATTTAGCAATATTTTCAGCAAATGAAATGATATACGAAAGATGATTTAATACTATTTTGAATATCTCAGTTTTACTCAGTTTGAGTTTAGAATCAGTTTAATTAATGAATTCAATTCAACATACATTTATAATTATACATCTGACAACTTCTGTAATTTAGGGAAAACTTTCAAGTTTAATCCGTGAATTGTGTAAAATCTTCTATTTCCAGATTTCTTTCATTTTTAATTCTATTCATAAATTAGTGTAGTTGGAATTATTAACCGATAAATTCCAATGATTTGTCTTCCAGACTTATCGATTTTTAATTCAAGTGCCTCTCGAAATTTCTAGGGAAGAGAAAATTACCCATGCATTTATTCGAATACACTTGATTACATTCCAGAAGAAAGTTTCGAATTTCTGCTAATTATTATTTCACCAGTTGAAGAAGTCGATTGTATTGATTATTCTCTTCCGATACTTTTTAGTCTCTTTTTCTTCCACTTAATCTTGTTTTCGTTTCGTCTGTTGGCGCAAACACAAGATAACACTTCAATCGAGTTAACTCTGGTGTTAATTCCTTTAATTGCTATTCATACTATTCAAGAGGGCAACGATATGATAATTTTTAAAATATATATGCTCTGGGAATACTATTTCTCTTTCATTTTGAAATTTGAAATAACATATTGAGTTGGTACATAATTATCAGGCGTTTTCAAATGATATTATCAAGCGTTCTTGAAAAAGGAATCACGAAATTATGAAAAAGGAAACACGAAAATTCGGCAGTACAATTTTTAAATGATTAATCCGGAGCGTAGTCGCCATATATTTCAATAACTGAACGATAGATGAAGGATCCACATTTAAGTTGTCGGCCAGCATTCGAGCTGTCAAGATTTCGTGTCCTTCCACGACTGCGCAAACTGATAGAAGGTAAGCCAGAGTGAGGTCGACCAAGCTACTAGCACCTGAGATCGCGAAATGATTGCACTGTTTTCCATCCTTTCTCACAGTGGCACTGCATAATATGATGAATATGAGTATGGTTATCGATATGCATTTTTATAACCAAAAAGAATATTTTCATTCATAAATTCATAAAATATTGCAAATTTTTATTAAAACACAGCACATTAAAGAAACGACTAATAATTATGCACCAACCTAATAATTTGTGAAAGTTGCATAAAAAGTTTTATGCGGGTGTATAAAATTGCTAAACAAACTTATGGTTTCATTTTTTTTTATCACTGAGTCATCTTTGTCTTGTTTAGATTATTATTCAATATAATACTTTATATTATAAAACTAAATGAAAAATGATAAATACTTTCTTTAATTATGTAGGGAATACTTATTAAATTTCATGCATGCAGTTTAACTTAAATTCTGAAGTTATTTAAATAGTATATTATCAATATCACACACACGTCAAACAAGTTTCAAAGCATACACTACATTTAATATATATATAATGGTGTGTGGTGTGAAACCAATCAGAAGGCCTCAGTAACAAACGACAACAATTTATATTAAACACGACGACACTAATACAAAGACGACAAATACACAGCCGAGAAGAATACAAGACAACACACAGCAGCACACTACAGAAAACAGTAGCCCACAAGTAGTAATCGACCATAGCACACAAAGAGACCAGACAAAATTCAGCAGAAGGTGGGATTTCACGTAGCTTCACTCTACGGCCCCTCCAAATGTCTGCGTATCTCCATTGTCTCCCCGCTTTAGCTGCATCCATCTGCCGACTCACTACTGCACTAATGGCTACTCCACACACGACACGATGCTTCTTCTACATTAAACACCAGGACTCGGCACACAAATCAGTTCAGCAGTCGTTTGAACTCCACACAACACTGAACTATTCCACTGTTGCTTCGTTATCCTCTCGACGACTCGTTACTTCGCTTCGACTCCAACTCCTATTCATTGCAGCGTGAGACTGCAGGCCTATTATATTTCCCGGGAGGCGGGCCGAGAAGGTTCTGGGCCAGTCAGGCGTATCTCAGTTTCTAATGGCTGGATCACTAAAATTCTCGAAGTTTCCTGTAATATCTATTTTGTTGCCAAATTCGTCGCCAAGCTCTGGGATCACTGGCTCAACACCGAGCAGCATCCGATACAAATGATTGTAAATCGGTCTTTCCGGTGATAAAACTATCCTTGCTGGGATGCTGCAGCATTACAGGTTTCTAAAATTTATTATATCATTGTATAATAAATAATTTAATAATCATTAATCTCAGTTTGTCATCTGGTCTCTAGTAACGATTAGTACCAAAAGGCAAACATATATATTGACTGACTATCAACTAAAAGCAACAAATGTAATGAATGACTATCAACTAAAAGCAACAAATGTAGTGAATGACTATCAACTAAAAGCAACAAATGTAGAATGACTTACAACTAAAAGCAACAAATGTAATGAATGACTAACAACTAAAAGCAACAAATGTAATGAATGACTAACAACTAAAAGCAACAAATGTAATGAATGACTAACAACTAAAAGCAACAAATGTAATGAATGACTAACAACTAAAAGCAACAAATATAATGAATGACTAACAGCTAAAAGCAGCATATAATACTGATTGACTTATTACGCTTTCATTTCAATGTAAATATAAGAAAATATAACATAATGATATAAAACCGATTGCATAAGCACAGTTTCAAATAGTCTTCCTTATAAGGAAAATATTGAACATACCTTATAAATTTCGAACACATGGAACACGTTTTGCTATACAACAAAATTTCTAGTCCACACTTTTGAAAAAAATAAGTAACGAAAAACTTCTTCGGTCTCTGAAGCCATGTAGCCGACATTAAATTTGATGTATCTAACATTTCTTTCTCTACATTCCTTCCGAGAACACCCATCATCATTATGAATTCACTAGGAGTCAGATTACTTTTCCCTACATGTGTCTTTTTGTAATCATTTTTTTTTTTTATTTCAGCAAGAAAAAAAAAAGTGATGGGAAAAAAGGGTGAACAAAGTGAACCGTTTTGTTACGCAATGTTTTCGATGACTTCAAATAAAGGAACAAGAGGAAAAAGAATCTGTATCTGAGTAAGGAAAATATAAGATATAAATGTTTCATCAGCTGAGGAAGAAGACTGAATCTCCTACTTTTTTTTATTCTAATCACATAAAGTTACTTAACACATTTTCAAGGAACTTGGAGACAAATTTTTGCTAAACAAATAGCGTTATGCGAAATTTGCTCTTTTAATATTGAGAATTAAAACGATAAAGTTTCGCTTTCTTGACAATATTTGAGATGTATCGTTAATACACATTAAACTATATTCTAATAAATCATTGAAAAAAATGATGCATTAAAATGAGAATATAAAATCTCTTTTTGAAGACAATAGAATTGCTTATTTATAAATAATTTTCTTATAAAATTTTTTTATTAAAACATGCGTTAATTTGGACCTTTTATTCTTCAGAGTTGTTAAAAGATCTCGAAATTACATTTGTTTTTTAGTTTTGGCAATGGGCAATGGGACGACTGTATTTTAGATAACATCTTTTCTTTATCAGATGGCGTGGAGATATTCACATGTGGCATCCTTTCTCCAGACTTCCATACTACATCAAAGGATGCATGTTTATACTTAGACGGCAAATTTAACATACACTAGATCCACGTACACTGCACATTTAAGTGTAATTGGGTTACGAACCTACAACCCTCCTGTTTTTATCTTACCTGCAAAGTTTCACAATTGCCCATCATTGCATACAGTTTTTGATTCATTCCCTAGCAGTATTACAATAATTATATATATATATATATATATATATACCAAATTTCAAGCTGACATATTTAATAGTAAATGTATTTAAAAAATGAAAATTTCTCATTTCAGAAAACGCTTATGAAAGATTTCTAGAAAATGAATTTAGAGGTTTTTCCTTTTAATTTTCAATGAAATGAAGAAAGACTTATCTTTTAAATTACCTATACTGATAGTTTATTCCTTCTTTCTTTAGAATGCAATTCATTTTTTTTTTTTAAATTTTATATTGTGGATTTTTTTTTCTTCCTTTTTCTGCATTCTAATGGGTTTATATTGCAATCTGCTATTAACGCAGATTATTATACTGCAATCTATTAAGTCTTTTTTTTAATTTGAATACATATCTTAACTTGCCTCAAGACTCATACTAATTAATAATGTACCATTATTACGATTTGAATGCTTAAAATGTCGACAATAAAGAAATCAGTGGAAAATATAGATACTTTAATGATTCAGAAGTATTTAAGTTTGCAAAAATCATAAAAATCTAAGAAACTTATAATGAAAATATTGAAAAATTATATTTAATATATGGTAAAATCGATAAAATTATAATAAATAGTTTTTTTTAATAATTTAAATAAAAATAATGAAAAAGACCGATTATTTATTATTTTTTTTATTTTTAGCTACACTCTATTAAAACTATTATTAGCTCTATTAAAATGACTTTAATTTCTTTTCTAAATGTAGTTGACAGAAAAAAAATATTTTTAAAAGGTAAATATAGAAGTTTTCCAATAAAAAAAATTTTCAGTCAAAAATTGGTTTGCAATGTAAACAGGTACCTAAATTTCTGCATCTAGCGTTCCTTCTTATACTGAAGTTAAAGCCAAAATAATCTATGCAAAATATACTTGATTCACAAGCTTACTAAAACTTAGATGCGAAAAAAAAATTTACGGAGAGATTCACACTATTTCTTTTAGTCATTTCAAAAAATGAAAAATAATATTTCTAACATAAAATTGAACTACTACTTTACAATATTTTTGTATGGTTTGCATTTCGAGTTTCTTTTTATCATCCAAGTTAAAGCAACTAGATACAAAACATATTCAAGTAACTATCGAAACCATTAATCTTCATTTCGTTGTCTTAGATTGTCACACTAGTTATCCATAAGAAAGGAATATTTACATATTTTTTGAATATCGTTTCAAAAATAGCGAAAAGACCTCCAATTTAGCACATTCAAATATGGCAAAACTTTTGAAATGCAGTACTTTCAGTAAAATGCAAAAGGGTAGAAATTGTAGACTGGAAAATGGGGATTCAAAGCATTTTCTTTCAAGATGCCTCTTCTTCTACTTAGATTTTATCTACTTGCAATTTTCTCTTTTTCTTATGTATTGAAAACTAGCTGTAGATAATGTATGCAAAAAATGGAAGTTGCAAACGAATGGAATAACAAATTTTAGGATGCAAAAATGATTAATAATATTCGATAATTTTTAAATGACACATCATCATTTATATTGTAAGGATAAATGTTTTTTGATATACAATTAAGAACCTAACCCATTATTTGCTCTACGGCATCCACACTTTATTAATAACGTAATCGTAATAATGCTTTTGCATCATTTTAAGATAAATTAATAAAAATGCTTTATGTCGGGAATTTTTAAATGAATTGAAGATCCAATTATGAATCTATAATCATCAAGAACTTCACTTTCTCGTAATATTTTTGAATAATTTATTGTTAAATTTTATTTTTAATATCCATTTTTTCAATTAATTTCCATAGATATTAACATTTTGAAAAGACATATGCATACATTTCCACATTTTTATTTAATTTATCAAAATTCTCAGAGTAACCAGTTTACATTTGAGTGGCAACATTTTGCTAATTAAAGAAATTTTACAGAAGCTTAATATGTGTAAAGAATTATTATTGCGTAAAAAATTGGATGATTAATACAAACGACATTTTAAAAAATAAAAAAAAATCATGCAACTCTTTGAACTGACTATAAAAAATGCTATGGAGAATTCATATATTTTTTTTTTCTTTAAACTATTTTTTTTTTCGTATGTGAAAACTTGTAATTACTGAATAATTCATCAAAATTTAGCTGATTTAAAGGATTCTCAAAGATGCTAATTTAGTATGAAATTAGTGAAACGAGGTAATTTCCTCATTTGATTATACTATTAATTTTTTTTTCATAAAAATTGAATACGAGGTAAAATTATTTTTTCCAAAGCTTATTTTTAGTTTTCGGAACAATGTACAAAAAACATTCATTATAGAAATCTTAGCATTTTAATATTGACTCTTATGTTTTAAGAATTTTTAAAAAAATAATTTTTGTTTCGCCACTTTTTTAAAATAAAAATATAAATTAAATACCATTTAAAGAAAAATATCAAAACTGTATAGATAGTAATTAAAATCAAAATATTATTTATAAAATTTGTCCGACTTCGAGCAATTTTTGTTTTTGAAAACACTCAATCTTAATATATATTGGCTATAAATACTAGAAATCATTTAACAGAATAGGATCATATACAGTATAAAAGTTTAATATAAGAGTACAGTATAAAAATAAGCAAAGATAAATATGTTTGTTTAAAAAGTTAAAGAAATAAGAGACAAAAAAATATTGCCAAGAATATGACATTAGTGTGAAAGATTTTGATCCCTGTACTTGCCCATGCATATAATCATAGTCCACAGGATAGAAAGCAATTATTATTGGATTGTGGAACTTCAGCTATTAACAAATTGGAGAATTTTAGACATTTATATTAACATAGTATAAAGTAAAAATCTCAATGCGTTCATGTGAATTTTCTTAGGTACTAGGTAACATTTAAGAAAATTATAATACATGTACACCAAATGGTGATAAAATAAAATGGTTTTATATCTTGACAATCAATATTTTTTTATTGTTATTAAGGGCGTAACAAAAAAAATTCTTTTAAAGAATCTTTCTCCAGTTCTGAACTCTCCTTCATATACGAAAATAACATTTATAATTCCATACAACATAGTTTTTCAATTTTCTAATATGGAGAGATAAGTCTATGCAGAGCATTCAGAAGGACTGTTCTTGAAATCTCCATACATAATGCAGCTGAATCACTAAGTATATACTCGAACTGACCCAGCAAAGAACTTGTCCTTATTTTTATAGGCTATTTGACTTTCCAATTATTGCATATAACAGGCTCAGCTGCCTAGAAGTAATACCATTTGCATTTCATATTTCATAATAGCTAACTTAAAGTTTTATAGATTCCAGCATATGGATACTAAAATTCTCTCTCAGAGCAACTGAATCAGAACTTTTGAAATTGAATAGAAGCAAGCGTAGCAGATTTTAATAGCCATATGTTTTATAGACATAATTAAAATTTCGAAAACGGCTTCGGAGCAGTCATACTGCCAATTTGGTATTTAATGGTTGATGAACATGGCTATGCAGTCCCAAACACGCTCCGAATAATAAAATTGCAGTTAAATCTGAAAGTTTTATATGGTTTTAAGAAAACATAAATTACGATTAAAAAAGAAGTTAATAGTCCGTACATTAGTGTTTGAAATGATGAGAGCATTGTGTACAATATTAAAATGCCTATCATTATTTTCATCATCATCATCTACACTAACACATCAAAATAGTGAAAGAGGATGTGTATTAAATAAGGTACAAAATAACATAATGTTGATATTTAAACGACAGGATTCCCAAGGACGATACAATTTAGACTGCATATTTATTTTAATTTGCGCAAAGAAAATTTTCTATAAGGTCATAGAATGACATTAAAGAATTTTTATTGGATTTCAGATATTGCTTCCAGATTCCTAACAAGGAGGATAACAATGGAAATAAAATTGTGGTTTGTAGAAAAAATTCTTTCTTGAAGGGAAAAGAAAAAGGATTTTGTGAAAGAAAAATATCAAGAAACAGAAGAAAAAAATATTTAGTCATATGTTGGAAAGGGAATTTAAATTTATTTTAACTTTAATTTTCATCATTTATTTATTTATTTATTCATTAATAAATTATTAGAGAAATTTTACAGATTTTAAAAATGTTTTATGCCGGACAAAGAAGATAAGAGAGCAAACATAACGTTATTCTTAGAAGAAGCTATTTTTGAAGAAAAGAAGGCCTCTTTAAAAGAAAAATGTCAAGAAACACAAAAGAAAATATTTATTAATATTTATAAAGGGGAATTTTAATTTAACTTAATAATTTTTATTTTATTTATTTAGTTATTGATTTTTGTAAAAATAATTCATATTTCACAAAATAGTAATGCGATGAATAATAGATTTGATTTAATTATATAATTAATGATCTCAGCATAAATTTAAAAAATGATGCATATATTTCTTAATAAAAATTTGAAAAATTCTGTATTTATTAATATAAACGAATGATTTTAACTTTGGAAACATGTAACTTCCGAAATTTCATTAACATATCTTTAATGAAAATAGGAGATTCGCGAAATTAGAAAATTAAGAACCGAGAATAAGCGGATTAGATGTAAAATCTCCAATATTCAGTGGAGTGTATAAATATTTTCAACTAGAGATTTGATTTTATCCACAACATTCATTTATAACTTCTCGTTCAAGTATTCTTAGTAGATTTCACTTCCTTGTTCCACTCCACAATTAAGAATGCGGCAATTGATAATGTTTATTCACTATCCACAAATCAACTGAAAATGAAATTACTTACAAACAATACTTGAGATATTTCTAACCAGAGAACACCTCAGGTTTAAGCCTTAAGATTATTTAGATCATCCATTCCTTTAGTTCTGCAGTTCACAGTTTGTAATTAGAATGCGGCATTGTTAAATTACAAGAGAAAATTTGATTTTCAAACTATTGCAGATTAGCAGCAAATAATGTTTTAAAATTTTGAACCTAATTTGGTTTATACTAACAAAATTAATCGGATGTCTTGAGTTTCATTTGAAGGAAATAGATGCAAA
Source organism: Argiope bruennichi (assembly GCF_947563725.1). Classification (NCBI taxonomy): domain Eukaryota; kingdom Metazoa; phylum Arthropoda; class Arachnida; order Araneae; family Araneidae; genus Argiope; species Argiope bruennichi. The sequence goes on along the minus strand of NC_079151.1, from coordinate 65,674,435 downwards.
TAAATTTCATGCGCAAAATGATGAAGCCTCGATAAAAATTCTGTACTTTATTTTTTTTTTTCTAATTTAAGATTATGTAATCTAAAATATAATTACTTTCCTATTGATAAGTCATTATATTTACTTTTTCTACTATACTACCTACTACAGTTTCTACTAATTTTTCTGCTATATCATCCAACGAATGGAGTACTTGTTAATTTTGCATATGTAATTCTTATATTTAGACCAAAACGAATGAATATATGTGATAATATTTTTAGATTTCTCTTCCTTTTACTAGATACTTCGAAAGTATTGTAACCTTCACTGTATGAATAAAAAGAAGTAAAACACCTATAGGCGCTTTACTCCGAAATAGACAATTTACACAATATCTCTATCATATTCGATATAATTTTTTTTAAATATAAGGATAGTAATAGGAATTCAAAATAGTAGGAATAAAATTACTTATTGTTTCACATATTGTACATTCACACACGTGTGTGTGTGTGTGTGAATATATAATCAAAAATATAAGCATTATGTAATTAAAACCTATTTCTGAAACAATTTAAATTTAAATTATTTCGGAATCGAAACTAAAAATGATTTCGGAATCGAAACTAAAAATGATTTCGGAATCGAAACTAAAAAAAAGTAAAAACTAAAAAAAGTAGAAAAAGCACCATTGTATTTAGAGAGCGCAAATGCTACTACTACTAAAACACAGATTAATCTAGACTGATTAGTAATAAATACCATTTTAAAAGGCAAAAATTAAAATCGAATTAAACCAAACAAAATAAAAATCCGGCCTGGTCACCCTCAGGCAGGTATTATGTATACAGATATTGACAGATCTAAAGAACGAGGGATTGATTTTATCAAAACATGAAAAAAAGAATAAAAAATTTAAAAGAAACATTTGTTATTACAGTAATAGATAAATCAGCACATAATTTCTGTTTAATTAGTAAATGTTATTATAAATAACTATTTAATTAATGAATATAATTCTAATGCAACTTATATTTTAAAGAAGACGGGGGAAAAGGAATTAGATAAAAGAATGTTAGCTTTCACGAAAAAAAAAATTAAGACTTGCTCTCTAAATTATCCTTATTTGTTCCCAAGAGCTAAATTTGATTAAAAAAACACATTAAAATTCAGATTCGTGACTTGTAGCATTGACAGTTATAATTACTGTACAAGAAAACCTTTCTTTAAATACTTAAAAATTATCCTGGACAAAATCAAAGATGAAGATAACATTATAATTAATAGTAACAAAAAAGTTTTGGATTATTTTCTTAAAGAAAACAACATTAATAAGCTTAATACTTATGATTTCGAAAATTTATATACCAATTTGCCTCATGAAAAATTAATAAATGTTTGTTCTTTTATATATTACGAATATTTAAATGAAGGTGTTATTACTAAAAATAACTGGCTAGGATTATGTAATTTTAATATTACCGAAAATTACGTTTTTAATGGAATTAATTTTTATAAACTAGTAAAGGGCATTCCAATGAGAACAGCTTTCTCAAGTGCTTTAGAAAATATTTACTACATCACTATGAGAAAAAATTAAATATAATTTAATAAATATTTTAGGTATATTGATGACTTAATTTTGATAAACTTAGATACCAATATTGTGACTAATTTCTCTCCAAAAGATTTAAATCTAACAGAAACAAATAAAAATCATCTTGAAGTTACCTTTCTGGATTTAAAAATCGAGATTGCTAATGATAAAACAATAGTTGGTATATACGATAAAAGGGATGAATTCAATTTTAAAATAACGAAATTTTGTAATTACCATTCTAATCTAAACTAAAATTTTCAAAAATTTAATTTTCTCGCAAGTCAACAAAATTAAAAGGGTTTGTAATAACAAGTAAGAGTTTGTATATTGAAGCAACAAATCTCATTAAAAATTTAACTAATAATGAATTTCCCAGAAACTATTGCAATATTGAAATTCTAATAAAAAAAAGAGATGATTAGGTATTAATCATTCCATATGATTCTATTCTTTTTCTTTATCTTGGTATTTATTACTATTTAGTTAATACTATATATATATATATATATATATATATATATATATATATTATATATGCAAACAGATATCCTTGCATTTCATTACTTGTTGAAAATTTGCTACATTTTCTCAAAAAATGTCTTCATGAGATAAATCGAGGAATAGAATAAAGCAATTTTTCGTAATGAGGTATGTAAGGAAATGAAAGTTCAATTAGAACATTTGAAAAAGCTCTACAGTTTAGTGAATGAAATTCAATAAGTCATCAGGTTTTTTTTCATCAATATTTTCTTGATAATTTCTTTGAATTTTATTCACTCGAATAATAAATTATCCTTTTTTAAAAATTCAATCTGACAAAGACTTTGTAAAAAAAATTAATGAAATCCTTTAATTCAAATCGATTTTCACACAGAATAATCATATTATAAATTTCTTTGATAATATAAAAATGTGCTGCTAATTAGTGTAGGAAGAAATTTGAAAACTTATTCTTTGCGATTTATTCTTCTTTTCTTCATTAGAAGTAAAAGAGTTTTAAGCGTTCGACTAAATATTATCTCACTATATATTTTAAGAACTTCAAAACCAGCGATTAATTTAAGGCTTGATATTTTTTCTCATTTAATAATGATTTTAAATGCATAATTAGAGATTCCTTTTGACCATTTCTTCTATTCTCTAATGGCTCACTTGAATGTCAAAAGAAATTACATTATTTCAATTATATTTAATTTAATGAATAAATATGACTTAATCTGTATGCCTCGAAATTTAAGACATTTGCTTTAATACAAAAACTCAGTAAATCTCACCATTAATCGATGCTTTAACGATATTAAAATTATGACTATTTCTTTTTTGAGATTGATATGTATGCAAGGGTATGGTACAGTTATTCACTATTTGTTGGTATCTTCTTGTTGGGAGTATTGTTATTTCCAATTCCAAATGAATCTCTTACGATTAACCTCGTTCCTGTGATTTTCTTTATGATGAGTTTTTATACTAACGTAAACAAATAATTCATATTATTTTTAAAAGCATAATATCAATTTCATACATATACCCTATGGATTACCTAAATAATGTCAATTAACATGATATTAGTTATACAGGAACCATATACTCTTAATTATTTTTTATGTAAAACTTTTAACTGAAATACTAGATAGGTAAACATAGTATACAACCATATAACAATATACAAGCAATTGTCACTATAGTAAAATCTTCTGTTTAATGTCTCCAAATAGAATGCTTTAGACTCTTTTTTTTTACTAAGACATGCATTTCAAATGAAATGATCATGAAAATACCAATTTTCCCTCAGTACTCTGGAGCATTTTAATATCTCTTTAAATATCTCTAAATGTTTACGTAGGAGGACAGGGCAAGTTGAGTAGTAGGGTAAGATAACGTATCAGTTTACATTGATACTAGTCCTTCATCTTGCTGATACTTCTAGCCTACCATACACCTAGATGCTAAAAATTTGAAACGTAAGATCTGGCATTTTAGGAGGGAAGATATTTGATCAAAATCACTTTAGAAGAATTTAAACTCACTTTAATCACGCATTAGAAGTGAAAATATTTGGTACTATCTTTGATAATTTTAAATACGCTTTTCACGTTCACTATTTATTCACTATTTTTGTGTGTCGTTTAAGCCGATAGGGGGTGCGCCTCTTGTTTTAGTAGCGCCAACTCGGACATCACTCAAAGAGTACGACTTTGCCATTCACGCATCACTCATTCGCTTGCACAACGCCTTTTTTATAGGAGGGCACATTCACTTAACTCATAGATAAAATAGAGGAAGAACAACCATGCCCGAACCATTACTCGAACCCAGGACGCCCAGATCATGATAAAGACGCGCTACTCCTGTGCCAGCATGCTGGTGTTATTTTTGTTAAACCTATCAAAGAAATGAAGGATTTTAAAATTTTTTAATTGAGCAAGATTTCAGTGTAAATTGGCAATGTTGTCATCTCATCCTAAATGCCTTTTATGATTTTCAATTAGAGTATCATATGCGTTATTTTGCTTATTTGTGTGTGTTTTGTCTGCTTTATACATATCTGTTCTTTACCATTCTATAAAGCGTAAATAACAACAAATTATATTTTAACAATCTCATCTTGGAAGATATGTTGGTTTAGAAGGAAATTCATAACGGCTAACAAAAACATTTAAAGCAAAAAAGACAAGAGACATAAAACATTAAAGACAAAAGACTTTAATGTTTTAGCAAAAAAAAAAGTTGTTGCAAAGAAACTGAAATTTAATTCATGTAAAGAAAACTGCGAAACTCGACACTTCTAACATCAGCTAAAACTTCCAAAGAAAGTGTAATGTAATTGCAGTGAAAGTGAAGTAAACTCCTGAATTTCGGAAGATCTTTCATCCTCGATCAGAAAACAAGGATAGCATATTGTAAAATCTACACATGATCTTACGAGTGATGAACAAAAATAGGCGGAGGTAAATTTGTGCTTAAATTTAATGAAACAAATCACAGATTTTGAGTCATATTAAATTATTTAATATGAGAATATTGAATTTAATAAACTTTTTATAACATAATATTCAAGAAAAATTCATTAACAGTATTTAACCAGATTAGAAATATATATTAATTTTAAATGCAAAAAAAGAACAAACAAAAAAAATGGGTTTCCCTCAGGCAGGGATTCAAACCAGGGATTATTTTCTGTGAAAGGTCTGATATTCCTCCAAAACATTAACCCTATTCCAAAAATCTTAAGAAATTGAGGTTTTAGAGAAAAGAAATAGTATCACAAAATTAAAAACAATAAATTACTTAAGAAAAATATCATTTCATTTTTTTTTTGTTCAATCTAACCAAGATCACAGCAAAATTGAATAAAACCACACTACAAAAAGACCATTTAATCATAAAACCAAAAAATATTAATATATGAAAGAAACCACATACCAGTTGAAAATATATCTCCAGAATATTTTGTGAAAACTTGTGAATCAATGCACATGCATGCACCAAGGTAAACTAAATTTAATTTTCCCGCGTATAAAGCTGCATACGCCTACCGAACTTCGTCAATAACAAACTTCGTCAAATATGCCTCGTCATCATAAGAAAACAAATTGAACAATTTCAGCGCCATCTATTGAGTTAAAAATCAAAGTAAATAAACTAGAAAGTTTATCTTTTGTTGTGAAAAAAAAGGAATAAGTTAGAAAATAGATAAACCCTCTCTTATTAAAACTTCTATATTGCGAATTTTTTTTGAAAAATCCGTGATAGTTAAGTTTTTAATGAAATGCAATATAAGAAATTTTGTTATTACAATTTTTTTATTCCTGTTAAGTTGTGAAAAATTCAAATTTTTGAAAACTTAAGAGTTTAAATTAGAATGGTAACTACTAAATTCAATTACTTTAAAGGTAAATTCATCTTTTTTATCATAAATACCTATTAAGGCTTTTTTCCATTAGAATTTCTATTTTTAAATCTAGATAGGTAGTTTTAAGTTGATTTTGTTCGTTTCAGTTAAAACTAAATCTTTTGAGTAACAATCAATAAAAACATTAGCATTATCTAAGTTTAACAAAAGTAGATCAGCAATATATCTCCAACCATTTATTAAATTGTATTTAATTATTTTTTCTCATAATAATGTAGGAAAATATTGGCTAAAGCACTTGAGAAAGCTGTTGCCATTGGAATTTCCTTTACTTGTTTATAACAATTAAATCCGTTAAAAATATAATTTTCAGAAATATCGAATTTACTCAATTCAAGCCAGTCATTTTTTGAAATAAAATGTCTATTTAAATATCCATCATATATAAAAGTACAGACATCTATTAATTTATTTACTTAAAAATTCTATTAATTTTTATGGAGTTATATGAGTGTACAAATTTTCAAAATCATAAGTATTAAGTTCATTAATATTATTATCTTTTAGGAAATCCAGAACTTCTATGTAACTTTTGATTATAAATTTCATCTTTAATTTTATTCAGGATAAATTTATAATCAAATTATGTTAAAAAAATGTTAATTAAAAAAATGTTTTCCCGTATAATAATTATAACGGCCAGAAGTTTAAATAAGAGAGGATATATCTATTTTCTAACTTATGCCTTTTCTTCGCAACTAAAGATAAACTTTCTAGTTTATTCACTTTGATTTTTAACTCAATAGATGGCGCTGAGATCGTTCCTTTTTTTTTTCTTATGATGACGAGGCACAATTGACTAAGTTTGGTATTGACAAAGTTTGGTAGGCGTATGCAGCTTTATACGCGGGAAAATGAAAGTTAGTTTACCTTGGTGCATGTGCATTGATTCACAAGTATCTACAAAATGTTTTGGAGTGTTGCTTTCAACTGGTATGTGCTTTGCTTTCGTATATTAATGTTTCTGGTTTTATGATCAAATGGTCTTTTTGTAGTATGGTTTTATTCAATTTTGCTGTGGTCTTAGTTAGATTGAAAACAATTTTGAAATAATATTCTGCTCGAGTAATTTATTGTTTTTAATTTTGTGATAATATTTCTTATCCCCTAAACCTCAATTTCTTGGGATTTTCGGGTCACGAGGGATCGATATTTTGGACGAAGTCAGACCTCTCACAGAAAAAAAATCCTTGGTATGAATTCCTGCCTGAAGGTGTTCCTAGAAAAAGTCTTCAGGCAGATTTTTTATTTTTGTTTCTTTTCTTTTGCATTCAAATTTAATATTTATTTCTAATTTGGTTAAGTTCATTTGTGTTTTAGTTATAGCAGCATTAGCGCTTTCTAAATACAATGCATATTTTACTAGTTTGGTTCAAGAAGTATTTACTTTAATTGAATTTCATAATGATTGTTTTTTATTGATAGTTTCTTAACAACATTTAATTAATTAAATCCCTATCTTTTAAGAACAAGAATGCATTTAACTTTTATCATGTCATTTCTGTCTTGTGATCAAAATCACTTTACCTAAGTTATAATCTTTAATTACATTTATCTTTAAAATAGCAATGTAAAAACTGATAATTATTTAATCACTTTAATCTAATTGTGAGCAAATCTTTTTAAAACCGCAGATTAATATTGATAATGCTATATTAAAAAATTGTCCAACTAGATAGAATACAAGATCATTCTAATAATATATGCTAAAATATGCATCTCAAAAATTAAATTTAAAAAAATTACGCCAAATTTAATTTACTAAAAATAGTCAAATGATAACTTGTAATATTTATGCAATCGGTTCTTGATACTAATTTTAAATAGACTGCCAAAAAGTAATTCCATAAATTGAGCAGGATGAAGATGTAAAATACTTTTTTTTCATCATATCACATTAAGGCGTAAAATATTTTAAAGGCTTTCTTTTTAAAAATATAAAGCTTCTAAAAAGGTGCACTGTCTTTTCACTCCTGGGTTCCAAATTATTATACGTGTCTAGAAGCAAGGAATTTCAGGGCCCTTAAAAGGATGCAATTCAAATTGAAGTGAGAATGCTGTTATGAAAAATTCCATTATAAAGAAAATTTCACAAACATATGCCATCTTTTAAGAATTCCTTATTCTGGGGGTGTTAACTACACTTTAGTCAATTTTACAACTTTTGTAAATTTTGGAAACGAGTATAGAATCTAAAACCAGGGATAAATTCACTTTTTGATTGATTGTCTACTTCAATCATTATTTTTGTCTCTACTAATAATGAAGGGTATATGTATATATTGGTACTTTTAAAATCAGAACGTTTGATCTAGAGGCAATGCATAAATATTTTGGGCATTAGAAACATGCATCATGAAAAGAATTTGGGATTTATTTAAACATTTTCTTTAATTAAAGAAAATATTTGGCAGTTTTCCCCATAAATTTTGAAAATATTAAAGAGCAAAATCGATTTCTACACCATCTTAAAATTTAAAAAAACATATTTTTAAAGATGCTAACTTAATATTTGAAAGAATCTTTCCTCAATTTTGGCAATTTCTAATGAAAATGTTTCTTTCCTAATTTTTAACAATAGGATTATATTGATGTTTTGAAATTCAAACCGCTTTCTAATTTCATCAGATTTATTCGTTCGGTTTTCTTCCATTCTTGAGAACTACAAAATTATTATGTTTAAAGTCTATAAAATTCATATGATGAATAAAAAAGTGAAATTAGTTTCCTCTAAATTTAGAATCGGACCCGAAAATGATGAGCCAGCCTATTACGTTTTTAAACTTGACTCTATTAGGATAGTTACAATTATAATCATGATAGATCATATCAATTAAATAAACATGTCGTTAATATCACATTTTAAACAATATAATATCTCAAAATACAATATTTTTAAGGTAATATAATATCGTAAAAATATTTTTTATAGAAATCATGAATATCATATTATGCATACGAGATTTAATCCAAAGAAAACAGAATCTAAATTTTCACTGAAATAGCTGAGGTTAAATGCTGCTAGCGTTCAATACTTTGCAATGTATACCTTCTAATTTGATTTGAGAATAAATATATTAAGCTATCTTTTTATGCTTTCAAAGTTTATACATTAAAGCAAATACACATCTAATTACCTTTCACTCTTAGGGAAAGCATACCATTTCACACTCAAGGGATTCAAATTGTCTCCCATTACATTTCATTTCGAAATTTTTAAAAACAAGATTCTAATATAATCAACCGTTTACACATGAACTAAACTGATTCAGACTTCGAGACATATCGATTTCGAATTCAAGAACTTTTTTCAACTTTTTGCGGAACAAACAGGATGAAAATGCCCCAAACAGATCAAATTTATTCAGATTTACCTCAATGCATTCTGAGAGGGTCGTATTTCAGTTAATTATTATGTCTCTATGGTTGAAGAAGTCCATTGTATTGATTACATCCTCCAATTCTTTTACTCTTCCAACATCTTTTACTTACTTTCTGTCCCATTTTCATTTCCTGAACAGACACGAGATAGCACTTCAGTTGGGATAATTCCTCTTTTAATTGTCCTCGATATGGTATCTATCCTTTCACCAATTAATGGATGGAAGGTATTCTTTGTTTCTATGCTCTGCGTTGCAGGGAATGTTATTTTTCCTAAATAATGAAATCTGATCCCATATGCGTTACTAAAATAATGTATTAGGAATCCTGTAAGTATGAAAAAGAGATTCGAATTGCTTTGAGATTTCGAACTTTTCTAATCGTTGTTTCCAATTATTTAATATAGATCTTGAACGGAGTAAAACAATTCATTCATGAGCAAATATTACTTTTCCTATTTGTAATTAATATTTGTAATCCCATTTGTGTAATATTTTATTTCTCATTGATAACAAATATGTATTTACATAAACTTGAAATTTACATTTTCTTTATTGAAGAAGATTCTTAAATATATGATTATAACAATTCTAACTTATAATTCTATACAGTTATCGTTGTTTAATTTTTTTATAATTAGAAACTGCTTTAATAACTAGAATCAAAGACTGTCATTTTTGAAGTCAAAATGTCTCTTATTCTATTCTTTCTTCATTCAGAACTTATCTTAGGATAAGGAATTATTATAAATGTTAAATTTCAAATTATCTTTCGATAAGAATTAGGAATTAATTTTATCCTCTTCATTTAAATAATTTTAAAAGAATTAAACAATAGCATATATGAGAACTGATACTTAAATAATAAATCATTAATGTTTGTCAATTGCTTTGTAAGCAGAGAAAAAAAGACTCTTTTTATTCATAAAACGCTTCAGTAAATGTAATCTCAGCAGTAAAAAGAAAAAAACGAAGACAAAAAAAAAAACGAATTCTAATCGAATACTTTTTGTGCTAAGAACATTGATTACATCTAATGATTAATTCTTCCATTAAAATTTGAGTTTAAATTAACTGTTTTCAAAAGTTAAAACGCAACTTTTTTTTTTACAAATTCGCCATTAAATGAATAATAATAAAGTTGACAATTAGAGTTTGTTTATGAAGAAGATATATATATTCAAGACTACGGAATGGAACTTAATTTAGAGTAGTGTTTCTCTTCATTGGTTTTGATCGTAAATTCAATTTTTAAAAAAAATTTGAATGAGCGTGATCGGCAGATTTCAAATTTGTTAAAACATGAAATAGTTAAATAATCAAGCATATAAAATTATTCAATAAAATCCCATATCAAAATTTGTATAAAATTGTTATTCATTTTTTATTTGGTATTCTCAGACAAATCTGCTTAAAACTGATATAAAAACAGAGAAGAATTGAAATTGCAAATTAGATTCCTTTTGCAACATCTCTGATCGTCTATGCATTTAAAATGTAATGTTTTTCAAATAAAAGTTTGTTGAAGTTAATAAGAAATTATTTTAAAAATGATGAAATTTTTACAATTGTTGGTGCTGAGGGATACATTCGTATCCTAGTAAGGTGTAATTTTAGTGATTTCGCTCTAATATTGCAAGATGTTAATGAAGATATGACCACTGCTTATGTATTTAATGGTCATAAGTTATAAAATAAAATCTGGATATTCTTTCTAGTGGTTTTAGTTTTTTTTTTTTTTAAACTCGTTTATTTTCTTCGTAAGTTAATTTAAATATATAGATAACAATACGATTTTTAAAATATATTCTCAAAGGGGAAGGATGAAAAATAAATTTTGGAAACAAATATTCAAATAGCAAATAAGCATATATAAATCAAGATAAATAATTTCCTTTTTTCCTTCCCTATTAAAGAGAGAACCTGAAAAATAGCATTAAAACTGTGATGAATTGCTTTTCTCGAAAACAGTCGCACATAAAAGAGAAGAATGCTAGAAAACGCAATTTCGGATTTACTTTTTTTGAAATGTACCCACACAATGGCATACATCATTAGTCATTGTACTTTAAAATGACTAATGTATGACTTCTCGTATTTCAGTGTTTGTAATTTTTCAGAGTCTAGAAGTAGAACCCGCCAAAAGAAATTCGGGAGAAAATACTTCCTGAAAATGTAAATTCCGTATGCAATCAATTTGAACTTGACAAAGAGGGAAGATTTATAGTAGTAAGTTAATAAAAGTTTCTCATTTTAATTTATCAGTTTTCATGAGAGAACTTAATTAATAAATGTCTTTTTAAATTTAAATATAACTATAATAAGAAAGTCGATATTTAAAAAAGCATGAATATAAACTTAATTATTTAAAAAAATAAAGTTGGAACTACCACTAAATTAAAATGAAAATTTATTACTAACATATCTTTGCTTGATTGTAATATTATATGCTCATTTCTAAGACCTTTTATACCTAGCTTTTATTATTTTTTTGCCCTTGGAAAATATAAGAATCAATTTATATGGATAAAATTAAGTAAAATACAGGATTTATACCGAGATCATACTAATAGTATATTTTTAATCCTTATGTATTGTTATCAATTTTTTGTCAATTTATAAACCAGATTTTATTTTTTAAAAATATTTTAAACACTTATAGTTTAAATATTGTTATCGTAATATTATATTTAATCTTTTTGCGGGTTCCGATTTTTTATGGTTTTGCTCCCTGTGATAGGAAAAAAGTGGGCAATCTCAATAATAACGTATTTGTTTTAAACAAATTTTGATTAGAGGGGAGATAATATGTTAACCTACAAATACAGAGTCTAGTCTGTTTATTTATATTAACGTTTTAAAGCAATACTAGGGCTGTTTTGGGACGGGCCTTGTAATTTTGAACTGCGGCTATATGGCGGTTCTTTGGTGCAGAGGCGGCGTTAGCAGGGGGGCAAGCCGTCGGCAAGAGAGTGAGAGTTTCGCCGGCAAAACTCTTCGCCAATTCAGTATGGTTGTGAAGTATAATTTAAATAGAATATAATAATTTAAAAACTAGAATATAATAAAATAATTCTAGAATATAATAATTTAAAAACTAGAATATAATAAAATAATTCTAGAATATAATAATTTAAAAACTAGAATATAATAAAATAATTCTAGAATATAATAATTTAAAAACTAGAATATAATAAAATAATTCTAGAATATAATAATTTAAAAACTAGAATATAATAAAATAATTCTAGAATATAATAATTTAAAAACTAGAATATAATAAAATAATTCTAGAATATAATAATTTAAAAACTAGAATATAATAAAATAATTCTAGAATATAATAATTTAAAAACTAGAATATAATAAAATAATTCTAGAATATAATAATTTAAAAACTAGAATATAATAAAATAATTCTAGAATATAATAATTTAAAAACTAGAATATAATAAAATAATTCTAGAATATAATAATTTAAAAACTAGAATATAATAAAATAATTCTAGAATATAATAATTTAAAAACTAGAATATAATAAAATAATTCTAGAATATAATAATTTAAAAACTAGAATATAATAAAATAATTCTAGAATATAATAATTTAAAAACTAGAATATAATAAAATATATTCTAGAATATAATAATTTAAAAACTAGAATATAATAAAATAATTCTAGAATATAATAATTTAAAAACTAGAATATAATAAAATAATTCTAGAATATAATAATTTAAAAACTAGAATATAATAAAATAATTCTAGAATATAATAATTTAAAAACTAGAATATAATAAAATATATTCTAGAATATAATAAAATATATTCTAGAATATAATAATTTAAAAACTAGAATATAATAAAATAATTCTAGAATATAATAATTTAAAAACTAGAATATAATAAAATAATTCTAGAATATAATAATTTAAAAACTAGAATATAATAAAATAATTCTAGAATATAATAATTTAAAAACTAGAATATAATAAAATAATTCTAGAATATAATAATTTAAAAACTAGAATATAATAAAATAATTCTAGAATATAATAATTTAAAAACTAGAATATAATAAAATAATTCTAGAATATAATAATTTAAAAACTAGAATATAATAAAATAATTCTAGAATATAATAATTTAAAAACTAGAATATAATAAAATAATTCTAGAATATAATAATTTAAAAACTAGAATATAATAAAATAATTCTAGAATATAATAATTTAAAAACTAGAATATAATAAAATAATTCTAGAATATAATAATTTAAAAACTAGAATATAAAATAATTCTAGAATATAATAATTTAAAAACTAGAATATAAAATAATTCTAGAATATAATAATTTAAAAACTAGAATATAATAAAATAATTCTAGAATATAATAATTTAAAAACTAGAATATAATAAAATAATTCTAGAATATAATAATTTAAAAACTACCTTAAAGTTAATATGCAGTAAACAATTGAAATATCCAAATAACGGTTTAAGTAGTTTAACTATATTTGGCAAATAATCGATAGGGTGGCAGGTCAATAAGATGCCGCATTTTGTGAACAATTTTTGATCGGCCGACTATGAATGCAATGCGATGGATGTCGAAGAAGTTAGATTTTTAGTCATTTGAATGAAACAACGTTCATCAAGCTTATAATTTGCAGTATATCCGACAAGGTGAATAAGATATCGCATTCTGAGCAGCCGACAATGAACTAAAATCGATGGAAGTCCGCAGATTTTCAGACATCTGATTCAAATGTTTTTCATTCAGTTCATAATTTGTACTATGTTTTGCAATATACAGATATGCTGACAGATGATTATGGGGATAAATTGCCGACTAATCTTTGTCTTTCGGATAAGATGTTATCATAGATTAGGAAAACAAAAACTGTTTTCATCGAGTATTTTAATTACCTGCAAGTAGTTATTAGAGACATATACTTTTATATTATATATGAATAGGGAGATTGAATTGTTTTCCCTAATTCAGAATTCAATTAATATTAATTCTAAAATTTATTGTTACTTTCTCTGTAACGAATTGGTAAATTTATTTTATTAATTTCATTGTGAGAATTCTTCGACTAAAATCTATTTAATGGTTGGATTAAATTAAACAAAAACACTCTTTTTTCTGGACACTTTTGTGCAATATGCATGCTAACACGAGTTATTTTGCTGTAGAAAAATTATGTTAATTCATCATAAATCACTGGAATAAGTAAATTCTCTAAATATGAATTGTTTATTTAACATTAAAATATCTGTTTTTTGTAACTTAATTTATAGGCTGCCATTATTATATTATGCAAGTATTACCGACCTCATTTGGCGACAAAAAGATAAATATATGTGGCATGGTATCTTTTCAGCTTTACTAACAGAGTTTATCCGTGTACGCACTAAATTTATTATATAAATTACTGCCTACATTCTTCAGATTTTTCATTTAGTATTGCAACTATATTATCGGGAAATGCATTTTTAAAAAAAATTTCCATTTTCTCTTTCAATGACTCTTTGCGGCAAAATATATATAATTTCAGTTGCTTCTAAAATTTTAATAGACTTTGGATAAAGGTTTCTTGATAAAATGATTAAAATAGTTATTCATAGAATCTTCATATATATAATACATTAATCACTTCACATACGGATTAATTAACTTCTTAATTATATGACATATCTTGAGGCAATTATTATTATTTTAATCCCTAGAATAATATAAAGACATTTGAGGTAATGATACGTTTTTAAGTAATTTCTACATTTTAAATTATTTACTACTTTTTTTCAATTGCAGATTAAAAATTTAGTAATTCGATGCGTGATTCAGACCCATCATTGCATAACGATGGGATAAAGAAAAACGAATGCGTGCAACTGAGAGGATAAAATTCATTTTTTGGGAAGAATGCAATAGCTTCGAAGAAAAAAAAGTATCTAACCATGGCTAAAAAGAAATATAGGGGAGTTCATATCTAAGATCTGATTGCTTTTTAATAAAATGCACTGATTTTTACTTTCTCGTACACGTAGTATAGAGGAAATATAGTAATTGTCAAAAAATTTGAACTCGAAATTTTAACGAATCTCCACGTTTTAGACCTCTCGGAGTGCGAGAAACACATTTTCAGAAAATATTCGTCTGTCTGTCGCAGAGATAACTAAAAAACCACTTCAAGTTAGATGAGTGAAATTTGGTACACCAAATTTTCAGACCTCTATCAAATTTTGAGTACAACCTGCTCAAAGAAAGTCCTTTTATCCACCTGTTCGAATGTAAGTTAATATAACTACAAAAAGGAGGCTAAATCGATAAAATTCAGTACACAAATTCAACATCTCTAGTACAAATTTCTGACAAATTTTGAGCTAAATCCAACCAAGGATTGATTGTCCATCGATCTGCACTTTCAGAAACTTGCAAATATACTCAATAATTCAAAAACACATTGACTTAAATATTATAATAAATTAATATACCAAATTTTTTCAATTTGACTTTGTGACTACAAATGGAATTTTGTTTCAATCGGTGGAAAAAAATGTCCAAAACACAAATTCGATTTTTGGATACTATTAACGCATTCTACAGATTGATCGCCAAATAACTCGAAAATGTTGCCACAATAGATTCC
Source organism: Argiope bruennichi (assembly GCF_947563725.1). Taxonomy (NCBI): domain Eukaryota; kingdom Metazoa; phylum Arthropoda; class Arachnida; order Araneae; family Araneidae; genus Argiope; species Argiope bruennichi. Next base: position 65,658,904 of record NC_079151.1, on the reverse strand, counting down.
GTAAAAATGCTAAATTCATGCTAAAGATAAATATTTCGTAATTCTTATACATGAATGCCATGTAAGGCGTTCTCCTGCATGACAAGTTTATTGGAGAGTGTGCGAGAAAGGTTTGGTGAAACCATTCCAGTTAGTTTAAATTCTAAATATACATTGAAAAATGAATACATGGAAAACCTGATATTTAAGAAGTCGTTTTCGTATCTTACATAACATTACACAAGTACATTTTTCATATCTTACATAAAATAGTAAGTTTGTACATATGTTTTCAACATATTTTCTCCGACTTTCTTAAATATTTTCTTTGTATCTTTTCAGGATTCTATATTGTTTGTGTCCGAACTATGGTAAATTTTTGCTGTGCGCGCACGCTTATTCGCCTCAGATTCGAAATACATCCGAATTCCTGCTCGTTGTTACAATTCGTATAAAAATTATTTTAATATTTTTAATTATAATTTTGGATTTTTAAAAACTTTGTTTTATAAAACTTTTTTAATTTAATTTCTACATTCATTTTATATAGCCATGGTAATAGTATACATTTGCTCATTAAATATGATATGGCATTCTAGCGCAATCTGTGTTTCTATCTATATAATACAATCTAGAATGAAATATAACTATATTTTTTCCAAAATTAGATCTAAGAGCGAGTAAATATCAAGAAACTCATAAAAAAAATACTCAATTATTGACAATCTTTGGATGATCAGTGAAAGAAACTGAGAACAATTTTTTAAAAATTACTTTTTAAATATTTATTGATGAAAAAAGGCTTGTATCCGAAGAAAAAAAAAGTAAATAATATTTAATTTCCTTCAATGAAATATAAAAATTAGTCATGAGTTTTTTTGAAATTATATGCATAATTACTGAAAATATATAATTAATGAAATATTAAATTCCTTAACTTTATGGTTTTAATTAAATATTATTCCCTGCATTGGAAAGTTATAGTTAATTAATTGTGCTAAAAGTTAAGGAAAGGCTAAGCATGTTTATGATTTTTTTTTTTTTTTGTCAAATAGTAAAGTCTTACAAAATTTACATTTTGTGCTGTTATTCAAGTAATATGTTTATCGTATGCACATGTGACGTTTATATATCGTAGTTAAAGGATTCATATTCGATTAATGAACTCAACATTACCGAGATATTTTTTTTATTAAAAATTGACTTAAAATTTATATTAATTTACAGAACTTTAGTGAGACACATTCTTTCAAAAATAATCTACAAATTTATCTCTTTGCAAGTTAAACTAACCAATTTTTCAAAAATTATTTTGAATAGGACCCTCAATTATATCTCCTACAATGAATTCCCCATTTTTTTTTCTCGGACAAAGAGAAACCGTAATTGAGAACCCCCATAGCTGCATCAAAGCGCTAATGGTCCAGCTTCTTCAAATATTGACCAGAAGTTTGCGTTGTCGCTTCTTCTTTCGTTTTACCACTTAGGCGGACATTTTTCTTCCTTTGTGTTGCACTAGTTAGCCCTAAGTAAAGTTTGAGAGTTGCTTCACTTTCTGTGACTCGGAAGGTCGAGTTTGCTTGCATTAAGTTAGTTGAGAAAAATACAGAATAGGAGACCCGGGGGCTTCTATTTTTAGTCAACGTAAATGAATTATCAGTGTAGGATGACACATATCAGCACTCGTGATTCTCCATTAAGAAAAACACTGTTTGGCTATTGCAAAAAGTATTTATTTCCTTTTTAACTTTGTCAAATAAATTTACTTAATTATCTGCGCTTCGTGTTTGTGTAAATGGAATTTTGAAAGCAATTTTACAGTCACTTTTTGAAATACTACAATTTTGATATTTCGTACACTTGTGTGATTTTGATGACAATAACTTATTTTAACATTTCTAGAACTTCATTAAGAATGAATCAATTAATATAATTAAATTTTGATTCCTCACTTTATTTATAGTTATAATTGAATATTTACTGCATTATATATATAATGTTATGTAAAGCTTTATTACTATTATCTAAACACTTTATTTCTTTTTTTCTTACAGTAGGTCATATTACTTTATTCTAAAACTTGATTGTATTTACTGATACAAATCCCACTTATTTATTTATTTATTTCTAACAAACGTTCTAAAATTGTTAAGGTGGTAAGTTGATGATTATTTATTATTACAATTCTCACGGTACAAACGAGGTCGAAAATCCCTAACAACTATATCATTCCGCTCAAAATTACAAGAAATTCTCTTTTCTTACGCCGAAACGCATTAGAGAATCTCTCAATTAAAAACACTGATGGAAAAAAACTTCTGATACCTTTTCTTTTATGTACCGGCATGAAAGAATGCGTTTTCACCCCTGGCAATCTCCGTGTATAAGCCTTGCTAGCCAATGAAAAAATAAATTGAAATTAAATCTAAAATTGTGTTCTTGTCGACCTATTACCTAGAAAAAGTGTGTGTGCGTGTGCGTGTGCGTGTGCGTGTGCGTGTGCGTGTGCGTGCGTGTGTGTGTGCGTGTGTGTGTGTGTGTGTGTGTGTGTGTGTGTGTGTGTGTGTGTGTGTGTGTGTGTGTGTGTGTGTGTGTGTGTGTGTGTGTGTGTGTGTGTGTGTGTGTGTGTGTGTGTGTGTGTGTGTGTCCATATTCATACATTACACCCAATACTCATAAATTTTCCTATATACGAAATTCTTCCAAGGATTGAAAGAACAAACATTTTAGACCATTTTGTAAGAATAATTTTATATTTATGGATGTAAGCAGCTTCTGTAAATTATAAGGAACAGGACTTGGAATTAATAAGTGAAATCGATGAAAGACCAGTCAGTTCTTTGCTGAAACATTTAGTTTTTGTTAAATAATTTTTTAGCAATCTTATATATGTAGGCATCGAAAATATGGTTTTCATTCTGAATTTCGCTTAAAGAGAAACTATTTTTAATCTATCAATGAGCTTCTGTAACTATTCATCAAAATCACCATGAGTAATAAGGAATTGTAGCAGTTGCATTACTCTTATCTTCTATTTTGGATACTAGATGGCGATGCCTGATTAGGCCATCCCATATGTCATCCCATAGTGCATTGCGATTGCAATTAGAATGAGATGTGACGCTGAACTATGAAGCCGCGCGCGTGAATGTCTTGTCTTTGTGTGTGTGCTTGTTTAGTGTGTGAATGTGATTATTAAAAGAAATGTTCCCAAAAACATTCGTCCTGTTGCTTCCTGCATGGCTCTTAATAATCTACATACCACCACAGAATATAATTACTTTTTTATGACTTAGGATTGGAAAGTTAAATTCAAGATTTCATTTTGATTATGATAATGATTTATAAATCAAAGTTTAGAAAATAAAAAAAAATTTAAAACTCTGTTATTTAAGATGCTTATACATGTGCGTTTTGAAATGCTTTTTCGTTCATTTGATTTATAATATGAGATTTTGAAACTTAGTGCTATAAAGTTAAAAAAAAAGAATGCCAACAAAAAAGATATTCATAAAAAGTGAATCATACATCTAAGCAAAATAAATTTAAGTAAAAATTGATTTCAATTTCAAATTTGTCTGCTTATCAATATTAACATTTTAATCAACCGTTTCCAACTGAAAGTATGCCATAAACTGTTCCAATACTTTCTAATGCAGCAGGTTTTGGAACGGTATTTTCAGAAAAATTTTGTACAAATCAAATCAAAAGTATTAAATGATCTCAGAGCAGCCATTTGAAAAGGACATGGGAGAATACCGATGTCTATATTTAGTAAATCAAATGTATTTGAGAAATATGGTCTTCCACTTTCTAAAGTGAAATACCAAAATAACTTCAATATTTTAATTAAAAGATTCATTCAGAAAATTAAATAATTTTAATAACCTGATTCGCTGAAGAAGTATTTTAAGAAATAAGTTTAAAAAATTCTTATTTTATAATTTTTAAAGACCATGTTGTAGTAATAAGCGCTAATTTGATAAAAAAAAACTAAATATACTTCTGTGTTTGGGACTCTATGATGGTTATTTATACAAGTTTATAATTCAGAAAACTGCTGTATTTTTTTTTTACTTTTTGTTAAGAATTTGTTATAACTTAAAAGCTATTCGATATCAATTATTTGAAATTTCAAATATGGGGAAGTTTACAAAATTCCAACTGTCAACTTGGTCAGCAACGCGTAGATTATAATGGGAAAGAATTTTAGCGTGTTAGATAACTTTCAAAAATCTTTATATTTTTATATAAAGTATTGTATATTTGCACTGAATTATAAATTTTTAATCTAAATAAATTAGAATTTTTACAATAAAATTCTTTAAAGTACTTATCTCTTTGGAAATCTTATTTTAAAATATACAATCTAACAGTACGCTTTACAAATTGTATATATATCTTCGAAAAAATATTCTAGACATGTATGGCTACTTTTCTTCCTTGAAAATACTGTAAATAAATAAAAAAAACATAACTTTTGAAAATGGAAAAAATATATGTAGAAACACTGTTACCAACCAAATAATCCTCCACAACACATTACCAAAATCCTCTGTGAAAGCATCGATTTAAAACTTTGCTTCCGTTTAAATATTCCCCGAAGCGAGATCTTTGAAACTAATGTTGTCTGTCAAGCGCAGCGAATGAAAAATTTCGAAAAAATTAAAATGCAACCCTTCTCCCCTTCTCCCCACCGAGGCATAGACAGCTAGTAACGACAAAATAACTGCCTCAGGATTTCAATGCGGATGAATATTTAATACTTTAAAGTTCAGTCTTTTCCTACATTTGTTTCTGAGTGATATCATACTCCTTCTTGGTTATTTTGGATATTTATTCTTCAAAAGTGGCATCAGCGCTGACGGCAACGGAGGGAAAATTAATAAAGCTCCAAACCCCATTGGATAGTGAGATGGCAACGAATTTAATAAAAATGGAAAAAATTTTGTCCCCTCCCAATGTTCCTTCCTCTCCATTGCATGCGAGAGTAATTGAAAACCATGTCTGGAAGCATTATTTTGACGTTATAACAGTTTAGCGTTTTTATAAGATGAAATGTCCCAAATGTTCTCTTTTTACAAATAAAGATGATTGCTATGGTTATATTTATTGATAGTTAAACATAGATCGAAATTTCTCACCTCAATTAGCTAGTTGTTGTACATTAATTAAGAAGAATAGAAGAGCTAAAATAAGAAATACTCAAAAAATACTAATAGAATTTAAAACTAAATTTCTTTTTCCCATTAAAAAATAGAACATTGTCAATTTTTTTATATGATTAATACAGACGATATCGAATTTTTATTTTTATTTGCGAAGAAATTTGAGTAAATTTTAGTAACAGCTTTTAAATGGTTTTTGAGAATAAATATGTCTAAAATGGCATATTTTTAAATTGCAGGTGTGTATAAATTGTTAGTCATTATATTTAAATCATTACATTTATTAACTATCTAGTGATTGAATAAAGAATATATTAAAATAATTCGTTTCTGATTTGCGAAGAAAATTTCTCAAAAGAACACAAATACTAGAAAAAAATTTCTAGCTAATTTAAAATAATAAAGTAGATTCAAATCAATTCAGAAAAATATTAGGACAATCTAATTTTGAATCAAAAGCGAAATGTTTTATTATAGTAATTGTTTGTCAGATTGAATTAATTATTTTAAATTTATATGTTTGGTATAGATCTTGTAGAAAATAGTTTTTTTCTTCATAAAAGATTTTTAACTAATTATAATACAAATTAAATAATTAATAAAGATGATACTTGGGAATAATATATTGCCTTTATATTTTGAAATAAATTAAAATTCTACTGATGCAGGATTGTTTACAATTGATTGCTTTTAAGATTTTAAATTCTCCTTTTACTTAAAATTTCTTAGAGCAATTAGAATTTCTAATTAAATTTTCTTAGAGTAAGATGAATTAAATAAGAATTCAAATTTCTTAGAGTAAGATAAATTAAAACAAAAGAAATTTTTAATACTTTATATAAGTTTTTATTATAGAAATTTTTGAGTTAACGGAGATGTTTCAATAACTACAGGAACATATTTTTCAAAATATGAAATATAAAACTAAAGTAAAAAATTAAATTTATTCTTAGTTGAAAGCTCTTATTTTAATAATAAAGTAATATTGAATTTTTTCATGAATTTTAACATTTTTGAATTGTTTTATAAATTAACATCAATTGAAAGTATTTATAAACCTGCAGTACATGCCGTATTCATTACTACTTCTAATATATGCAAATAATATATTCATTTGCATCACGAGGAATACGGAAAAACATTTTTTTATATTTGTCCACAAATCTTGAAGGAACAAGTATAGTTAAAAAACTGAAACTGTTTCTGTCCTCAGACTATTTAGCTTATGCTATTCTAAATTCAAATTTTCTGTGAAATTAAAAAATGTTTATTTGATAAATCTGTTGAAAATAATACTCATAATTAAGAACTATATTTTAATTGTGATGAAGCTTTTACAAGTATTGAATTTAAAAATACATATACCATATTTGGCAATTGTAAGAATTTTAGTACAATCTAAATTTTTGTAAAATACTATTCTGAGAGTTACGAAATTTGATAAAATATGATGAAATATTTTTTCAACTTAAAAAATACCCAACACTGTCAGATTAACTACCTATAATACTTATTACTCTTATTTTATATGGCATATATATTTTATATATGACATATATGTCATATATATATTTCTTGAACAGTGTGATTTCTGTTTAAAATAAGTGTTGTGTTCCAAGCATTACTTATTTAGCATTGAACCGTGGAATTAATGGTAGCATAGATTAAATTTAGCATGGAATCCTAACAAATGATAAATTTAAACTGAAACTAAAGCTAACTTAACACTTTAAGCTAAATTTAACACTGAACCCCATAATTGATGGTAATTTTTCCTAAATTCCTTATTCAATCATATTTCGATTTAATCCCCTCCCCCTAAATTTTTTCTTTTGTCTTTTCATTTTTGAAAGTCAGCTGTAAATAACTTTAGAAATTAATCAAAACTAATGTACAATACAGAAAAATTGACATTTTTTCCAGAATTTGCATGTGAAACTCTTGATAATACTGATGACAGTCCTTGGAATCGAATAACAAATATCTGGCATTATATTATACTACAGTTCAGTACATGAAAAAAATTTCATTTTTTTATTTTTATTTTTTTTAATTTTATGAATAGCATATATAATAGAAATTTGGGTAAACATCAACCTAGTGCTATCATCAAAAAGAAACGAAAAGTCAAAAATAATAAAAAAAAAACCAATAGAATTTTTTTAAAGAAAACCAGCAAAGATAATAAAAGTTTTTAAATTATTGGATTTTTGTGAGTTCAATAGGATTCGTGCTCAATGGCCTGTACAGGAAGAAAGCTCTCATTATATCTGAAACGCGAACTCGATGAATTTACCGAGGTAAGTGAGCATATTGCTACTATAGAAATCGATACTTAAGAGTCGAATCCATCCGAAAAAGACAATTGCATGGTGGATAGAAATCTGAATTTAGTTCAACAAGGATTACGAATTTTGGAGGGAGTATAGTAATGAGAAACGCTCATAGTTGCAAACCAAGGAATTGGGGGAAAAAAACCTTCAGTTTGAAATAGTAATTCGCTCTGGGAAGAGAAAAAGAAAGAAGTTGAGTAGTTGAAAGAAGTTTGATAGATAACAAACTATTTCAGATTTTTTTTTAATGTTCTTACTTGAAAAGTTCTATTTTATATCGATATAAGTAAAAACTATACTTTTCATAGCATATTTTTCTTTTAACTTGTTTTTTTAACATTCTAATTAAACTTTGCAGTTATTTTAATGCAAAGTTATATTCTGACATGCGCTTTCAATCTATCTTTCCAAGGCATATATTCTGTAGTAGTATTGTAAGTTTATAATAAATTTTGAAATTTTTATTGCCAATTAATGAAAAGCAATCGATCAGCTCATTTGCGAATGCTTGCCTCCTGGTACAAATAAGCTACAAATGGTTTCAAGTCTTTTGTTTGTTTTTTGTTTGTTTGTTTCTTATGGCACTTGCCACTGGCAAGCCCGCTGTTACGAAGACAGCGATTTAAGCCTGAGGGGGACGTCTCTTATTTTTTATAGCAGCGCCAACTAGGGCCAAGAGTAAGACTTTGCTACTCACGCATCACTCATTCGCTTGCACAACCCCTTTTTACAGGAGGGCACATTCACACATCTCACAGATAGAACAACAGAAGAACAACCATGCCCAAACCGGGACTCGAACCCGGGACGCCCAGATCACGGGGAAGACGCGCTACCCCTATGCCAGGACGCCGGCTTCAAGTCTTTTTAATTATGCATATAAATATTCTAGGAAGTGGGGGGGATATTAGTGAAGATTCTACTTCTATTTCCTATCATCACTTGCCAAACACTACAATTTTCATCCCTTAGAAGTGCCAAAAGTCGACAGTTTGTTTCTCTATATATTTCGTGCTTATTCTAAGTTGTAAACTATTGAAATAAATAGGAGGAATAAACAAAATACGTGAATTTCCTTCAGAGAAACTGTAAATGATAGTGTAAAATTGATATGTTTAATTATTTATTAATTTTAGTAATTTTTTATTAATTCAGCAGTTTTTATAGTTTTAAAGAATAATGGGTTTTTTTAATTTAATGATAAACTCAAAGAATACTTTTGAAAGAAAAACATTTTGAAGAATATTTAGTGCATACTTTTGCAACAATGCGATAAAACAATGTAATAAGTAAAAAATGTTATTAGTTCTTATTAAAATATAATTAATATTAAAAAATTAATTAATTAATAATGATTAATATTAAAGCATATATTAAGTGGTAATTATAAAACTTGTTTGAGGAAAGCGAAACAAGAATAACATATTGTATGATCTATAACCAGTCATCACGTGAGATTTTAGATCTAGAGGCATCTAATGAAGTGTTAAATCATTTCAACCGTTTTTAATCGTTTGTCTTTTTTTATTATCTAATTGGATGATTTCTTACTTTTCAGAAATTTTGTTTTTCTAACTCAGAAAGACCACACAGAAAATTTTAATAAAAGAGGATTATTTTGTGCCAAAATATAGCATTTTTGAATACTTTAATTTCACCTTATTGGTTAGAGAAGTAGAATGATGCATGGTCACGATGATTAAGGGATTAATATAATTCATACAAAATACCTTCTTCTGATTAAGGGATTAATATAATTCATACAAAATACCTTCTTCTGATTAAGGGATTAATGTAATTCATACAAAATACCTTCTTCTGATTAAGGGATTAATGTAATTCATACAAAATACCTTCTTCTGATTAAGGGATTAATGTAATTCATACAAAATACCTTCTTCTGATTAAGGGATTAATGTAATTCATACAAAATACCTTCTTCTGATTAAGGGATTAATGTAATTCATACAAAATACCTTCTTCTGATTAAGGGATTAATGTAATTCATACAAAATACCTTCTTCTGATTAAGGGATTAATGTAATTCATACAAAATACCTTCTTCTGATTAAGGGATTAATGTAATTCATACAAAATACCTTCTTCTGATTAAGGGATTAATGTAATTCATACAAAATACCTTCTTCTGATTAAGGGATTAATGTAATTCATACAAAATACCTTCTTCTGATTAAGGGATTAATGTAATTCATACAAAATACCTTCTTCTGATTAAGGGATTAATATAATTCATACAAAATACCTCCTTCTGATTAAGGGATTAACATAATTCAAACAAAATACCTTCTACCTTTTCGTATCATTTATCAATTCTCATATTGTTTGCGAATTATGTTTGCTCAAATTTTAGCATCTTTTATAATGCAAACATGGCATTCAAATGATAACGTTTCTATTTTTTTTTAAGTTCTTTACTTATTTAATTTATATATCTGGCTTAATGGTATAATATATATTATTATTGTAAAACAAAATGCTTGAACTAACAAATGATAAATTAAATAAGTTAAGGAACAAACAGAATGTAAAATATAAAGATACTACTTTATGATATTGCTATCAAAATGCTGCAGTAAAAAGATTAGTTCTAACTCATTAATAAAAAGAAAAAATATTATAATATAAAGAATAAATAGAAGAATATTATTTTTCTGAATGAATAAAAATCATAATAGCACATACAATCTTTCTAAATAAAACAAAGATTAGGAATTCCTGGATAATTCTAAAACAATGGATGCTTATCTCAGATCCATTTGTATTGGCCAAAAATATTTTTCTCTGAAATATTTTTAAAAAACAGTCAGTTCTCAGTCTTTATAAACGACAACAAAAAAATACAGAATTTCTGAACCAAGAAACACTAACAATTGCATCCTTCGGGAATCTAACATTATTCTCGGTTCTTTTGTTTTAGAAAACGAGAAAATTGGCAAACCGAGGAACAGAGTAGGTTTCTTTTGGTGGAAGTAAAATAAAACTAGACCAGTAAAAGATATGAAATAGAAGAAAAGAAAAAAAAAAGAAATTGTAACTTCGAATGCTTTGTTACACTTTGTGAACGGATTTCTTTAGACTGTTGTTACCTATATATTTCAGAAAGCTTATTGGATGTTCTTCAAAGAAAATTTATCGTAAACTTTGCCGGATATTGCACAGAGAGATCCATTTATATTCACTATCGGAAAAGATTTGTTCTGCAGTGCGTATCTCAATAAGCTATGTATTCTGCTTCTAAACAAATGAAATTTTTTATTTGCTTTCGAAGAGATGAAATCTGGGCTGGAAAAATGAATTAAATAAAGTCTTGTTTCCTTCGGTTACATTTATGAAATCTTTCACAGAATAAACGTTTATTCTATTCATCGTATTTTTTTCTGCTTGAATAGCAAGAGTAAGTTTAGTTACTATTTATCTAGTTATTATTATATGCACGTCCCGATTATTAAAGCACCACTAGGGCTATTTTGGGGCAAACTTCATAATTTCGAGCCACAATCAGATGACGAGGACGATATCTGAGAGAGGTCCAGCCACACCAGCGGGAGGACATTTGGCCCCAACGGATTTAATGTGCCCCAGAAACGCTTAAACGACGGTTCTTCGATGGAATTGGGTTTCGAATCTGGAACCCTTGAATCCGAAAACGGGATCTTACCACCAGGCCACCAAGGCCTGAAGAATAAGAGATCTAAAATCTTGAATTTAGAATGAAAAATCTGAAAATTTTTAATACCTTAAGTTTTAGTAAGATATTGATATGGACATTTTTTATAGATTTAAAATATTTGTGGACAACTAAAACATACATTAGCTTGGAAATTTGCTATGGCTAAATAGAAAACTATCAAGCATTCTAAAGGAATGCTGAATTAAATATCGAATAAACCAATTCATTCAATGACTAGAAATTGAACAAAAGTATAAAAACGGAGAACTTCGAAATACCATTTAAATTGTTAAAGTCGATTATTAAACATACCATTCATAAATGAGAAATAATTACCACTTAATAAAAATTTTAATTATTTAAATATTAATTTTAATTTAGTAATGATCGGTTATTAATAGGATTCAATTTATATAGGAACCAGAAAAATTACAAACAGAAAACCTAAAATGATTATCTGTATCTTTTAGGCTGTTCCGCTTCGGAATCAAAAGGAAATGTTATTCATATATCCCTTAAAACTACACAACGGTTCAGATAACCATTAAGGTTATAGTTATTTTGATATTAAAACTCTCATATATCATCAGGGCCGCGGTGGCCTGGTGGTAAGATCTCGGCTTCGGGCACGGAGGGTTTCAGGTTCGAGACTCGATTCCACCGAAGAACCGTCATGTCAGCGAGTCTGATGCACGTTAAATCCGTCCGCGTCAAATGTCCTCATGCTGGCGTGGAGTAGAGGGGATGCCAGCTTTGTTGTTGTCCTCGTCATCTGACGACAGTTCAAAATTACAAGGTCCATCCCCAAATAGCCGTAGTGTTGTGTGAAAATGGGACAGAATATAAATAAACTAATTCACTCATCATCAACAACCTCAATTATTAAAAAGGTATGTGAAGAAAGATATAGTTATGTATAGGCGAATATAACGTTTCACTTATTTAGTGGATTTAAAAAATCCGCAAATACATCTTTATAAATGTAGGTTGAAGCGCGGTAGGTATACAATTCGAGAATGTGGAAGAACGACTTAGTTTGCATTCATACTACCAAAACTTTGTGGATGCGATTTGCTGCCCACAATTCCAGAAGCTAAATTTTTAGATAATAGAATCTTACATGTTTTCAAATTCCCTTTGATTCTCTATCAGAAAATAAGGATAGAATATTTCAAAAGTTACACACGATGAGAATTAAAAGGTATAAAAAGTGACACATAAGGGATGCTCAAACACAGGAAAGAAATTTGTATTCAACTTTTGTTATCAAAAAGCACTATGAATTATGTTAATTTATTATGAATTTTAAGCACAACGACTTTATTATCACATACTATTTAAGAAAAATAATTAAAGATGCTTACCTAATATTAAACTTTGTTAAAATATTGTCATGTATACTCTAAAACAATGTGTTTTTATCTTTTATAAAGGTAATCGTCTTACCTCGAAACCAAAACCATGATGCTCCGATGTCAAGTACGATACTTTTGCTTTAGCTTTTTAAACTATCAAAATAATATTAATTGTGTTGAAACATAAATTTTTCCAACACCAAACTGAGAAGAAAAGACTACTCTAATAGTACAAGCATAAAAATTAATATACCTAAAAAAGTGAATTTATATACAATGATAAATTATTAATATTGTTGCTCAGTATCTTGACATGATTATCATGTGCATTTTTATAAAATGAACTTATTCAACTTATACAGTTTTGAACTGTTTCAGATATGCAAAAATAATGTGTCATATTGTAATTATTTACAATTCCAAAAAAATCCAACACTTTAAATAGTTTAAAAGTGAACTGAAGTGAATTGGATTATTTTAAATGTGAAGCTAAAATTTTTAATTTCTAAATAAAATTGAAATTAGTTGTAAATGAAGTAATTTGAAAATAATAATGATGTAAATTTAAGTAACAATAAAGCTCCGGTCTTCTTTAATTGCATTATTTTAAACATTTTCAGTTTTTCAACTACTGAAAATGTAACATAAATTTTGCAGATTTAATATAATAAGATCTGTACATCAAAATCAAAGGTCTGAGATGAAAAACATTGTCTTAAAACATTAAAAGTTTCTAGTGGGTTTTTTTAATAAAAATTACTGGAAAAATACTTGAAAAATCCATCAAGTATTGTTTCATAGTGAATTAAAGACCTAATTTTAGAATTCTGAATATTCAAGGGCAGGGTAATGTTATTTATATAAACTCTTGATATTTATTTATGTATTTTAAATAAAAGTTTACTTTATATAAATTCTATACAATAAAGAATAAACTATTATTCAGAATTTTGCAAAAGCAGTGAACTATCATTTAATGGCAATAGAGAGAAATTAAAATAAAATAACCTCAAAAGTTTTTTTAGTATATGCCTCTATCCTCTCCCCCATCCCCTTCGTCATTCCTCTTTCTTTTTACAGTTCATCTATGATTTCTTTTTCCTCAATTCAGAGCGGTAGGTATGTATATAAATCCGAGTTCTGAGTAGCAGTACTTGTAATCGGAAGTTTACATTTGGATTGAGAGAAATGGCATCAATTAAATGCATTGTTTCTAAAATATCTTCAGTTGCTTTATAATTAAAAAATTGTATTTTTGTTATTTTTAATCAGAAGAAGGATTAAGCTTAATAATTTTAAGCAAACATTTAAAAAAAAAATCGGGAATAAAATCCTTGAAATCTTTTAAATCAGAAATATTTTATTTTTTGGAAACATAGGATATACAAATTAAAATCTACTGCAGAAGAAGCTTTAAGAAATTTAAAGATATTAGACTGAAATATGTTATTAAGATATTCACAGCTGATCTATTGTTTTGAGAGATTAGATGAATCACTGCAAAAGAAAGTAAGATTTCGCGAGATATATATATATATATATAAATAGAAAGTCGATTTTAAAGAATGTGGAATATTATTAATATGCTGGTCGATTGTCGTTAGATGTTGAGAAGTACCCATTTTTGATTCTCTAGGAAAAAAACAAAAAAATTTTGAAAGAACATAAGTCATTACTATAAAAAAATATAATCTTGATTGTAAATTTGTCATCAATTAAACTGTAACAGAGCTAAGATATAGATGATAAAAAAAATACTATAAATTTTGCTATGAATTGTTCCCCAATATATGAAATCCTTTTCATAAAAGATATTTTATTTAATCGAAGAAAAACGGATATCATTTTTAGAATCACTACTGAAAAATATAAAGTAATCAATTGCCAAGATTGAAAAAAAAATTGCATATTGGTTAATTGAACTATTTTTTTTTCAAGTAACGGAAAGTTTTAATTAAAAGTTTGTGATGCATTTTTTTAATTTAGAAATGTTATTTTTATCACCCTTTTATATCATTAATATAATTATCTATAAGCGATGTTACGGCTTTGTTTGTTATGTAAACTTTTAAAATGGCTGTAGTCTAAATAGGGATATATTTTTAGTAAAACAGTTTTTGAAATGCACTTTACTAGTGCCTTAAAAAACAGATATTTTTATTTTTATTGTTTTTCACTTTTTAATTGTTTTATTATAAATAATCACTATAAATATTACATAAACATGTAATGAAATGTTTCAATAAATTCATTATCGAATAATATTTATGGTATTGACTCAAAAATAAGTTCATTCGGTTTATCAACAATTCTATAGAGTATTGGTAGTAAAATTATTCAAGAATGTTAAATTAAAAAAAACTAACACATCAGAAATTTAATAAAAAATAAAATGTCCCATATTTACAAACAAGAAAGTTAAAATACAAGTATCTATTCAAAATTTGTGCAAGATTAGAAAATGAAATGTACAAATATAATTGAAGAGTGAAATAAATTTCAATTTAATCAGTGATGTTTTCTCTTTCATATATTTTAATATAGTAAACATTGCATAAATGAAAAAAAAACAATAAAATATAATATAAAATGATATGGTATAAAAATTACTGTTTATTTAGTTTCTTATTTTATCTTTCATAAAGATATTTCCATTTTCAAAACTATAAGAATCTCTTCCTGGAGTTTTTTCTGTTTTAAATATATATATAATATCCAATTTTCTCTTATGGATAGAAAAATTAATAACATTAGGAGAAATAGCAAATAAACTATTAAACAGAAATTTTGAAATCAAGAGATTTTAGTGAAGCATCAAAATGAAGAATTTCTTACCTTAAGATTTTCTATAAACGATGCTGAATAAAAATCTTCAAGACAGATATTCTCATATTGTCAGCTTTCAAATCCCCGAACGATGTTTTTCAAAAAAGATTTTGCTCTCGATTATCGATCAATAAATCCGTTTGGACATGAGACGATGTAAAACCAAGATAGATACTTTTTCTAACAGAAAGTTAAAGATAAGCAATCCTTTTTCTTTCAGAGGCGAGAAATCTGCAGTTCTTTTTCCGATAGCCTGTGACGAACCACCAAAAATATCCCATATTTGCTGTGACAACCAGAGGAAGGAAAAACTTGCGGATGCCGTTAAGGTTTTCCCTTTCTTTCTTTTACACCTTTTTTTTTCATAAAAACATATAAATTTTTATATCAATATATTTTATTTTTATGGTTTCACTTCAACTCATAGAAAAGTTTCTCTTCTATGCTATAAAAATAACTCTTGTCTGTATGGAAAGGAAATTGACCGAAAACATTTAATAAGTATAAGATTATTCTTTTATTAATTAAAAATAAAGAGAAAATAAAGTTTTAAAATTAGATGTATAAAATTAAATATTTTAAGCAAAGTATTTTTTAAAGTTTCTCCATGTTCGAAACTTTATTGAACTTAACTTTATTAAATCATTTATTTGTCAGTCACGTAATCATATTTTCTTACGACTTGTAAAATGTTTCTTTCCATGGGTTTTTATAGCAAAATATAGAACGGGAATATTTCGACTTCTTTATTTCATCATATATATATAATTAAAATATTTAAATTTATATTCATAAGGGTATTTCTTTTTTTAATTAAAAATTTTTCTCTTGCAATGCTTTAAATATTATGTGTTGGATTTTTCATATATATGGACATTATGGAATAAATGTAAACATAATTTTTGCGGCATAATCGTGTCCAAAGACTGAGAGAGAAACTTTGCATTTTTAAACCTCGTTTTATTTCATCCCAGGAGGCATTATATATGTACAAGCAGAAGCGACGAAATACATTACACAAAACGGCACAAGAGTAATGAGGAAAAGCTAATGAAAATTTTATCCCTGTGATTATATACTGTGAGATTTTAATAGGGATTTCTTTACACGTGTCAATTTTGGTAAGTGAATTATAGGGATCTTTTAGAAGAATTTGTTTAGTTCAACAATTTTTTATCCCATCACTAGGAGCGTGTGAACGGCCGACCTAAGCATTTTTACAAAGCTTATGTTGAATTACTTAAATAGAAAAAGTGAAATGGGATCTGTAAATAAGAGAATATTTTAAAATGAATTTAATATGGATTAAATTAAAGTGAAATTTAGGAACTTAATTAAGTTTAAATTAGATTTTAAAATATCATTACATATATTTATCGGGAAAAGTTTTCTTTTCTCTTTTTTCACATAAAAATATTTAATTGTATGCATCTAATTTTAAAATTTTATTTTTAATACATTAATAAAAATGCAAAATTTTGTTGATTACATATCTACAATAGTTACCTTATTTATTATTTATAAGAATTTTTTAACTAAATACAGACCTTATTTCATTTCATTTTTTTAAACAAATTATTTTATTTATGAATGTTATAATGCCTTATCTAAGTAGGTAATTTATCGAATTATACTTGAAAAGCTTCGATTCAAATTCATCTGATTTGCTTTGAATAGATAAGCAATATATTTCATTATAATTAATATGACCACAAGTTGTATTTCATAATTGTATTACTGAAAGTTTCGATTACAAAATATTAAAATGAAACAATTTTGCATGAAAGATGGTTTCATAAAATTATTAATTTCTTTGATTGAAATATCAAACATTTTTTATGGGGAGCAGAGTACGCATCAAAAACTCATTTTCCAGATTTTTCTCAGGCATGTAGTAATCTTTTGATGATTTGCTATAGAAACTTATTGTTAATATTTGACACTGGCAAAAGATGGCGCCACAGTTTGATTTTTTTCTCTAATTGCTTTCTACACCAATCACAAAGGGTAAAAAAATTAATACCAATTTTTAACAAATATTTTTTGTGACAATGATAGAGTTAGAAATGGCATCTTGGTCGTTTCATAATTAGACTTTATTATTCAGATAATATTTGAGATTCTGAATTAAAAATCGGAGAAATTTTCCACTTGTATTTAGTGGACAAGTTACGCCCTTCCTTTATCAAATGTTTTCAAAAGAAACTCTATGGAAAATAATTTCTTTAAACAAATGCTTTACAATGACAAGAAATGTATGAAAGAATAAGTGCATTTTTTAAAACATTTTTAAGTGAATTTTTAAAGGCTACATATAAAATCATGATGACAAAACGACCTTCATAAGCTTAGTTTAAATTAGTTATCTTTAAAATACAGTTTTGTAGCTGCATTAATTTTGGGACAATTTTCATAATTTTGAATAATATTTACATGTCCAGAGCAAGGTAGGTCTTTCATAAGAGCTGTCACAGCTTTAATGTATATTTTTAAAGCCCCATAATGCAAACGTAAAATATTACTGGAAAGACTCGGAATGGTTCATTCAATCTCATAGATATTAATGATGCTTAGGCAGAAAAAAATGCTGGCAATCAAAATTTATTACAAAGTGCAAAATGGAATTTCCACAATATTACGAATCATTAAAATAGCATTAAACTTGAAGAAAATTTAATTTTTTTTTATAAAACGTAAGAATAATGGAACAATATATTTTAAAAGCCTACTATTATGCAGCTCATTGCTTTGGTGGTCCAAGCAGAATCTAACATTTGAAGTAAGACATCTGAAATAAAAGTTCTTGCACATTTGTTAATAACTGGTATCCAATATTGATCCTTTCTAAAAAGCATGGAACACAATTAGATAATTTTGGTAGAAAGAAAACCCAAAGTGCAAATTTTACTAAATTGACAGAAATATGGAAAAAAATAAGAAAATTCTTAATGATAATTTCAGTATACACTTTTTAAACTGAATTGGAAAAACTGAAAAAAAAAATTCAGATTGGGTCAAATTGACATCTCATTAGTATTCTGGAAGTTAATCATTCAAATTCATTTAAAGTAACAGAAATAAAGGGAAACAATGTGAATGCAACCATATTTTTCTTAAAACTGCAGAATTCTAGAACTGTTAAATCATTTCTTTGTAGAAAACCTTAAACTTAAGAATTTGCCAATGCCATTTTTGAATCGTAATGCTGAGCGAACTCAATACAGCAATTTAGCAGAATTTAGAACTTTTTTTATTGAATTTCGAAAATGAAAATTTCTCTCACAGCCTTCAAGATCAATTCCAGTTTAGATGATATGCTGATAAATTGAATAAAAAATAAAATTTCAAGTTTTGTTAAGAAAAAAAAATACTAAACCTCTAGAAAGAAAACCAAGCGTTTCTGCGTAAACGTACATATATCTAGAGAGGCGGGAATATAAAAGAGTTTTCAGGGAAAAAAATAACTGTCCTACATCAACAATGTCGAGTACCGGGATACGGTGAATTCCCAAAATAGGGAAAATACAAAAAGAATGTTCTATACATATGCATGGAATTTTGTTATCTTTTATGTGATCAACACAAAAGTGGATGGAATGTTTGTTTTTTTCGTTTTCGTTCTGAATCTTTCTCTCGTTTGGATTTTTCTTTTTGTTCTTTTTTTTTTTCTTTCCACAGTGAGAAATCTTTCCTCCCTCAACGTTTAAGAAAAGGAATTATCTGCATAGGAATATAAAAACATGAACTTTCTACGAATTGTTATTTTTTATTTTGGAAAAGCGCGCTTTTCCTTTGCAAAAAGTTTTGTGGAACGAAATTAATTTATTAATGAATGTCCAGCTTCATTCGTAATTAAATAAATCCAAGAGCTTAGTTTAATTTTCCAGCTGTCCATTGAAGTGAATAAAAGTAAATTAGCATGTTGTATATTTTTCTTTTTATTTCTACAGAATTTCGTATATTTTATCAAATTTTAATCTATATGTTCTTTTGTACTACTTACCTTACTATTGTACAAGCATGTCATGAATATTTTATTCATGTGAATCTTTCTAAATCGTTTGGTAATATCAAATAACTTTCCAATAATTATTCGTGACTTGTAATATAACATTTTTTTTGTTCTTTATATTTACTTTTATACAAAGCAATTTACTTTTATACAAAGATATATTTCAGCGTTTGTTTAACCCTTTCTAAGGTCGTCGGAAGTATGCTTCCCACCAAATTTACCAACCTTTGTATGAAATTATGTAGGTTGGCAAAAGTTCTGATAAATTTTTTTAGAGAAAGACAGAAACGTAGATGGTTCAGTTCTTTATCTCACACAAAATGATGTGTCTTGTGTCAAAATGATGTGTTACTTAATTATTAATTAATCAAATTAATTAATCAAATTAAATTTATCTAATAAGCTAAATGAATCCCTTTTCTTATTCTAATTTCAAGCCTAAAAATGTTTTAACATAATATGAATAGAAAAAAATGGCCCTTTAAAGGGTTAAGTCATCTGATATATTGTGTTTTGCCTATCCATTCAATTATGAACGGATAGGTAAAACATAGGATAAAAATATAAACATAGGAATGGATAGGCTGATTCTTAAATTAAATCCAGACGCAACATCTTAGAAAACCTTTAAATTTGTAAATATTTTTAATGTTACTTATTTTGAAAAATACAACTTATTAATCCTATAATTTACTAAGACATCTTGATGAACATTTGTCATGAATCATACATGCCATCACTCTGTCCAAAATTTAGTTTTGTCCTTTATTTCCTTTTTTAGATATAATTTTTCATTGATTTATTCACTAAACTGCTGTAACAGGAAAACGATATATTCTTTTTTACTTAATAAAATTAATAAAAGGAGTTAAAATTTGCTTGCTTCTAATTTAAAACGTTCATAAATGACTTTTATGAAAGTTTCTCTTATTAAATTTTCTATCAATTTTCTAGAATCAATTTGATTTTTTGTGTGTGTGTTTGTGTGTGTGTGTGGTTGTGTTTCATTCCATTAAAACCTTGAAAATAGTTTTGTTTTAATTTCCTTTTTAATGCAAATGCTCATAACATTATTTTCACTTCAGAAAATGTCTCGGAAATTTGTTGAACTCATAGCCCTCAAATTTATTATAGTATTTTGTAAAGTTATCTTGTATTATCAAAACAGAAAGTAAATTTAAAATATGCATATTATTACAAAATCGTAAGTTTGTTAAAACATTTTAAACAAGATTTAAAATTTGCAACTCCTTTTATAAATGAAAAAGAAAATTATTTTTGCCGATAATTTTGGATTTAGAATTAAAATCGTGAATGTATCATATCCACAATTTACAACTTGAAAAGAAACAATTTCTATTGTAAAAATGACTCAGAAATTAAATAAAACTTCTAACAATATAACAACATCCAATTACTGTAAATGATAATAGTATGGTTTAAGTTCATGTATCACTCATATCAATTGGCTGTAATTGTATGCTCATTATAAATAATTGTTAATTATTAAAAATAATAGATATGGAATTGTAATAACTTTTTAAAATTTCTGTATCAAAAACACTACAGAAATAATTGTTTTATTACATCATTATCTGTTATGTTTTTTATAACAAAATACACATAAGCACAGAAATAAAAATAAAATATTTAAAAAATCGTGAAAATAATTTAGATAAAAATAATGTCGATAAATCACTGTTAAAAATCTGAAATTAACATCATCTACCACTCATGATTCAAAACTTGAAAAAATATTAATTAAGTATGTATACACATATTTATATTTTGTAATAAAAACACTATTATGAAGATCCTTCATTTATTGAAAAATTGATTTCGTATATTTTTTTTATAAAAGCTTTCTTCTAATTTTATCCTAATCATGCAAGAAATCAATACAAGTTTTATGGCACTTCCATTGCATTAGCAATATTGCAGTTTCTTTATAAATCACTAACTTTTTTTCTTAACACAAATATTTTCATCTCTTTAAGTACGTCTTGCATGCAGTATCGCTCTTTTCATTGAGCTGAAAGGAATCGATGGCATTTCAAGCTCCTACGAGATAGTATTTGTTTTTGATAATAAATATGTCTAACTATTGTCTGTAAGCATAAGAGATGGAATTCGATTTATTAACAAATTTTGATGACACAAATTTCGATGAAATTGCTAATTGCATTTGCACGCAATGATTTAAATGTATTGAAAATTAGAATGAAAGAAACAAAATATAAAAGCAAAATAAATTTATCCAAGATAAAAAGAAATAAAATGGAATTATTTTATAAAAAAGGTAATTAAAACTGAAAAAAAATACTTGTATATGTATTTGAATTGCAACAAAAATCCAGAAAATCAAAAACAGTACTAAAAAAATCTTTGTTATAATACTTTTCTCTGAAAGGAAATAAAATTACTCTGATATGAAATATTTAGACATTCGTCCCTGCTTTTGGATAAGCATACAATTCAACGTAAAATGTTTAAGAAAGACAAACAACAGCATATGATTAAAATATTCAGAGTCATAAACCAAGTGTATTCAATCAAATTTTGAACAGTGTGAATGATTTTCTTTGTAAAAATGTAAAGAAGTGTATTCGACAACCGACTTCTATGTTTAGAATAGCACAATTTATAATAAAATTTCGTCTATCACGTTGAAATATATTTCATAAATAACGAGTCATTAATTTCAAATTTTGGCAGTTTGTTGATTATTTAGCTCTGTTTTAAAGCTGAACTATGTATTAATAACCCAAAGCTTTTAAACGGCAACAGAAAATTTCGCAATCTAGTTACATTTACAAGTTAAGCTGTAAAGACCTCAAATACATTAATGCTTATTGTCACGTTCGTGCAGACTTCAATTACATGACAGAAAAACAAAAGATGGATGAAATTTTATTTTTACTTTTGAATTTTTATTTTATTTAAATATGTGAGAATTTAAAAATAATTAGTATTGAGGTAGTTTAGAAAAGTAAGTACGGTTAAATGTTTCATTAGTTAACAGAACTTTGGAAAAGAAAAGATTTATTAATTAATCCTTTTTTAATAATTGAACAGTTTATTTAATTTTTAAATACCAAGGATCTAATTCTTCATAAATGTAGCCATCATTTAAAGTTCAAATATATTTGATCTTTTATGTTTTCTTTTAATGTTTAAACATTCAGCCAGAACAGTTATCGCTAAAATGTAAAGCATTCAAGAACTGTTTATGATGAAAGTTTAGTTTCAGTATAGTGGACGCTTTATTATTCGTTCCTTTGGTATCAATATTATTCCAAATTGAAACAAATATCTATAATGCTAAAAATGAATTTTAACAATTATTTTAGATGTTCTCCCAGAATTATAAGTGTTTTTGTTTGCATTCTTGTTCGTAATATATATATATTTTTTTTTTACCTTTCGTGCTTATTTGTTAATTAATTTATTTATTAAATCACGGTTATCTTATCTATAGAGAACGAGTTGTTAATTGCTCACATGCTACTTTTTGAAGTTTAATATTGTTGCTAATATTAAACTTCACCCTGTTGTTGTGCTGTGACTTATGGCACTTTACAAGCCCGCTCACAGTCATCTATCAGCGATTTAAGCCGAGTGAGCGTCTCTTGTTTTTTCAGTAGCATCATCTAGGGTCAAGAGTACGACTTAGCTTCATGCGTCACATTCACTTGCACAACCTCTTTTTACAGGGATTGGAACACATTCACACACTTCACAGATAGAGCACAGAAGAACAACCACGCCCGAACCGGGACTCAAACTCGGGAAGCGCATATCACAGGGAAGACGCGCTGCCCCTATGCTAGGGTGTCGGCATGAAAGACCCTTCTTTATCACATGAAGGCTGACAAGATCTATGATTTTATTGTGCCTGCTTAAAAGAAATGTAAGCAATGCGAAATACTTTTATTTTATCACGTGATGTAAAAATATAACTTTATTTTATCTCTAAAAAATACTTTCTGAGACAAAAAAAAAATTATTAAAAATAACATTTAAGTATAATAGAATGTTTGTCTGGAAGAGGAAAGATTATTATCCAGTTTAATAATATATATTTTAAATCTCAACCTGAAAAATTTGGAACAACTGAAATGAGAAATAGGAATTTTTCATTTGGAATGAATTACGGTACAAAATTTTGAGCCAATAATATGCTGCGTATTTTCAGCTAGTAGTATTAAAATCAGAAAATATGATGGCTTATAAACCTTCATCAAACTTAATAAAAAAGAAACTAAAACCATAAATATTGATAGATGAACTATATAAGTAAAACCATCATTCATATTTTCATAGCATTTTATAAGAAATTTTATACCATTTAATTTATATTCATAAGTGTATCGCTTACTTTTTAATTTCACATATTATGTTTCTCGGAGTTTTGCAGTTTCTGATTTTTAGAAGTATTGAAGTTAGATATTAAGAAATTGAAAACAAAATACTCCCTTATATTGAATTCCTAATTTTTGTCGTAGAAATTGGGTAGACTTTTTTTTTTAATTTCAATCTGAACTTTAAAACTACATGAAATTTTTACCTAATCGATAAAAGTAAAATTGACTTTTGCACTTGTTTCGTATAGAATCAATCACTCTGGATGTCACTAATGTACCCAAAGTAATCTTTCTAACATCTAAAAAGATAGATGCAATATTAAAACTAGGAATGACCTCGGAAAACACGAGGGAACTGTAAGATGTTGAATACCAATACCACAGGGAATGTCTCAGAGATTTATGGTAAGGAATATAAACGATTCACCGTCCGTGATAGCTACTTACGTGATCTGGATCCGTCATTTGATGTAACACTTAGAAGAGGATAAAATGCTAAACCACACTCTTCTCAGATCAAATATCAGTAGATTATTTTACTCCCATAAGTTATACAATCATGTGCATTTTTCAGTTATAACTATAGCAAATATTTACATCTTCCAATCCACTCTAAATAATTATTTCTTACATTCGATAGTTTTAAAGCTTAAATGTAAATGGAAATTTTTTTAAAATCTTTTTTGTTAATGCAAAAACTATTAAATGTTTATAAAATGCAACATATTTCATTATTTGCAGCAAATTGTAAAAATAAAATATTTTAAGGTATCAAATATATAGATTTGGGTTAAATTTTTCCAAATTCATTAAATTTAGCTGACAGTCCAGTGGGATTTCAAGTAAACCAGTGAAAATCAGAAACTAAAACATTTTTAAAATTATTCTTCGCTGATGAAACTCCAATCTTATTCTACAGACATAGATAAAATACCAAAACAATAACATTGTTTGACAAGTAAGAAAGAAAGAAACACGCTTTATCTAAATGTTTGGTTTTTGCAGCCGGTCCTCGTTCCTTTTGCAGACGGCACCTACAAGAGTTAAATTTTCTTATTTTGATTATCGGAGGAGTTTATTCTAATTTGTTAGTGATAAATGACAAGAAAAACTGCTCTGTATGGATTTATGAGGGAAAAATATTTTAATTTTGTAGTAAGTTTTAATGACTTATTATTTCTTTTATACATTTTAAAAGGGAACTTTAAATATTAGATTTTTTTTAAAAATAATAATACTTCAACGATTTTATAAATATGCTTTAGCTGCTTTATTATTTTCCGTACCTAAATATTTCTGACAAAATTTTGGAACAAAAAGGATTTAAACTATGAGTTATTCCACTAAATAAAAATCGTTATCAATATCACTAGATCTTCTAAATTACTCTATTGTCTCAGATTATTCAGTGCTTATGGACGAAATTACTTAAAATATTTGTTAAATAATTAATTATATATATATATAATACATAAAACCAAATTAGTAAAAATACCAAGTTAATATTAGCAAAAAGAATAAATATAGAATAAAAAAGGAAGAAATTAAGAATCGGGCCTGAAGACTGTGCTTTAGTAGTAGCAGTATTAGAGCTCTATAAATACAATTGTATCTTTTTTAGTTCAGAAATAATTTAAAATTTTTCTTAGCTTGTTTTCAGAAATAGATTTTAATTTTAATTGAAATTTCATAATGCATAAATTTTTGATTTTCTTATATATATATTCTCTTCATAACTGTGTTTTAGGATGTTTTATTATTACTGCAGTTATTTCATTAAAAAAATGCTGTATATGCAAGTATTTTTATTTCATTTAAACATTAAATGCATTTTTGTAAATCTTAAATCGAATACACTGCAAACGTTTAAATCTAGCGTAATATAAATGCCGGAGCAAAAACGAAATTAATTTCAAGTAACAAAATTTGTATCATTTAAAAAGTATATATTTATTTTTTTATATTCAAATTCATTTAAATTATTTGAATTCATAATTAATTATTATTTTCATTTTTTTTAAAATATATAAATCGATAAGTAGCTTTTGTGTATAAATATAAAAGTAAAATCTTTTGGTATATTAGTATATCATGTAATCAACTTAAAATGATGACATAACTTTTTTAAATACGTCTGAATTCTTACTGGCTTAAAGATTTTTTATATATATTTTTGATTATAATACATCTAAATTATATATCAACGAGGTTTTGGAATATATTTTGAATAAAAATTTTATGATTATAACATTGTTTTTATAATTTTATATGATAGTTCCTTAGAAACTTCTCACATTTTATTCAACAAATTCAATTTTTCTTAGCAATAAAAATGCTTATAAAAAAGCATTATTTGTGTTGCTGAGCAAATAATTTTCTTTTATTGTTCATCATAATTTTATTTTTATTTATAGTTTTTAAGGAAAATTTGCATCATTTTTAAAAATTATATATCACTTTTGAAGACGAATATTCATCTGAAAAAAATCTTATTATTTTATAATATCTATATTTGAATTTTAAATAGAAAAATGAAAGCAGGATGTTTAATCAGGCTTTATTAAAATTGGCAAATGACTAGCAAATTTGATAATCTATATTACTTCTGTGTGTGGTTTTAAATATTTATCATTATTTTAGCGAACAAATTTTGCTGTGGTTATAAATCCTGCATTACGTATTACCTATAATTAATATCTTTTATCATCTTTTCTTTCCCTGAGAAACCTAAGTCACGTTATTTACTTCGAGTTACTTTTCATTACAAATAACAAACAAATGACGGTTGAATTTGAACTTTAGAACTGACTGGACGAACAAATAGATTAAAATCAGAAAGAATCTGAGATAATCACACTCGGTGCGCGATATCTTATTCAAATTTTATTCCCAATAACCAAAGGTCGTTTTTTATTATGAACTTTGGTGATAAGTCACCCGCATCTCTCATTTATATAAACAAATGTTTAGTCATATTTGTTTGAGACAAGAAGCAAGTGAAAAGAAACTGATAAAAACTACAGAAACCTATTTTGAATTCCCTTGCATAAAATGCGTTTCATTTTTTCAATAATCTCAAGTCACTGAAATTCTAAAAAAAAGAATTTCAATTTCACAATTTAAATAATTAAAAAAATTTTGAGATTATTACTTCAATTAAATAAATTATGAAATATAGTGCATTACTTGCTGCAGTTACATTACTTGCTTATAAAAAGGAATTTAACGAAACTTATATAAGTAGTTGTTTTGAAATAACATTCGCACACGCATATGTTTTCTAGGCGCACTTTCCTAGACAATTTTAAAATTATTACTTAATTTAAGTAGAAGACAGGTCAAATTAAGAAATAAATTTAAAATCGCCTGAAGTAGACGTAAACATAGCAGATATTTAATTGGATCTTCGAGTTTGAACATAAATACAAATTCAGAGTTGTAAATTATTTACGTTTTATTATTTTTCTTAAAATGATATTACAGTGGACTGTGGAAAAGCACGAACAGATTTTGAAGTTGGAGCTAAGTGAATTTAATAATTAAACTCAAAGTGAAAAGTTTATTAAACCTTCAAGATAAATTTGAGCAAAAAAATTTTATAGGTACGTTATCCTTGATAGATTCAATCCTAATAAATGAGTCAAACGTTCCTGATGTTACTTGATGAAACATTTATAAAATATTGTCTGCCTGCTTTTTATTTATCTTTTTTGTCTACATTTAGTTTTTTCATAAAATATTTGGAAAATTCTTTAATTGCTTTCATGTCAGTGTGATTTTATTTATCTTTAATAATTTATCTCCAATGATTAATTTTATCATTTTATAATTTATTTTTATTAAATCGTATTGCGAAGAAACATGCTTTTTGATGAGAAAATATTTTGATTTAATAACATTGAACCCAAACTTTTATCTATTTATATAAATAATTAAGCGTGATTGTCATTTTACTTCTTTTTATCTAAAAATAATGCCAATTAAATTGAAGCTTACCATTTTAACGGTATTGAAACTAATGGAATTAATTTGAACATAAATATGAAATTAGAAACGAAAAGAGTTAATATATATTAGAAAAAATCATTTTTACATGATATTTAATGAAAAAATCAAATTATACAATTTCAATATTCTGAAGAGCATTCTAGTCACTCTAGTCGCTAGTAACCTGCATACAGTTCTATCTATTTTACATAGCAAATTATACTCATATGCGTACAGTTTATAACATGAAACCTGAAATTCTTAAATAGTTATCAGTTCTCCGTAAGTAGAAATGTACTTTTTTAATTCAAATTTATATATAATTTTTATTACTACCAGTGATTATAAAGTATAAAATGAATCGATAAAAGTATAGAGATAAAAAATTATAACAACAATGGGAATAAAGAAATATTATTCAAACTTCGCTTTCTTTTGAACTAGAAACAATGAAAAAGCTTCTTAAGGCAAAATGTCTGCAAATAATTATGTAACTTTATAGATCATTTGTAAGAATGTTTCTAATTAGCCAAAGTTAGCCATTTTTTGGGTATTGAAAGTCAATTTTTAAAGCTTATTTAACTTTTTATGGTTTAAAATATTTAAAAGCAAACGCTTTATTTAAAAAAAAAAACTAAACAACGTATTAATTAAAATAAAGTAATAAAACGTATTAATTAAAATAAAGTAATAAAACATATTAATTAAAATAATAAAACTAATAAACATATTAATTAAAATAATAAAACTAATAAACATATTAATTAAAATAATAAAACTAATAAACATATTAATTAAAATAATAAAATTAATAAACATATTAATTAAAATAATAAAACTAATAAACATATTAATTAAAATAAGACTTTGAAAATTTTTTCTTTTTCTCTTAATAGATAGTGAAACAGCTTTATGATATTGAAGAAAGTGAATAAAATCCTTTCTAGAAAAACTGTATTTTTTTATATTGAAATAATACTTTCATTTATCTAAAAATTCACATAAATGATGCTATGTTTTGGAGAAAAAAAAGTTTTACAAGCGCACAAAGAGCTATACAAAAAGTGATTATCGCGAACTTCTACTTAATTTCCGTCTTTTCTTTTTTCTTTTATCTTGTATTTTTTTTCTTGTCATTTTTAAAAATAATACTATTCTTGGTTAAGAAATATTATCATTATTCTATTATAAGCAAAAGTTTTATTTCATAAATTCTTTAAATGCCTTTATTTGATTTCATCTATTTATATGTTCATATATTCAGCATCTGATTTTGAATCTGAAAAATCAGCAAAACTTATTCGTAAAATTAGTTAATTTACGTATTAAAAAAAGTAAAACTCTTAAATCATTTCATATACTGTTGTCAAAATACTTCAGTATTTCAGATATAGTTCTACCATGAAATCCATGTAAATGAAGTAATGTTATTCATTAGAATAAATAAAAAATGCGTTTTCTTAAAAAATGAATGAAAGGACATCATTTATACAAACAGTTTTGATGAAAAGTTTTTGGGTAAATATTTTAATAAAAATGGGTATAAATTCATGAATAATGTCATCAAAACAATCATTAATCAAAAACTGAATTGCATTGATACAAAAATATTCGAGGTAAAATATTCTCAGTAAAACCATTTTAACACTATTTTTGTAAAATACGAAAAAAAGTGCGAACTACGGATTTAAAAAATCATTTGTATCCTTTGAGAATCTAATATTCTTTATTCTTTTGCTATAAAAGATGAGAAAATTCTAGCTGAAGAAAAAAGCATGTTTGTTTGTTTTTTTAAAAAGAATAAGTAAACAAAAGCAAAAAAAAAAAAAATGAGAGCTGTAACTTCAAACGTATTGTTACCCTTTGAGAAAGCATTCTTTTGCCTGTGTGCTACCTATATACTTGTATGCAGTTATTGGACATTCTCCAAATAAATTTTGTCATGGCTCTTTTTTTAATCCAATATCTTTCTTGAAATAAAATTTTACTCAATACTTTTGATTAAAAAAATATAATTATAATTATTCAATGAAGAGTAAAAGAGCTTTACTGTATCTTTAATCGCAAAGTTAATTTTAACAAAGAGAGACTTTTGTTGTAAATAAAGTCGGGATTGATTTAGAATTTTTTTCTACCATTTTGCGATTTCAAAAATAAAAAAATATTTGACTGTTAAAATTATGTAATTACAAGATGCCTACAATAAGTATAATTTTAATTTCTTTGTTTATTCACCATTGCTGCTAGGGCCATGGTAGCCTGGTGGTAAGGTTTCGGCTCCAGAACCAAAGTGTTTCATGTTGGAAGCCCAATTCAACCGAAGAACTGTCGTACAAGCGGGTCTCGTGCACGTTAAATCCGCCGGGGCTAAACGTCCTCCCACGGGTGTGGTGTGGGAGTTTAGATATGGGGATACTGTCCTCTTCATCTGACCATGGTTCAAGATTACGAGGTCCTTTCCAAAATAACCCTAGTGTTGCTGTTAAGCGGAATGTTAATATAACTAATTAAACTAAACCATTGCTGCTGCAAATACAAGATAAACGTCATGAATATTAGCTAAATTGATGTTCAACAATCGAAACAATACTTAAAATTGAATATTAGATATTTTTTATGTTGTTGTTAGTTTGAATCTTATGTAATTGCATGCCTCTTGGCGGCACACGTTAATCAGCATTTAAAAAGATTGCCTAATAAACTGCGTTATTAAAAAAATATATATATGACTCCTTATCAAATAAGGCATTGAAATGAAGTTAGAATGAAAGAATAAAATGGAGTTGAAACACCTTACGTTTTTAGGACATATCATTAGAGCCTATTATGGTAAAAATAATTATATTGATTCATCTTATTAAGTTTGAAAAAATTTGCTTTTAAATTATGTAATGCTCCAAAAAAGCTAAATCTCTCATTTTAATCAATTTTTTGAAGTTTAATTTAAATATAATTTATAACATTTCCTTTTTTTTTCTATTGCAATACTGACCCCATTTTTTCTGTTTGATTACAACTGTCACTTCAATGTCAATTTCGAAGTTTTTTTTTTTTCCTTCGAACGTTTCCATTTTTACTTTTGGTTCTTGGTACCGTTCAATATTCGAATGTGGATGTTTATCTTTAAATAGTCTTTTAAAATTTCTGTGCATTTCCTTCACAATTTGATTTAATTTGTCTCATATTTTAACACTTTTACTCTTTTAGTGTCACATTTCTCTTATCATATACCTTTTCTATGAATATTTTTTTCAGTTTGGGCTCAAAAGTTTATTTTATTAGAATATCTAGCACTGGTAATTTTCATGCTACAGATACCGTTCCAACGCTGTTGTTTTTTTGCTGTGGAGAACACATTCCAACCAAAAAAGATGTTGATTTTGCCATTCGAAAATTTCGACATTTTGTCCCTTTCAATTGTAACTGTTAGTTTAACTGTTGTTTTTCATCTGATTCTTGAGCGCAAACATCAAAATATCTTGTTAAACCAAAATTTTATTCCATTCTTGCTGTAATAAATGCAGTCTCATATATATGGATAGTTTTTTTATAATCATCCAGTATATAATTCACTTCCATTATGAAGCTCTAAAACACATTGCAAGAAATATAATATTGATAGAAACATCAAACATCTATATAACAAAGTATCTAAATTTTGAAATCAAAATGTGAAATTAATGAAGTCCTAAAGTGATTTTTTCCTTTCCTTATTCAAGAATTCTAAGAAGATCATTAAATAAAAATATTCCAGCTGCATCATTTTTAGTGATATGCATGAAGAAGAATTTTGCATTCGATTATCGATTAAAAAGCAGCCCGGATGTAAGACGAAATAAATATGCAGAAGAATACTTTTTTTTTTCTAAAAGAAAGTTAAAGATAAGTTATCTTTTTTTGCAATCGACAGTAAGAAATCTGAAGTTCTTTTTCCGATAGTCTTGGACAGATTGCCGAAAACATCTTATACTGGGGTGATAACATGCGAAAGGAAAGCCTGCAGATATCTCTAAGTTTCGTCCCTGTTTTCTTTTCTTTTTAACTAAACTTTTTCTCAAAAATAGATGCAAATACTTTATGCCAATATATTTTCTTTTTATAACATTAAATAAATGCAGTATAAGGGAAACAATGCCTCCAACTTTCAAATTTTTCCTCTAAACTATTGCTGAAATAACTCTTATTTGTATGTAAGAGATTAAATGGTAATATATTGAAATTTAGATGGGGGGGGGAATTCTTATTATTTGATGCTGATCTTTGTCGTACTTTATTTCCCACCTGGGGGCATCTCAGAAATGAAGTTGAGAAGCTTCTAGCATGGTGGTTGGTTCTCGCCACCCTAGTGGGTTCAGAAATGGTGGAGATCGACTACCTCCTCTCGATGAATGGATTTGCTTCCCATTGGAAGGGTTGTACCTAAGCCGGTGATGGTTCAACAATAGTTTCCATCAATGTTGCTGCTGTGACGGTCCGGTAATTCAGATTTTTCCATGAACCTTCGGACAGTTCGAAGTAGCCGGTTAAGGTTAAGGTCATCGTACTTAACTCCAGTGTCTTTGCAATTAGAGTAATCAGATTTCTAGAATCAATAGGGTTTTTTTAAAATTTAATTTCTTCAAATCAAAATTTAAGACATTCGAGAAAGAATTGGCAGTCACATCTAGCAATGATGAAAATATAGGTAGCATTTTTTATAGAGTAGCTAGCTTGTACATAAAATACTTTGGCTTATATTTTTCTCGTTAAAAGATTTATTTTTTCCTGAATTGTTTGCTAGGAATTTTAATTTGATTTAACATATCCTTTAAACTCATTGCTATTTAATCTCAGAAATGTAATTCATATTTACGGATAAAAAGCCTGAGAAAATAAATGATATAAAAATATTAGAAAAGTTGGTCATTTATAAAATAAATGACAGACTCAAAATGATTTGCTCAGAATATTACACTTGAAGGACTAAATGAAACAGTTTAGTTTTGATTTTAAATGAGAATTAATATTATTTTAAACTCTAAAATTATTTCTGCATTTATATATGATGGATCGACAAACTAAATTGCTAATTTGTGAGCATAAATATCAATTATATTTATACAATAGTGATAAATAGAAATGAAAACAATTTAAAGATTAGCTCATGGAGAAAAAGTTCGAAACCCCTATCAGAGTGTAAAAAAATAGCTGTTAGAATTTGCTGTTAAAAATATTTCAAAAAAACTACATATAGCTTCAACTTCTATGGTCAATGCAAAAACATTAATTTTCAATAGGAAATGTAGAGGGAAAAAATTGTTGTATTAAGTTTCTGATAAAATGCAAAATGGATAAAAAAATTTACGCAATATCATTTTCCAAAATCTGTCACATTTCTATAAGTCTAACAGACCCATTCAAGGTAGAATAGACTAACTTAAGTACTCTACTTATTAAGTATTCTACTCTACTTATTAAGTATTCTACTCTACTTATTAAGTATTTTACTCCACTTATTAAGTATTCTACTCTACTTATTAAGTATTCTACTCAAGGTAAGTCGAACTCAAAAATTCTCTTCCCAGTAATAAATATATTCTTCACAAAAGAACAAATCTAGACATTAAAGCTTTTAGTTATTAAGAAACCAGAAGATTTTGACACAAACATTTAAATGAGCTACTGAAAATACCATATACTCGCATTTCAATGAAATGAAGTTCATATTTCTCAAATTCTATTCGGAAACACATGATAGTACTAAAGCAACTAACTTATGGATGTTAAAATCTTTTCTTCTAATGACAGATTTTTATATCCCAATCCCATTATTTCCTCATTAATTTTATTTCACTTTAAAACTGACAAACTGGCGAAAGAAACAGAGCCACAACAATAATTCAGAAACGGATTGTTGATATTATCATTTTAAAACTATCCATCTTATGCGTAAACCGTCACACAGACTATGGTCTAAATTTTTAGAATAATGAAGTTCAGGGGGATGTAATGAGTAAAGTTTCGTCAATATGTCACGTTGCTTATTTCAGAAAAATGATGTGTTATAAAATAAATTATTGATATATATGTATTCTTAAAATATGTGGGACATTTATTACGTAGGCTGTTAGCTCTTAACTATTTATGCATAGAAATAATGTTAAAACTTTCTCAGAATACTTTAATTAAATTATTTGATGCTTGGTTCATACTCCAATAATTTTGCATTTGCATTAATTGTTTTTAATGAACGAAATAAGCTAGTTTCAACATGCCAATAATATTTCTGCATGATTGCATTCCCCCCCCCCCACCTTGAAAGGATATTCATTTTTCCCATTGAAAAAATTTCAACTCAATGTAAAATTATTATATTATATTAAAAAACCCATAAAAAGGACTGACAGAACCTTTGAGAACTTTTTATTACGCTTTTGAAAATGAAACTTATTTTCAAAATTTCATCTATTTTCAATTAGATATTATGTTATTGATAGATAGAGAAGGGAAAATATGTTCTTTTTTGGGGGGGGGGAGAAAATCTGAGGAGAGGAAGGAAAATAATTCTGAATAAATAGATGTCATTTTTCAAGAGGCAGGTATATAAAAGCTTTTACAGCGAAAGAAGAAAAGTTATCTTAACATTGGTATGCCGAGTAATGGAGAAAGAAAACATCGCAGTTATGCAAAATGGAAGGTTTTGTGCACATATATAGAATTTTTTTTTTATTTTATTTAGGTGGTAAATACTTAAGAGGATCTAATATGACTTTTCTTCCAATTTTGGTTCGAAACATTTTTGCCATTTTGTTTCCCTTTTCACAATTTCTTTTACTGTGGGAAATTTTTCATTACACTGAATTTAAAGGAAAACATAATATTTGTTGGAAGAGATAAATGAAAGGTTCTGTCAGAGTTTTTATTCATTTATTTTGATTCATAAATAAAGATCTTTATCACTCAAAAAATATGCGTATTATGATTGAAAATTTATTTACTTGCAATTTTTCGACTTAATTTTTTTAATAAATCCGTATACATAGTTTTATTTTTTAGCCATATCAGGAAATGAAAAATATAGTGTCAGTATAATGATTGTTGATTATTTATTTTACTCCTGTATTTCATATATTTTATGAAATTACTCTTAATATCCCTTTATATGTATACTGCTGTTTTGCTGACAACGCTTTATTTAATATTATCACATACATTTTAAATCCATTAATACTTACAGAGAAGTTTATTTTCATGATACTTGATTACAATACATTTTGTACAGAATATATATATATTGATAAAAAGCCTTCATGCATTTTTTTTAAGTTTAAAAAAAAACACTGTTTTTGTCACAATTTATGGAACATATCTTGAGCTTACCTTTACGTGTGAATATTTTGTAGGCAAATATTATGAGTTTGCAACTGGATAAATACACACGCATTTTTTATTCCATATTAGAATCGTTCTTTATATTTCTGGAAAACACAGATATGATACCTCAGAGACTTTTCCTTGCTAACTATCCTTTATTATTAATAGCATGCACTTTTTTTACCAACTTTTGATAATGTTTAATTATTTGGATCTAGGAAATTATATCATTTATTTATTGTCGCGGCTTAATATTTTTCCCTATTTAATCCAAAGAGGAATTTATATTTCCCCGTATTTCAATAACAATATTTCACTCTCCGATTCCGTCACGCACAAATAAAATACTCTTTGGAATTCTATATAATAAGTTAAGTTTTCATACTTCAATTTCATATTTTTCTCATACTTTGTGAAATACTTTTACTCAACTCTTTTGTGAATACTTTTACTCATACTTTGTAAATATACTTTTGATTTAATATTGCTAATGTTAAATCAAAATGTTTTCGTAAATATGATGTAGAAATCCGAAGAGTTATTTATTTACATATGGATTAATTATGACATAATATTTTTTTCATGTTTAAATGCTTTTTTTATGATAAAAGTGAATAATAAAAAGTTTTTTCAATCAATGCTAGTTACATTGTTGTGAAATTTAAATTATAAAGGTATTCTAGAATATACTATTAAATCAAATATACTTTTCCTCAAATTTAAAATTTTTATTTAAATTTGCACTTAAAGTGAGTTTTGACAACAGAAAAGGAATATCAGCATTCTCAAAAATTAAAACAAAACATAATTTAGCCGATTATTTATTTATTTTTAATTTCTACCGAAGAAAATGCTAAAAAGATTATGATCCCATCTAAATAATTCTTACATATGTGTAAGAAATATGTGTTTAATTTTGATAAACCGTAATGAACAAATACTAAAAAAAATCTATGAAAGGGAACTATTTGTGAATTTAATTTTCTTCTATTTCTTCGAATTCTTTGCTATATGAGCAATGTCTTAAATACTTTTAGAACACTACTACAAAATTATTAATTTTATAAAAATTTTAGAAAAACGATTGGAATAACGTAAAAAACTTCAATGATTCCTATTTATAATAAGAGCTCGATTAGCTTCGGAAACAAAGTTTGTTATTCAATTAAGCTTGTTATTTGGTCAATTAATTTGAAAAGATCACTTACGCATAACAAATAATATGCAGAAAATATGAATAATCCTTGAACTAAACTGAATAAAATATTGCAGTTAAAATGTGTGTTTTAATCAATCCATGCTTATAAGAACCATTGCGTGTGAAATTAAATTGTTAGTAAATGTAAGAAAGAGGTGACTAATTAAAAAAAATTCTTTAGTTAAAATGTTGCACGCAATAAATTGCCGCAAAACAAGGGGGGGGGGTTGAAAAAAACTTCCATACGTGTATTATTTCACCTTTTATTCAGTTAACACCAGAAATCTGGCAAAAAGTTATATATAGTAACGTAAGAATTACAAGAAAATATCAGTTTCACGGACAAATCACAAAATTTGCTTAATGATTTTCCACTTGAACAATATAGATGATTTTCTTCTTAAAAATTTAAAAGAGTGTATCTTACAAACTTGACATTCCATAATTAGAGCTTCAAAATTTGTCATCGGGTTCCCTTCGTAATTTTGAAATGTCTACTACCCTAAACATCGGGTCATTAATTTCAATTTTGACACAGTTCCTTGGTTACTTAACTCTACTTTAAAGCTTAACTACTCTGTCAACAGCTCAAAGCTTTTAAATGAACATCGGCAGATTTCACGATTCAGCTAAGTTTCAGGAGTTATGCTATAAAGTAGTTAGCTATATAACATCATAATATATTTAGTCAGGTGAAACTTATATAAAAAAAATCGAGTAAGATTCCATTTTGTTGAAATTTGCGTCATTTAAAAATGGATCCTAATTACTTATTTAATATAATAATTGACATGATTCGAATAACTAATTTGCTTTTGATACAGTTTAATATTTCCATAATAAGAAAGATTTTAAAATGTTTTATTCGTCATTTTTTCACTTAGACGAAACATTGATTATATTCATTTTAAAAATGGATCCTAATTACATACTACTGAGTGTGTATGTATGTATGTGTGTAGGGTGGGTGTGTAAGCATACATTTTGCAGATGCGTAGCTGAAAAGAAGAAACCTTTGCAATTAACTTTAATTTATTTTTCACGGAGTCATAATTTATACAGGGGAGAGGCGAGTATAAACAAACGTCTATTGATATCGCGATATAAGAGCTAAGAGGCCAAATATTTTTTTCTCGGTGATTTTTACTATCAGATTTTGATAGGGATTTCTAATACACGTGTCTACTTAGTCAAA
The DNA here is from genome assembly GCF_947563725.1 of Argiope bruennichi. NCBI lineage: Eukaryota > Metazoa > Arthropoda > Arachnida > Araneae > Araneidae > Argiope > Argiope bruennichi. The sequence goes on along the minus strand of NC_079151.1, from coordinate 65,621,443 downwards.
GGAATCTTAGGTAACTCTGAAAATATGTCTGAATGCTAGGGATTTTTATCCCCAATGTGGAAATCACAACCAGCAGATTTATTAAGCGCGTGTTAGAATTAATTAAATAAAAAAAAGGGAATTGGATCAGGAAATAAGAGAACACTTTAGAATAAAATTAACATAGGCTAACTGAAAATAAAAAAAATTAAGAATATTATTAAGATTTAAAATATAAAAAAATTCATTAGATAAATATATTGCAAAATAAAATATATAATTAGTTTCTCTTGGTGTAAGTAATATGTTCATATTCGTTGATGATAAAATAAATATGATCTGTGAGATGGACTCCTTTAAAACAATATTTAAATTTAAAACATAAAACAAGTATAAACCAATGAAAATCAGTTCATTTCAATATATATTCTAAAATTTATAATAAATCCTGATATTTTGTCAATCTAAATTTCTTATTAAAAAATAACTTACTAAAAATTTTCAAAATCGGGATTGGTGAAGGTTTATGATTTAAACAACCTGCCTATAATCTTTAATTAATCAACTAGTTAATAAACATTCAACTAATTAAACTATTTAACCAAATTTTATTATTTAACATGCATAATAAATACAACTTTTAAGAACCAAATAAATTCATTGTACAGTGCATCCAAGAATTAACATATCCTATAGTTTCTTTCATGTTTTACTTTTTTCTTATAATTTTAACAGAAGATTAATTTTTTATACTTCTTGCACTTCTGCCGAGATTGTTTCTGATATGTTTCTTACATCCAATTAAAATAAACACTATTCATTTGTAATGAAAGAAATTATCATAATATTCGACTAATTCATATTTTAATGTCTGAAATGTAATTTTTCCAGACGTTAAAAACCTTAAAAACAAAATTTTTCATTCGCAAGTTTTATGCAAGTATTTTTAAATTCACTGAAAAATGAAAGAATATTAGCAAGTAAATTTTTCGCACGTTTAAACATTAAAATTAATATAAAGGAGTTAGAGATGAAAATGAAAAAATCAATCTAAGACATGAAGATAAAAGAAATCGAACTGGTGAGTCTTCACTCACCAATTTTTCTACTTAGAAAGTATTTATAAAGATATGAAAAATTATTACCAAAAGAGTGATCATGTGTACATATTTATTCTGAAAGAAATGATATCAAAATATAGTTGCCAGCTCTTTTCTTATTTTTAATTATAAATATTTTAAAAAATAATAGCTTCAAACGCGGGAAAATTACATAAAAACATTGCCAGTGAAACCAATTCTGAACTAATTATTATCTAAATTCTCCGACAAAGCTTCGATTTAAATCCCTTAAGCAAAATCTTCCAAACTAATGTTATCTGTCAAATGCCGCGAATGAAAAATTTCAATGTAATTTTAAACAACCCGAACTTCGCCAAAAAGGCGGTCACAGCTAGTAAAGACAAAATAACTGCCCCAGGTTTTCGCTGAGGCTGAAGATTCAAAACTTTAAACATCAAACTTTCCTACAATTGTTTCTGAGTTACATCATACTTTTTCTTGACTATTTTTTGGATATTTATTCTTCATGATTGCACCAGAGCTGACGGCTATGATGACAAAATTAATAAAACTCCGAACTCCTCTGGATGGCAAGAAGGCAGCGAATTTAATAAAAATAGAAAAAAGTATTATTTTCCAGCAAAAGTTCCTTCCTTTCTACTGCATAGGAGAGTAATTGAAAACCATGTCTGCAAGCAGTATTTTGACATTATAAAAGTTTTCTCTTTTGATATTATACGATGTCTCGATTTTTTTAAAATAAAGCTAGAAATTGCTGTAATTCTTGATAGTTAAGTAATGATTGGACATTTATCTCTTATTTTATTTATTTGTTTTTTACTAATGCATGCATTAAAATAAATCACCGAATAAAAATTTCTTGACCGAAAGACCAAATAACAGTTAATTACTTTTTTCTTCTATATAAAACTCTCCAAAAAAACAAGTCTTTGTTTGTTATATAAATTATTATAATGATATAATATATTTGTACCTACTAAATGAAATGAAATGCCGTTGGATATTTCCAGAAAGATTAAGAACTTAAATAGAGAAAAAAAACTACATCAAAATTTGATATGATTTTCTGCGTACATTAAAAAGAAATCGGAATATTTTTAGGAATCAAAAACCAAAGGCCTGATTATTAAGCACTGGATCCTTTGGTGACCAACCGATTAACCCTTTCAGGGACAATGGAAGTAAAAAAGGACACCAATTTTAAAAATTTCTGGAAAAGAAACTATCGGTTTTAAAGTTTAAAAAATTGTCGGAAAAGGGAAATTGGTTTCATTTCTAATGAATGGATGGCAACCCAAACAATTTTATATTGTTTTATTGGTATTAATTTTATTTTAAGAATTCTTCGATTTTTTTTGTGGGAATTTTTTTGTGTTCTTGAGAATTAAAATTTTATCAAAATTAGTCACCCTCTTTCTTACAATAACCATGAGGTTTTAAATCATAATTGTTTTAAAGTTTCTAATTAATTTAAGAGCGAACCAAAGTGGTTTATTTCTGGGTGGTCACATTTGGGGACACCACTCGTATAGGACATCTGTTTCTTCGTTCGCTTATCTTCTGTTTTGCCGCCTCTCGTATCCGAGGGAAAAGCCATACCTTGATATTTTTCAGAGAAGGGTGCGATGCAGATTTAGTGTTCGCCAGGAGGGGAGGATATTGCCTTCGTAGAAAGACCACCCATATTTGAACCCAGAAAACATTTCATATTTCAGATTTGCTTTTCATTCCAGACGGTTTCTTAATTTTAACGCTCATGCTCTCCTTAAATTTTTGCGATTTTTTTCTTGTTAATTTTTGTTGAAAAATTATGTTAATTTGTGTGGAAAAAAATGCCGAAAAGATACTGAAGATGTGTTTTGTACAGTTTCAAAAAAATGTGCATAAAATATGAACAATAAGCAAGACATGCCAATTGACAAAAAGACGCTCCTACATGTTTCGAAAGATTTTATGCCAAATTATAAGTTGTTCTTAATTTTTTTTTGATATTTATCAATTTAAATTTAATTGTGAATATATATTTTTCGCATTTTCGTTAGATAGTTCTTACTCTTAATGGATATTTTGTATTAAATTGCATTTTTTATTATTTATTTATATAAGATATAATTAAAAAATTTCGTAATAAATATGTCATAAATTATATTTTTTTTATTTGAAATGTTTCAAATTACCTAAACTTATATAAAAATCTTTATTAACCTAAAACATTAATAGCTACTGCTATTGTCATAAGAATCTTGCGCAATTATTTCGAAAGATTTTTTTACACTGAGATTGCTCTAGACGGTGGTTCCCTCAAGCGAGGTCATTACCGCTATGAAAGATGATGTTTTTAAAAAAATTATTGCAAAATCTATGTTTACAAACCTATTAATCACATTCATTCGATTTTTTCATATTTCAAAACTTTTAATGATCTGCCCCTGAAAGGGTTAACTATTATTAACCCTTTAAAGGGCCATTTTTTTCTAGTCATATTATGTTAAAATATTTTTAGGCTAGAAATTGGAATAAGAAAGAGATTCATTTAGCTTATTAGATAAATTTAATTTGATTCATTAATTAATTTGGTTAATTAATAGTTAAGTAACAAATCAAGATACATCATTTTGTCTGAAATAAAAAACTGAAGCATCTAAGTTTCTGACTTACTAAAAAAATTTGTCAGAACTTATGCCAATCTACATAATTTCATACAAAGATTGATAAATTTGGTGGGAAACATACTTCGCATGGCCCTAGAAAGGGTTAACCAAAAATCTTCAATTAAATATTTTTTATGGCTTGATCTTATTGTCTTCTTCAGCAAAATATATACAAACTTCACATTTTGATATTCAAATAACTCATGCTATTTCTAATTTTTATGCCATTTGGTTCATTTTATAATGTATTTTCATAATTTTCCTTCGTCTTCCATAAAGTGTGAAGAAAGGCAGGAAAGGTAGTACAGTTATGTTATCGCTACAAATTCAAATTTTTGTCTGCAATATTTTAATTCTCCACGTATTTAATTTGTAATACATGCTTTATCCTCCTCTAGTACCTCTATTTTAATATAATTACTTTCACCCGTACCTTTGAATTCTACACATGACAAAGTATTTCTTATTTTACTGTATAAAAGAGATTATGCAATGCTTCATCTTTTCACTCATATTGCACATTACCATGTTCATTCATTCAGTATTCTTTTATTCCAGACATTCATTCATTTTAGGTTTTATAATTTTTAACAATTTTATATGCGATCGAATGTCTCTTTACAATTGATTACAGAGTATTTTTTTCTTTTTTTAATAAAATCAGCATATATCCATATCCAACAGAAAAGGGGCCCCATGAGCTCTAGATAAGGAAGTGAGATATAGTATTAAGATATAAATCTTAATTGTCATTTCCAATGAAATTCAAAGGAAACATTCCAAAAATAAAACCATAATTTACTCAACACAAAATGTCATTTCATTATGATTTTATTATCGCATATATTTTTATAATAAGCATCGATTAATATTTTCATAATTAATTTTGAAATTCACTACTAATTAAAATGTTTGTCTTTTATGCTTTTAAATTCACAAAAAAGTGTTTCTAAACATGCATTTATCAAGCATATTTTCGAAACAGATTTTTCTTTATCTCTCGTCAACCTTTCACCAGCAGACACATTAAAAATATAAATAAAATTGTTTGTTCATCATCATATTCTCTAATATACCTACAAAGATAAAAACTATTGATTTGATGATTTTGCTTAAATCTGGCTCAAACCTGATTCTTGAAGTGTTTAGTACACATTAAGAAACCCCACGCGCTGTTTACAATCTTTATCTTGCTTGCTGACTTGACTTTTTATTGAAACTTTATTTTTTATAAAAATTAAGTGCACAAAAAGGAGAAAAACATTTGCTTGTTACTCTACTAAAATGTCATGAGATTAATATACATCTTCAGATCCTTTATTTTTTGTTATCTACAATTTAAAAGCTAAACGTCATATAACATTTCATTAGAAATTGTCTACCTGAAACCATCAAATAAACAAAATTTTCATAATGAAAGTGAATGGAACAATAAATTTGGAAATGCTCACAAAGACATTAAAAACTGAAGCTACATTTTTTAAAAAAATTAAAGTATAAAGAAAAAAAAATACAGGAATATGTGAAACTTAAAATCGTGATTAATAATTGTTTATTCATGATTCATTCTATATAATTGTTTCATATCAGGTTCATATAGAATATCTTATTAGCAAAATAATATTAAAAAAATGAAACAAATTCGTATAAGAGTGAAAAATTAAGAACTTCTAAGCAGCAAAATATATCTCTACTAATTATAAAGCTGTTTTGTTGCTCTATAGGGCAGGCACTTTGACCTAAAGCTATCACACTTGACAAATACTTAATTAAAAGAGTGGAAAGTGTACAGTAACATTTTCATTAAATAAAAATTAAGCGAAATATTTCGTTCTTCTCGACAACATCCGAAAATAATTTTAAAAAATATTTTTAAACCATCTTAATAATTTTTTTTAATGAAATAGTTTTAATTATCGTAAACTTTAGCAATTTTTGAATATTTCTTTTGGTCTCATCTTAAAAAATGGATTATATTGTTGCACTGAAATTCAAGCCATTTTTCGCCTCTTCAATAAATTAGTCACTTGACTTTCATCCATTGCTGATCCATCCTAATCAGGAGGATACTATTAAACACTACATCAGGAGGATACTATTAAATATATATATAGTTTATGGACGAATTAGAAAATTAAGTCACAGTATCACAAAAATTGGAAAATAATGAACTGTATAAATTTGTTTGTAAACTCTGTGATGTAATAGTTTTGACTTTATTAAGATGGTTCATAAATACGATGCCTTAAAATTATAATGTAATATATTATAATGCATATTTTATAAACTATAAATAATATCAGATGTAAAGCTAATATACTAACAAAACTTCGCATATTATTGTCACAATTTTAGCTTTAAAATTAATTTGTGAGAGAATCCTGAAGTTATGTATAAGAGATTTATAATTTTCAAAAAGTAAGCACAATTATTATTCACTTTAAATGAATTATTCAAGAAAAGTGTTAGTAATTAATATAAAAAAAATTTGTGATATTCATAGAAATAACAATTCATTCAATGCTTTAAAAACTGATTTGAACTGAAATTGAACTGAAGGAAAATTAAAATTCTTAATAACATAATAAATGAACGATTATAAATTACAAATCTCAAAATTCCCACATTTTCAATTGATAAAATTTATCATAAGTACTATAAATGATAAAACTTCGCTCTGATATTTTAGCGCAAGGTAATAAAATAAACTGAACGATCTTATAAAGCTAGAAAGAACGAGACACACATTATCTAAATTTTGTTTAGTCTTTGCAACCGGCCCGTGTCTTTTTGCAGACGGCACCTTCAACAGCTAAACTTTCTTATTCTGATAATCGGAATTTCTCTCAAATGTCTCAGTGATAAAACACAAGAAAAACGCATTATTTGGAATATTATATTATTCATTTTGGATTAATATGTGGAAAAAATAATATAAGATAACGTAAGTTTCATTTTTCAGTGCATTTTAAAGATAATTCAATCTATAGTTTCCTAGTATTTATCCGATAAATTATGTATTAAATGCGAGTATAAGTTTTATAGGATTTAGAAATATTTTTTCTTGAGTACATGTTTTTAAAATACTATTAAATTTTGATTACTAAATTTAAATTATTTTACTTTTATATTATGAAACTTTCCTTCTACCGCCATTTTAAAAGTCATTACATTTCAAAACATTTAACAGACAATTTATTAATAAAAACAATCTAATTTTTAAAATAATGGGGACTTATTTTTATTATAGAATAACCTCTCGATATAATGTGTTATCTGAAACTCAATAAATCACCGATCACAAACTGTAGCAAATAATCTTTATTCAAATAACATAATTTTTAAGGATGAAATTAATTTGCGAAATTCCTTTCTATCGGTCAGGAAAATCTTTAGAGCTTATTGTTGCAATTCAAATTAATCTTAATGAAATGAAAACTATATTAAACTAATATTATAAACTTTGCTTACTTTTTTTCTATTTTCATAAACGTTATAAAATTCCGTTTTCAACAAAGCAGCAAATAAATTTCTTCATAACAAATTTTCTTAAAATACCAAAAGTCCTTCATTATTTTAAAAACTTAATTCTTAAATAATAGTATCATTGTTTGTATGAACATAAAAATGATGATGAATTTATTTTAAAAAATCTTCATGTTTCATATTTTACATAAAATTTTGAAGTTCAGTCGTTATACGAATACTGAGAAATTTATAATTAATATAAAATAATTTTCATTTTTTTTTTTTTTTTTTTAGAATTCAACTTTTTTGAACTACTAATTTTGACATATATTTCTTAAATGTCAGAAGTTTTTATTCAGAAACACAATATTTGTTATCAGATGGTTTAGTTCATGTTATCAATCGAGTAGGTTTAGTTTTTTATTAGGTCAAATTTTTTATTATAAAAATAACAATCAGATTGGCCCATAATTCTTTTGTCAGTAATTTATTATACCTAAACTACATAATAAATAAAATGCAGTAGAACTTCCTTTTAAATAAAAAACTGGAAGCCCGAAATGATCACTAAAACTGCCACAAGAGCTTTTTTTTCCAGAAAATTGTTCTCTATTATTCATCCATAATATATTTGAAACTTAATTAAAATCATGTTGCATTTACATTATTACAATCAACAATATTTACATATAATGTATTTACATCTTAAATACACTATATATAATGCATTATATACAAATACATTATTAATATTATATTAAATATTATTATTACATTATTAAATATTATATTAAATATTATTATTACATTATTAAATATTATATACGTTTTTATGGATGCTGTTTTTGTGAATGCATTAAAAGGAAAAAAACTCTTTATTTTAAATTTATTTTTAAAAATAATCCAATTTTCAGAAAATTTACTTTATTCTTTATTTATCTAGAATTTTTTTTTTATTTATTCTATAAAATGCCGAAACCTAATGAAATTCGAGCAAAAATTGTAGAATTCACTATGCTGATAAATTTAAAACAGAGGTATTGCAAAGATTCTCAGATAAGCTTACATCACGCGCGTCAATCTTATACAAATATTGTTGACAAGAGCCAAGGTCCATTTCAGTCAGCATTGGCGACAAATAGTCTACGTTTTCTGTGCGACTAAATGCACGTTTTTGATTATTTGTTTAGAGACTGAGATTTAGGTTATTTGTTTAGAAACTGAGATAACAAAATAGACAGAGAACGATAAATCTTCTATCTTGACTCTGTTACTCTATATTATGTTCCAATCGTTGTTGATTTTAGGTACATTTATATTTAGAAATATATATTGGAATGGTTCTCGTGATATATCTTATAGAAAATTTCTGTATTCCTTCTGTGATTACAGCCATTTTGCTCATATAATTTAAGTGAAAAATGAACCTAAAGAAATTTTTATTAGAAATGGTATGTTGTAAAGAGGGGAAAAATTTCGAATAATTTTATAGATGAATCATTCGGCTAAAAAGAAAAGGAAAAAAATAGAAATTTATGTTCCCATTTCCATTTTTAAATATTGAAGTTCAGAAATATTTTTTTAAAATAGAGGAATATTTGCATCATTATAACTTCTATATTATAAGTTTTTTGACATTTACAACTTAGTAGTTATTAGGAGACAATACGCATACTCTCAAATATAAACCTCGTTCTATAGTTTAAGTCTCGTTCTATGTTATAGTCTATAGTTGTAGTCTCGATCTATGTTATAGTCTATAGTTGTAGTCTCGTTCTATAATTTCTAAAACCTCATTCTATAGTTATTTGACCTCGAAGCTAAAAGATTCCGATCAAATTCGATTCTATAGGAAATAGTGATCATTAGTAATATACCAGTATTTAAGACAAAAAGAAATCTGTCAATGAAATTTAGTTTAGTTTAATTTCGTCATTGAAAAAATAAGTCATTGAAATCTTTAAAAAATTAATAGCAGATTACACAGATATATAGCGATAAATTCATATATATTTTTAATTATTGGTCCACCAAAAGTTCTTTTTTATTTTCTGTAAAAGCGAATATATAAAAGCTACCAAGCAAATAGGCACTGAAACAGTTTTCTCCTGGGTCTATTTCTTGCTTCAAAATAAAACGAATTCGAAAAATGTTTCAGTTAAATGCACTTTGAAAACTAAATGAAATACGCCTTTTATTTTTCAATTATCAAATTCAATAATCTGAAATAAAGGATTGAAAAATAAGGAAGTTCGTTAATCAAATTTGCATCTAAAAATACAGTTTATTGAAATTCTATATTATTTTAAAAATCTATTTTATATTAATAATAACTCGCCTTTGTTTCATAGTTGGTCCACTATAAATAATCAAAAATTTCAATTAAATATTTTCTGTAGTTGTTCTTATGGCACTTGTACAAGCCCTGACAGAGTCGGCGATTTACGCCGAGTTTGTGCTGTAGCTTCCGAGGGCAGAAGTGGGACTTCTAGCTCATAGGAGGATGACATTCACACACTTGCTTGCGCCGCTCCTTTCTACAGCGCTTTTCTTTCGCGCACCTCACAGAGAAAGCGCAGGGAAGCGAACAACCATGCCCGAAACGGGACACGAATTCGGGACACCCAGCTTGCGAGGAAGACGTGCTACAGCTAGACCAGGACGCCGGCAATATTTTCTGTAAAAATGATTTAATGGCTTCAACAGTAAAATGGTTGCAAACGGGAAATTTTGGAACACATATAACGCATGCTATATTAGAAATCATACACCATTCTGTTCTTTGTTCTATGCATTTCAATTAATTTTCTGCGCATTTCTTAATACAGGAAACTGTAACATAGGAAAGAGCATTAGTGTTACATGTAGACACAAAGATTCATCATTTCTTTTACTTCATCATTTCTTTCTATGAAGATTATAAATGCAGCAAATTTCAAAATGCATACTTGAAATACTTTACTACAAACATACATGCATGCATGCATACTACACACTCATATATATATATATATATATATATATATATATATATATATATATATATATATATATATATATATATATATATATATATATATATATATTTAAAAGCATATTTTAAATAAAAACCTATTAAATATGAAAATAATATTTGTCGTAGGTCCATACTTTCATCATCAACAAAGGAAGAAAAAAGCGAAGCTCCTAGTTACACATTTTCCTCTCTAATGATAAAAGTGTCAAATTTAGCTCAAGGTCAGTCTGGCTTGTAGAATGCAAGTAGACATACATACACACAGGGATATACATTTATCTATATTATAAGTAGAAATAGACATATAAATTTTACCAGTCATTGATGTATAATAAGTATCGATTTAACAAAATTATATTTAAAATTTTTATTAAATTAATTTTTATATGTTTTTTTATTAAGAAGAAAGACCGTTGTAAAGACATTCCTTCTTTGATTTTTGTTCCAAAACGTTTTATTGTTGAATAATTCAACTTTTTTTCCTTTAAATCATAAATATCAGAGCTGAAATTTCAAAAATTTAAATCTTAAATGTATGATTGATTTTCGTTTCTTTGGCATCCTAATTAACTATAATAGTCTATTTTTTAATTAATGTATATGGTTTAATATAAGTAAATTCTAACCTAAAACAAACCAATCTAAAAGAGTAGTTAAAAATGACGCCATTAGTTTGCATTTCATTGAACAATATATTTAGATAGTCACTATCTGTTTTTATACTGCATTCCTAATTTTGCAAATTATCATTATAACTATAAAGATGCAATTAAAAATATAGTATTTTTGAACAAAAAAACTTTAAAGCTATCCTTTTAAATCCAAAAGATATGAAATATTAATTATGTGGTTTATTGATATAGTCATATCGAATGTATTTTACTAGGATTGCTAAGGTATTTTTAATGCTTTCAGAAGAAAAACTAGTGCTTAAGTATGCTTCAGGCTTGTACAAAAGGTGGCAGCCCTATAAATTAACTCGAAGCGCACAAAGAGTAAAAATAGTTTCAAACTTTCCTGGGCATGCTTCAGAAAATTGTTACTATGTTAGTCATACTTAATATATTTCGATTCTATACAAGCTAAAAGTGCTTTTAATACCCTCATAAAAAACGACGACATAATATTCCACATTTATCAAACTATTATGCTTGTGCAAAAAGCGACAGTCATGATATTAACTGAAAATACATAGGCAGTGAAAAAATTTGAAATCCTCTTAGGTGTGTTTTGAAAAGAATTTGTACAGTTTTAGTACGTTTCATAGTATTTTACATATTAAAAATTTGTATTAGTTCCAATGATGGTTTCTCTTATATGGATAAATAAATTGATTAGTTCTTATGAAGGTACAAATTATGTCATTAAATATTATTGAAGAACGTCAGCATAATCGTTAAAATACAATCGATCGATAAAACTAAAAATACAACAATTTTAAATACAGCGTTACTCTATAAAATATCTCCTAAAAGTTAGCAATCAAAATTACAAAAAATTTTAATCAATATTCACTCTTTTATACAAATTTGCTTAATTAATATTTATTCAACAATAAAGTAAAAAAGTAATAATAAAAGAAAATAGAGAAAAAATAAAACACCTCAATACAAATAAAATAGTATAATAAATATAAAATATACAAAAATATGTTGCTACAGGTGTACTTAACGATAAATAGAAAAATTTGTGATTTGTTTTAATTATAGTAAAAAGAGATTCAAACATTTTCATAAAATATGGCCGAACAGAATTTCAAAAATTGTAGTTGTGTACACTCAAATCACCAAAATGTTTTTAAATTTTTCTCAGTCTGCCAGTTTTTCCAACTTCGATAAGCTATCATCTATGTGTTTGTATTATACGAAAGTTATAAATGTATTTTATATCATATACAAAAAACAATTTTTGAAAATTATGACAATTTATTAAGACCAATTGTTTTCAAAATTTCTAGCTTTAAATTTTAAAAAAAAAGAGATTTTTATGTTAATTTTATCTATATTAGATAATTACTTATCTCACCTTTCTTAGTATCTTTTCAAATTAATTAGATAATTTCAAAATTAACATGTTAACTGGTTATGACGAAATATTTCAATGCAAAACGAATTGAATACAAGTTAATTACCCGGTTAAGATTCACTCTCTTTTCTTGCTTTATTCTTTTATCTTTTCTCATATTTTTTGGGTATAAAATTGTTCTCTTCTTCCATTCAACTGTAATGGGTTTTTAAATAAAAAATTCTTTCAATATTTATGAATTTCAAAAGAAAAAATTTGTACTTATTTTTTCATAAATTCTTATTGGTTTAATTTATTTATCCTGCTGTATTATATAATATTTTCACTTTTAACAATTACCATAAAACAAAGTTATCAGCTATAACTGCGAAATTATTTTATTCTGGGAAAGATAAGAAAAGAATGGAAAATACTGTATTTAAATAGATATCATTTTCAGAATTTTTCCAAAATAAAAAGACTATTTCCATGAACGAATAAAATGTCATTATTTCTATATACAAATAAATCTGAAAAACATCTGTGATATGATTATTAGAAATTTATGGGCCGGCGTCCTGGCTTAGGGGTAGCGCGTCTTCCCCGTGATCTGGGCGTCCCGGGTTCGAGTCCCGGTTTGGGCATGGTTGTTCTTCTGTTGTTCTATCTGTGAGATGTGTGAATGTGCCCTCCTGTAAAAAGGGGTTGTGCAAGCGAATGAGTGATGCGTGAGTAGCAAAGTCGTACTCTTGGCCCTAGTTGGCGCTGCTATAAAAAATAAGAGACGTCCCCCTCAGGCTTAAATCGCTGTCTTCGTAACAGCGGGCTTGTCAGTGGCAAGTGCCATAAGAAACAAACAAACAAACAAGAAATTTATGGGAAGCAGAAATGAAATAATCGTTTGGTGTCAGATCGATAGGCATTCACCAAAAATATTTCTCAATGTTAATTTCCATGCATGTCATTTTTAGAGACATAAAAGAAGAAAAAAAAAAATTTAAAACCACCAACAATTGCAACCTTGGGAATCTAACATTATTCTAGGTGTTTTTAGTTTTAGGAGACAAGAAAATTGGCAATCCGAATATAGAGTAAGTTTGTTTTTATTCCGGAAGAACTAAAAAATGCAAAGAAGAAAGAAACCTGGTCTTTGTTATACTTTGCGAATGTATTTCTTTAAACTGTGAGCTACGTGCATATTTGTGCAAGCTATTGGGTGCTCTTCAAAGACATTTTATTTTAACTTTTCCGGATATTATACAGGACGACCCTTTTGTAGTCATTGATAGGAAGCGGTTGTTGCGGAATGTATAACTGACTCAGCAACGTACTCCATTTATATGCAAATACCGTTTTTGTTGAGTTTTGAACAGATGAATTCCAGAATAAGGAAATGGATGAAATAAAGACATTGTAGCTAGGGATTGCAATACCGGTATACCGGGATACCGAATACCGGTATTTCGAGCCATTTGTACAATTTCGTAATACCGGTATTCACAAGTTTAAATACCGGTTTTTCGGTATTTACTAGAAATTTTTAAAATTGTCTCCACTATATGTTCAGGTATCGCGAAACATAGCAAAATAGTATACGTTTTTGTTTTTATGTTTCCCTAACGGGCGAAATTAATTAGCTAATTAATGGCTTAATTAATTGCTTAAATATAAATTAGTGAAACATTGATTATCCCTGAAAGAAAATATTGTAACCATAACTACTGATGGGGCAACAATTATGAAAAAGTTTAGGAGTAATAGATGTATTATATCAAAAAAATAAAGAACAGAAGAATCCAAATACTGTGGATATAGAAATTTCGGATTCCAACTTTGAAAAGAGTAAGAGTGAGAGTGATATTGACAATGAAGATAATGACAATGTAATTGTTGAAGAAGATATTGCTAGTGAGGATGAAATATTAACCTATCAAGAAATGCTTCCTATAATTTATAAAGTTCGAAAAATTGTTCAGATATTTAAACGTTCCCCTATAAAAAGGATATATTACTAAAATATATACTAACTGAAAATAAAACAGAATATATGTTAATATTAGATTCTAAAACACGTTGGAACAGTTTACTCCTAATGATGGAACGATTTTTGAAACTGAGAAATCCAATCCAAATATCCAATAATCGTCTTAAACCTGTAAATTAATTTTTCAGATAGTGAATTCGACTTAATATCCAGAACTATATCAGCTCTACTTCCAATAAAACTGACTATTGAGGCATTATGTCTGAGAGATTCTAATTTATTAACAGCTAATGCAACAATAAATTTCATGTTGCAGTCATTGAAAGAACAGCACACATCACTATCTGAAGAATTATATATTACAGTGAAAAATCGCACAGAAGATAGGCATACAGAAATAGAAAATGTCTTATGGTATTTACATCATTATAATGATTTTAAAAATGAAAAAGAAGAAAAGAAAATAACCAATTCAAATCTGATTAAATTTAAAGTAAATTTTCTTAAAATTTTTTACCCACAAACCTATCCACATTTAGAAGAATTCGGTTCAATTATCGAAGATTATGATGTCACTACTGTCGACAGTGAAAAGGAATTGTCTCTTGAACAAAAATTAGAATTAGCGATAAATAAAAAAATTTAAACGAACCAAAATACAATACAGAAATCAGCTATATCCAAAAGCATCCGACGAGAAATCGATTTATTTTATTTGAAGATAAGGGATTTAGAGACAAATACTTGGAAATATATCGCGTCTTGCTAACAGTACCACAAACTAGCATAGATGCCGAAAGAGCGCTTTCGACAGCTGGTAATTTTTACACAAAATTACTTTTCAGGCTTAATGACAGTACAATTGATGCATTATGTTTTTTAAGATCACATTTCAAAACTTTGTAAAAGTACCACAGACTGAATAGTGATATTTACACTTTTTTGTGATTTAAATAAATAAGATGTTTCTTTACTTTTTTGTGATTATATACTGTTATAATTTATAAGTTATTAATTATTTTTTGTGGCATTTACACTCTATAACAAAACTGGCAAATAAAACAAAGAAACGCCTCTGTTTTCTTTCTTTTTCTAAAAGTTCTAATACCGGTATTAAAACCGGTATCCCGGTATTAAGATTTAAAAAATACCGAATACCGGTATTGAAATTTTGGTCCGGTATTGCAATCCCTAATTGTAGCTATGTGAGTGTTGTAAAAGGGGTGTTTTTAGCAATGTAGCTATTTTAAAGGGTTTTTAACTATATCCCTGTTCCTGTAATAAATTATGTTTAACGTCTGGAATTTTATTAGTTTGAATAGAAAAAAAGAAATGTGTGTCTTTATTGATAGGGAAAAAGAGTTTTCATCATCTCTAATTTAAACATTCATGAATTGTGAAAATGTAAAGGAGGACCACAACGACTTTATACTAAACATGTTCATTGATTAGTTTGGAAATTATTCACTGATATTAATTTGGGATAAAATATGGAACAGCAATTCTTTTAAAATTAAAAATAATTGCAATTTTTTTCAAGAAATTTATTGTCTTTTAATTATTGTTTTATCCAACGTGTTGTTGTGTTAAAAAGTTGCTTGAGTTATATCAAGTCGCATAAATTATTACAGTGTGCCATAAGTCTTTTTTAAATGAAGGCACGTACTATTTGTTTTTTATCATTGATTTGTTGTTTATCACTGTTCTAACGCCTTCCTTCATCTCTCAGAAAGCCTCATTATTCCCTCTTTCCAAAATCGTTGAGATCTTGAAATATTTATTTAGGTGCTTTTATATTTTATTTATGAATTGGAACCATTTATCATAGAAATATTTTTTTAATGACAGAAAAAAGTATATTGTCAGATGTAGCAAAATCTGTGGAGCACGGTGTTCCCATCAAAACATTAACATTTTTCCCTTATATTCAATGTAACATGAGGTTTTTAACATTGCCAGTTGTCGTTTTTCTGACAAGGAGCATTTTGTTTAATTAAAATGATTGCAATATTTGGCAGAATTGATGGTTTTGCTTTCATGAAGAAGCTCGTATTAGGCTAGACCTTTTCATTCATGCCAAATGGACAAAAGAACTTTTTTTTCGAACGGAATCTAGACTTCAAGATATTTGAAAGTTTATCGCTCTTAAACCATGTGCGTTTTCGATTAAAATTTGATTCAAAAACCAATTCTCATCTCCAGTGACACTCTATTTTAGAAATCTCGCTAATATCGCTGGAGAAGTCAATTGAATGTAGAGACACGATCTCCGGCAATAGGTGTAAAATCCGAATTACACATCAATCAATTTATCCCATTCTGATGAGATAATAATATCCTAGGAAAATTATGACATTCGATATCTGGTGAGCATTATATTATAAAATTTCAGCGAGCATGCCTTTGGTAAGATCCGTATTCTCGTTGCTGGATCGTTGCCCTTATTCTCGTTGCTGGATCGTTGTCCGTATTCTCGTTGTCTTGCCTTTCAAGTCAAAATTACCAACTCTAAATCTCTTCAGAAAATTGCGAATAATTTTAAGAGACATAGCAGCATTCTGCCCTTGTTAAACGATAAAGCATTACAAGCCTAAAATTCTCATTTTGGTTATCCATATTGAATTATGTAGAAAAACAATCTGAAAAAGGTTGCTTCACTAACAGAGCATACTTTAGGATGGTTGAAACCTTTCTGAGCCATATACAGCTAATAGATATGCCTGCATATTAGTTTAAACATAACCAATTAAAGTCAATGCGAAATATACTTATAGAACACCCTAATACTTTAAAAAACAAAATACTACTAATAAATAAATTACAGCGCCTGAATATATTTAGTGGGGTACTGAAAATAAGTAATTTCTACAATTTGTAATTAGCATATTAGAATCATTTTTAAATAGTGTATCCTTTTTATTGAGTATTTTTACGCGATTACATATAAATTGTTTCGAAATAATATTAATAAGAAATATTAAAAATAAATTATATCAATAATAATATGTAATATTAATGTTTTATGATGTTTCCTTATGGCTCTGAAAGATAAAAATGTACGAATATTTGTAATATCATAACAGTTTTTAGATATATAATAGTACACAAAATAAAATCTGTAATGAATTATTATCATAATATGTAAAACAATAATAAAAAAGAAATATATAATAAATAATAATGTTTCTTAAAAATATTTATAATTAAATAATAAAAAAGAATCTCTGCGTGGTTATATAACTGCAAAAAGCCAACTCACTTTTCAGTTCTTAACCAACAATTTTTTTTAATCCGGAATTGTTTCAAATCTGATAAAATAATATTCCAAAGCGCCCTCAATCCTAGTTTAATAATCGACTGTTACTGTGATATACAACTTTATAAAGGGAAAAACCTTTTGGGCATCATTTCTTATCAAAGGATAAAACTTTTATAACACTTGCAGACATGGTTTCCAATTACTTACCTACACATCGGTAGAAAAGGAACTTTTAAGGGAAAATAATACATTTTTTCCCTATTTCTATTAAATTCGTTGCCTTTTTGCCATCCGGCGAGGCTTAGAGTTTTATTAATTTTGCCATCATAGCCGTCTGCGCTCATGCCACTCCTAAAGGATAAATATCCAAAAAATAATCTAGAAGAAGTATGATATCACTCAGAAACAAATGCAGAAAATGTCTGAGCTTTAAAGTATTAAATACTGAGCCATAGTGAAATCCTGGGGCAGTTATTTTATCCTTACTACCTGCGCATGCTTTAGAAGTAAAATTGGGGAATGTTTCAATTTTCTTTTTCAAATTTTTCGCCTGCTGCGCTTGACAGATAACATTAGTTCAAAAAACCTTGCTTCAGAATAGATTTAAATAGCTACATGGCTTTAAGTCGATGCTTTATGAAAGGATTTTGGTAATACGTAGGGGAGGAATACTTATTTGCTTTCATATTTTTATAAATATATAGCATCGATTCAAAACACTTGTTTTTCTGTATTGACGATCAAACGGAGAAAAGAACCAATTGCTATATTTTTATGTCATTTCTTTTAGGATGCGGTATTGAAACGTAAAATCGATGTAAATGAAAAAATCTAAATTTTAAATTAATACTTATGGGATTTTAAGTAACGTCGAAATGTTAAGAATTATAATTAATAATAAATTGCGTTTTATAGGTTTTAGGGCTTTGCTTAATTGTTTTTAAAAGAAAGTTAAAAAATTTTTAAATTACATTAATACTGAATTCCAATATGCTTGATTTTTTAGGTCTTGTGAACAAGATAAGTAGAGTAATTTTTTTGAACTGGCTTGGAATATGTTATTAGACATCTAAAATTCTCGGAAAAATTCGTAAATGACCTATCTATCCCAAAGGGAAAGTAGGGTGAAAATGGTGGTGGGGATGAAATTTTCATTTCGCTATAACATTCTTAATATTCAAGATAGAAAAATAAATTCAAATAGCCAAATTAGCGCTTCATTAATACGAACAACTTTTGTACTTAAAGCTTTTTTGATAAGTGCATTATTTTAGAAGTTAGGAGCTGAAAAGTGATTTTCACGCCCTAATTTTGACTGTTTCTAACATCAGCAATTTATGTTGCCAGATGATGTAAATGAATGCACCTTTGCCTTCCAGCTTGCAGAGGGCAATTTTTTTAAAAATATTTTATTATCTCTTCAGATTTTTACGATTAGTTATTTTTATATATATGAATTAGAAGGATTTTTTATTAATTAAAAAACAATGCATACTTTTCAGGTCTTTTTCCATTCTTTGTTATAGAACTTAAGACTAATTTTTCATTGAATGAGCGGAAAGAATTTATCACATTAGATAATTCTAAAGAAATTTATGCCTTTTACACCGTGAATTTTTTATACATATTTAAATTGCTATAAAGTAATTGCAAAGGAAATTTAATTATGTATTATTGTGTTAATTAAATTTTATAAATGGATTCCTCATTGTTACAAATTTGTAAATTTTATGGATATGCTCAGAATTAGAATTATAATGAAATAAATAAATAAATAGCATGTTATCACTAAGATATGGTTAGAATATTGGTCTCATCAGTGTAATATAACAAAATACTATCTAATCTTGAGATAAGAAACGAAAAAAATAATTTAAAACGAACTTTTAAAAATTAAATGTTTAAAAAATAAGATTGGTATCTCCTGACTGATAATTAAAGGTAATAAAATTTAACAGTAAAAAAAAATTAATATGATAATTTTGCAACTAATTATCTATGCAATCGTCACATGATACATTAAAAAATCCCTTTCTAATATCACGTAGTCTTATCAAGAAATTGTATGATACTATTAATTTGAAATATTATTCCAATTTTACAACCTCAGTTGAGTAATAATTTAGGGATGCTTTTGAAAAAAAAATTCTGCACTCAATTACCGATCAATAAATCTGCCTGGACTAGAAACGCACTAAAATCAAAAACATTATTTTTTCACAAGGTGAGTTAAAGATTTAAAAAATATATTTTCTTAACGGCAAGAAATCCGCGGTTCTATTTCCGATAGTCTCTATCGGCCACAGGAAATATCTCATATTCGCTATGACAACCAGCGGAAGAAAAATTTGCAGATGGCGTTAAGCCTTACCCTTTCTCCTTTTCTTTTCTTTTTATCCAATTTTTCATAAAAACGAATATAAATTTTTATATCAATATATTTTATTTTTATAGCTTTGAATGAATCTCAATTTTATAGAGCAGATGCCTGCATCTCTATAAAATTTCGCCTCTATTATATTTTAAAAATAACTCTTAAATGTAGGCAAATGATACAGAAATATAAAATTTCGAGACGAGAAATAAAATACCTATTTTATTGTTTGATGCTGAACTTTATCGTATTTTATTTCCTGTTTTTTTTATACATTTGTGAAAAGTGCAGTTTTAAAATGAATATTTTGTTCAATGAGACTTTTCAAAAATTTTTGCTCTTTTTAAGAAAGAAATGTTGTTCAGATCTTGAATTTTTGTTAATGGTTCCATTAGATATTTCAAATGTTTCCGATCAATTTTTTCTTAGTAAATATTCTTTTTGCTTGAATAGTTCAAATGTGGTTGAATATGGCTACATTACGATGAACTCTTCAATTTCAATATTGTTTTTATAAAAAAAAAGAATGTGATGTGATCTTAAATATCAATAGTAGATGGGATTCATTCTAAATATTAAAAAAAACGATCAAATAAACTATTTATATCTATCAGGAATATAAAATAAATTTATAAAATCTTTAAATGATATATTGTTTATTATAAAAAATTATCATTACTGCAATCTTTATTGCTGTATGATATGTTCAAATTACACTTGAATTTGACTTCAACTTAAAAGATATCTTTAAGTTGAATATAGTAAATGCAATAGATAAAGTTTTTACGATTTGATTACAAAAGAATATTTTAATCTTTTATCGCGGTAGTTTTTAAATGGAAAATATAATTAGAAAAGCGGAACAACTATAGTAAAATTGTCAGGAATATCAAAATATAAATGTATAAAAGAAAGCTTAGGCCCAATTGATAACATTTCGAATTCTCTTAAAATATCATCAGAACTATAACTGCTATTTTAACAAAACTTTTTGATGAAATATCTTGGATTTATAATAATTAAATACTAATTCAGGTTTTGGACAGATTAACTTTCATATGTTAACAAACGGTGATGGAAAAAATAAAGTTAAATTTAAAACTGTAATCGATGCATAAATTCATTTCATTCAACCACTATGTTAAAGTTAGATTGAATTCTATTTTGTTCAACCTATAAGTTGAAATAGGAATCACATAAAATTAAGTTCAACCACTATGTTAATTTTAGATTAAATACAATTTAATACATACTATGCTAAATTTGGATCCAAAAGTCTCTTAAATTAGTAATAGTAAAACTTTTTTTCTCAAATGATAAATTATCTCTTAGAATACATTAATTTGAGGAAAAAAATGTGATTTAAAAAACTGTCGATTTAACCCCTCTATATGTTGCACATTAAACAGTAAAGTAAGTTACCAATTTTTTAATGAAATAAGTTAAATAGTTTCCTATTCTTGTGCTAAAAGTAGCCACAATTCATAATATGTGTGAAAGTTATTTAGAACCTGAAAATGTTGGAAGATTATTGAAGCAAATCATTTCAAAGGTGTGAATGTGAAATTCTTAAAGCGTTAGAAAAGCGACAAAGTTTGAAAAAATAAACAAGAAATTCTATATGTTATTAAATTATTGACATGATTAAACGTAAAAAAATATCCTTGCGAAAGTTTCGTTTTTAAACATTAATACAGACAATGAATGCATTATCCATGCAATATTTCTTTTAATGTTTAAGCCTTTATATTCCCACTGAATAAATCTTAGGATATATTATGTATAACTGTGATAAACGTGTAATAATCGCAAAATTTGTTTAAAATAATATTTTATTATATCTTTTTTTTTTTCTGAAACATTTTTTTTCTTAGTCCTTCTTTATAGGCATATTTATGGTTCTTATATTTCCAGCAAACCTTTAAATAAACACGATCTTTATTGAGTTTTGAATGTGACATTCTGTTTGCTCTAATTCTTATTTTCTAATCACAACCGTACAACATTTGTAGGAGCATACGACATTCCTCAATCAAAAAAGTAACTCCAGTATATGCATACGAATCTGACTGTTTATAAAAAACAGTTATATTCGGAAAGGTTTTCTCATAGAGAAAACAGAAATATACAAAAATAAAAATAATTAATAAATTTCAGTTAAATTCTGTAACATACTACCAGTATTCACATTTTCTTAAGATCTGCAGTTGCTTTTCTTAAGAAATACATTTCCTGTTTCCTCAGAGGAAATTATGCAGTACCAGATCATGCTTAGTTACTGAAAAGCTGATTTATTTCAGGGCGGAAATATAATTTCAAATTTATTTAATTTTGAACATAATATCTAAATCCATTAACCGTTTAAATAGCATTTTATTCTTTTTGGAATTTTCAGAATTCAAATAAACCCAGCCTTTGTTCGTATAGAGAAAAACTTTCAGACAATCCATTCATGTCTGCACATGCGTAGTAACACGCTCATTTGCCATTTTCAACCGTTTGTGAAGGGAAGAAAATACTGTCTGACGTATTATACTATCTTTTTTTTT
Organism: Argiope bruennichi; assembly: GCF_947563725.1. Lineage (NCBI taxonomy): Eukaryota > Metazoa > Arthropoda > Arachnida > Araneae > Araneidae > Argiope > Argiope bruennichi. Next base: position 65,599,077 of record NC_079151.1, on the reverse strand, counting down.
CCCAACGGTGGCAGAAATATTTAAGTTTTCTGCTGTAGAATAGTTCTTCACAAGACTGAAATTTAAATATAAATTTAAAAAATGAAAGATATTTCATGTTCTTTGGGAGCATCATTAACAACAAAGCGTAAGACAGAGTACATCTCTACTTAAAAGCTATTCCCACAAAATTTACGGGTTTAATTCCTGCATAACACTAATGTTTTAACCGCAAAAAAACGCCATTAGAGAAGCTACAAAATATCTAAGCAATATTTCTAGAGCACTGCAGGAAGAAAAAAAAATTATCTTAGAAAAAGAAATGACTTTGGAGTATTAAGTAATATTTTATACCTTAAGAAGAAAAAAAAATGAAAGCATTTATTTTATTAACTTGCTCCAAGTGTAATATTTTAAACGTGACATGTTAGAAAAGAATCGTGACCGCACTTCCAAGTAGACATTTTTTTGTAAATTCAAACATTTGTTTCAAAGTAAGAAAGTGTAAAATTTAACAGGAATTTAGATAGCTTATTTTAAGTAAGATTATAAATTTCGATAATCGATAAATCTGAGCAAAGGTACTAGTTGAATTTTTTTTTCCTTACAATTCCTTAAAGTTTTTTTTATCTTCAGTTTCGTGGAAATTTATTACGCTTTTTGTAAAGATTTTGTTTGTAATGTTATAAAAAGATATTCAAAATATTGAAATAAAGGAATATCAAATAAAAGATAATAAAATATATTTTTGTATTTATTTAAACTGGATATTTTGTATTAATTTAATCTGGATAGTAATGCAATTACATTGTCAGTTTGTCTATTGGGATATTATTCTTATTCCGTTTTATCACATTTATGCTTCAGTGCTTGGCTATCAATTGAAATAACAACTCAATGGCTGGCTCATTTACATAAAACGTGTGTGTGTGTGTGTGTGTGTGTGTGTGTGTGTGTGTGTGTGTGTGTGTGTGTGTGTGTGTGTGTGTGTGTGTGTGTGTGTGTGTGTGTGTGTGAGTGTGTGTGTGTGTGTGTGTGTGAGAGAGAGAGAGAGAGAGAGAGAGAGAGAGAGAGAGAGAGAGAGAGAGAGAGAGAGAGAGAGAGAGAGAGAGAGAGAGAGAGAGAGAGAGAGAGAGAGAGAGAGAGAGAGAGAGAGTTTTTTTGGTTGAAGGAGAATGCAGGTTCGAAGCAGTGAAGAGACTTTGTATTTCCAATAATTTCATTTTATTTTCTTCCTGGAGAGAAACATGTTTTATTTAATGCACAAACGCAGAAGTAAGGAAGAAGACAAAAAGGGCCGAACAAATTATCAGTATATGTATGTTGACCTTTACTAGACAAGGGCAACGGAAATATCACTTTCATTTGATACGTAATACTGATGGCGCATTAGTTTTAGAGAGGAATTAATTAAACCGAAAGTGGAATTGGATCACGAAATAAGAGAATATTTTTAGAATGAAGTTACTATGGGTTAAATTAAAATAAAATCTTGGAAATGAATTAAATTGAAATTAGAATTAAAATATCATTACATATATATATAAACTTTCTAATGAATTTTGCGATTCTAACTTTGAATGAACCAATATGTTGGAATTGCAAACATCCTAAAATTGATACTGAAAAATAATGGCAGATTTAAACTCTTAAAATGAAAGAACACATTGAACTTTTCTCTCCGTTGGACTCAATTTCGATAACAATCGAATGTAGCATTACTTTTTCTGCACTAGTTATGAAACCTTTTGAACTGAAAAAGATTAAGGACACGACTATTCTATTGTAAAAATATTTGCACTGTTATATTTAATGATTCATTGATAAAACTTTTTGTCATCAGGAAAAGAATTTATGGCCATCCTCCATTTTATACACTCCATGCATTTTTTTTTATTTACTTGATATAAGCTTTGTATATTCATTTCATCGTGTGATCTTAAATAATGTTTTGGGTTCTTGAAATACATAACTCTTTGATATATTTAATTTTCAAAACCAGTACAATTAACTTTACTATACGAAATAATTCTACAGTTTAACATTAATAAATGCTCAATAAAATATACGGTCTAACTAACTTCATATATTATCATAGTGTCATATAAAAAGTGTCGACCAATTTCTCAACTATATACATAGTAGGATAAATATATTTCTTTCTATAGCTAAAGCTTAGCTCCCTAGAAGCAAAATTTCCGTTTCTTCATACAAAACAATGCTGCCAGCACAACTCCTATCAAAACTGGCAAATTTAAACGCATTAAAGGTGTTAATCCTTCAGCTCAGTTAGACCATTAGAAGACAGGGAAAACAATTTTCATTGCATTGGGTTTCTTTTGGCAATTTAATCTTACGGATGTATCATTACTAGTTTCGAATGGTAACTTTATCAAACACCTAACACTTTTTTTTATGTTGCTTTAAGTAATAAAAATTTTTCTTGCATCCTTCAAGATCCATTTCAATTTGAATGGTGTCCAACTGATAACGCGATAAATTGTGAAAGGAAAGTTTATTTCCTATTTCTGTTGGAAAAGAAAAAAAAAACTTTTTTTGTGTAAATGTATATTTATTTCGTGGTAGGAATATAAAAGTGTCTTCAGAAAAGAAAATCTGTCTTGTATTCACAATGTCAAGCACTGAAATAAGGTGAATTCCAAAAATAAGGAAAGAAGAGATGGGGAAAAAAACGTTCTATACATATGCATCGAATTTTGTTATCTTTTAAGTGATCAACATAAAAGTTGCGGGAGTATGTTTTTTTTCCTTCAGTTTTCATCCAAAATCTTTCTGTCGTTTCGTTTTCCTTTTCAAGATATTTTCTCGTCTATGGGAGCAGTCCTTCAAATGCGTTTAAGGAAAAGAATTATTTCAATAGAAATATAAAAATGAGAGTTTCTCACCAAAGTTTTATTCATTGATTTTGGCATACCTTTTTATTTTGAGTTAATTTCTTTTCCTTGCAAAATAAGGTGTTTTATTCTGGCACGAAATAAATTTACGAAACATTAACTTTTCTGATTCATAAAATAATACTATTTCTAGCTTAATTTTATTTTCTAAAACTGTATTGAAATGGAAGAAAAAGAATAGGCTCACTGTGCATGTATTTTACTGATATATCATATATTTTATTAAACATCTGCAAATATGTATTTTGATCTCTAGTATTCTTCTTGCGTTATTCTAATGTGCTTCATTTTATTGAGAGATATAAATGTGACTTATTTTTAATTTAATAAAATGCACTTGTTTGTTATAGAAAGATAGGATATTCAAGATAGATTCAAGATTAATATTTATTCCCACTCAGAAACTAAAACACGTTTCAATCTTTTGCAAAACAAATCAATCCAGCGAAGAAAAACGCCTAGATTAGGTGCAATACAATTATCAAGCCATCTTTTTCACATTTGTAAGGAAATTGTACCTCTCTCGAATCGACATTCTGTATAGAGTGAAACATGTAGTAGTCTGAAGGAGAAACGACTGGTGCATATGGTAGGTGGGGCAACAAAACCGGAGAATTATTTTACAGTTTCTTTCACTGATATGACAACATATCGGTGGCCATTCTTATATTGAAAAACATTCTTATTTGTCTTTCGATATAATCTGCTTGCTTAGCAGTTGCTGGTATTGTTCGCATTGATAATTTATTGGGTTGCAACAGCTCATTTAATAAATGAATTACATTTTGAATCAACATTTTTAAACTGCCAAAATTGCAGTGTGTGTGTGCGTGCGTGCGTGCGTGCGTGCGTGTGTGTGTGTGTGTGATTCTTTAAGATGATGTCAAACAGTATTTTCCCAATTGATTTGCAGGCAAGAAGTACCTACGTTTAGTGGGCAATCCATTAAAAATGTGCGGAATCATATTTATACACCAAATAGTGATGAGAATCCTCTAAATGATTTCAAAACTGGCAACGTATTCTCCTAATGTCTAACATGATTCGTGGTTATTGTAAAATATTGCAGTATAATTCACAGTATGTTTTATTTTTTAATATATTCCTATCTTTCCAATTTCCACCTTTCATAATAAGGATATGTGCTTAATGAACGGTGATGATAATGATGGAATATCAGTAAATGATCAGAACAAAGATGGAATATCAGTAACATATTAACCTTAACATTTTCCTTAAAAAGGTTTTATTTAATATATAAAGTGTTTAAATAGTGTGCAATATTAATTCGTTCTAGCTTATATAGCTTTTAAGTTTCGTAATTCAAAAATAATTTAATATAACCTTCTCAATTTAATTCTTTTGTTTCCAATTTTCTGACCCAGAATTTCTTATACTCACATTTTAAAATTAGTGTCTTGAATATTGTAATATAAAAATCGATAATATTTCCTTATTATTATATATTCAACAAATGCAACTAAAATATCTGAAGTAATGGTTTTCAAGAATTTTCATTCACTTTCATTATACTTTTGATTCATTCTTGGAAACAATGCAACTTATTTCCATTTCTGAACGACACTTTTCATAAATAATCTGCTAACCTTGATCTTACTTTTAGATTTCAGGGCTGTTATCTGAGAATTTATGAGCATGTACCGGGGTTTACACATTTACAGTATATGATTCATATCAGCAGCCGTCTGTTTGATTTCTTCTGCGGAAAATACACTTGAAATATTTGTATGATTTTTCGTTACAATTCTTTCTGCATTAATCTAGCAATAGAATACTGCAATATGGAAAGAATTTATATTTCGTAACATTATCGTAAATCTTTATATCTCGAGCTCAAAAAATGGCACAAATGGTCTTTTTAATACTTGTATAACACAAAATCCAAAAATCATAATCATGTGAAATATTCATTAAAAATATGAGACGTTTAAAATGTATCTTTTGAAACAATTCTAAGATTTAAATTTCTACATATATATATTAATTCTAAGATGGATACGAATCATAAACCATCGCATAAATTTTTATATTAATTTTGGAATATAGTTTGTCCTATTTATCATCCTTAGAATAGTCAGAAATGAGCTATACCTGTTCTGCCTTGGCATACGTACTAACTTGAATGATCGAGTCACAAGATTGGCACTTATATCCCCAATACGACACTCCTCATGCATCCATCACCCAATAAGAAACATATCCATCATCAAAGTAAGGGTAACTCAACTCCACACCATTAAAGTGCTCATTATGATAGCAAGAATCAAACGTTATTTTAGAAGAGAATCATCTTCTAATCTAAAGGGCACCCTTAATGATGTGAGTGAATAAATCACATTTTTAGATTCATAAAAATAAAATTTTATAATTATATCGATTTAGTAATTTACTTGGCTTAAAATGGTGTTATATTAGGTGTTAATATTAAAGTTATATTAAGTGTTATTATTATTATATTGCGTGTTAATTTTTAATTATAATCTATCCTCTAAGAAATAGTTTAGTCAATCTGCATCTATTAGTAGATGTTGTTCTAAGACTAAAATCGTTGGAGGAGTCAGCGATATAAAATTGTGTATTAACGATATACTATTGTAATGTGCTAAAAATTTTTTGGGATCGTTTTTTGTATGTATGAAAAAAATTGAATTCCAATAGATGCTGTACCACTTGAACGAAATATAAAAATTTTCATTTTCAATGAGGACCACTTCTTAGTATTCCCAATCAAATCATAATAGCGATAGTCTATTCAATTCTACTCCACAATAGAACTTTGTACTTTAGGCATCTTACAGTTCCATATCGTTAGTGACAGGTTTTACCCAATAGTAATAACTACATCTTGACGCTTTAAAAAATGAATACACATAAAATTAACGTAATAAAGATTTTAAGAAAATACTGAAAAAGAAATAAAATATTCATTATGTACATATATTCAGAAAAAAAACGTGTTTTTTGTCATCTTACTGTTAAAAAATTGTATAACAATATACATATTTCATAATATTTCAAAATTATTTATCAGTTTCAATTCCTTATTCTGAATACATCATTTGAAAAGAAAGATATTTTTTCGAATGAGAGCTTATTTAACTTATACATTTTTTAAATAAATAAACAAGCTGTTGATGTCTTCCCAAACCTTTCTAGCATTCTATCTAATAAAACTGTCACTCTCCTCTCCAGAATAAAATTTTGGACTTTGCGTAAAGCCGCCAATGCAGACTAACAATAGTTACGAAATATAGCGATTTGGGTTATCTTTGGCCTGATCTAGCATTTTTATTAAAGTGAGGGGGTCAGTATCATTTTTTTGGCAATTCATTCCAAAGGTGCGGTTAATACATAAATATCTGAATTTCAAATTTGCATTTTTAACGCCTTTTTACCCACCAATTGAAACTAAAATATGGCATAAAGCTGCAATTGTAGTCACAAGATCACTTGCTAAATTTCGTTCAAATCATTCTGTTTTTGAACTATTGCGTTTATGTGCATGCGAAAATAATGAACGGCAGACGGAAACAACTTATAGTATTTTTTTAATTTAATAGTTATAAAATATGTGCTCCAAATTTCATTTATCAAGCCCTTTACGTTTTATACTAATCATATTCATTTGTACTCGACAGTCGGACAGCCAAATTTCCTCAGAATGGATTTCGTTCAAAATTTGAAGGGAGTCTGAAAATGTGATATAAAATCTGTATATCAATTTTCATCCGTGTAGCTTAGAAGGAATTTGAATTATCATATTCACACTGATAGGTAGAGAGACACAATTCCAAAAATGTTTTTTTCGAAAAAGATGTCTTAAACATTGAGTTTATCTAATTCCTTATTCGAATTTTATAGCGATTAAAGTACTTCGTTTTCGCTTATAAAAAAACTAAAAAGTGATAAGCCATTTACAAAATATTCATAATATACAAAGCAAAGAGAAAAAAAATTCAATGAAAAGCTTAAATCACATAATAATATCTTTTTAAAATATAAATATTAAAATAAGTCGGTAGTTTTGAAAGAACCTTAAGTAGGAAGCATAAACAAGGGAATTTTGCATTTTTTTTTTAATTCTTAAAAGCATAAATTTAAGAGCACTTCTAATAAGAGCTCTTGAACAAAATTTTTAATACTTTACCTCTTCTTATGTTATGACAAGGGCCATTTATTATAGCTAATTTTGATGCATTTTAACAAAATATAATTTATTTTTTGAGTAAGATTCATAAAATTTTTAATGTTAGAAAAATAGAAAATTTTAATAATTTTTAAAACTTTTCCGTGTTAAGAAATTATTTGCGGTAATAACTTATCTTAATTAGTGTCATCCATGAATTCTTTGAAAACAAAATTTAAGGAACATAAAAATGCCTTGCAGCCCTAAATTAAAATTGTTCATGTATTATATTATTTTAAAACAAAATAATGGCGATTGATTAAAAATGATATAATCACCCTTAAAGCTTCAAATATTGACAATGAATTGAAAGACGGCTTAATTTTTTCATAATTGTAATTAGAATAATGTCACATTTTCGTTAAATTAATGCTTATATCTTCTAATGAATATAAAAAAACATTCAATATTACAAATAAATATAAAATATTCTGTAAGAACATCATATACAATTTTCTTTTTGAACCAATCTGTGTTCTTCATCAAGCATAATTTTTCTAATCCTGTCACATAAATAAGATTTTTAAAATCATTTTATTGAACAGATAAAATTTCATACTGATTTTAAAAATTCATACTTGTTTCAAATAACACATATAAGTAAATGTCAATACAGTCGGATCTCTGCAATCCAAGATTCTTTTCAGTGATTGTTTCTTTTATGTATCCAACCTCTTTTATAAGATAGAAGTAACTAAGTTCTTAAACACCGAATCATTAATTTCCATTTCAACAATACCTTAATTATTTTGTTCTGCTTTAAAGCTAAATAAATAATTTTATCAGCTCCTCAGATTTTTTTAAGCAGACTTCAGTACATTTTCCATTTCAGCATAATCTTAGAATTGAATTACAAAATACTCATATATGCGACTCATATGTTCATATGTTCATCATTGCCATATGTTTATTCAAAAGGAAAATTAATGCAGTGATATGTTTATTACTGCAAAGGAAAATTAAATAATGATTGCCTTCTGTTGAAATCTATGATAAGTCTAAATCAAGAAAAATAATTGCCTGTTTTTAAAGTTCTTTTTTTTTTTTTGTATTTCATTAATGGATTTAAATATTGGTTTGGTACCTATCAAGTATTATAGATTTTAAAGAAACTTGTAAAATTGCCGTAAGATTCCTTTTTCGATTTTCAAATTCGCAGGATGTTATGATAAATTACTAGATTAAAAACTGTTTTTATTTCGGTTTGAAGTCTTTAAATGACAAAAGTTTTTAAAGGTGAAGTCACAATAAAAATAAATTAACGTTTTTATATTACTTTTATTTATTTCTGCTTATTTTATATTTTCTGCTTATTTCTTATTTTTATTTTTCTTATTTTTTTATTTATTTTATTTTATTTTATTCGTATTTTTCTGCTTATTATATACTTCATTTTTCTCATAATAAAAAAATACTATATTATCTTTGTATTATGATAAATATTATGAGAATAATTTAATATTTTTTATTATAAAAATTATTTTTAAAACGGAAAGAAAAGTATTTAAGGTTGTTTAACTAGTAATATATTTGAATGTTTGAGTAATCACATTATAGTTGTCAAGTGATGAATCAACAAAAAAAAAAAAAAAAATACGTATTACTGCCATGTGCTAAGTACCATATAAATTGATAAATAAATGTGTCCACATTCCAGATCTACTGAAAAAGGCCTTTCAGATTTTTTTTTCATTTATCGAATCTATGTATTTGATAAAAGAATAAGTCTTCTATGATAAAGAACAAAAAAATAAGTTGATATTTTTTATGGGTAAGACTCTTGTAAATTATGATAACAAACAATGGTCTGTGGCAGTATCAATTGGTATAATCTAATCATTCAGAGAGTTTGAAGAGTTTTTGATAGAATTTCCAATTAAAAAATAATCAAATTTTCACACCAATTGTCTCTTATAATTCGCAAAAAATAGATTATCTATTCATATTAATCTTATATTAATGCCCAGAAAAATCTGGATCTTACGAAGATTTAGCCAAGCAATGTAAAAACTATTACTAAATGTTATATAAGAGCAAATATGCTCCTACTGAGATTTAATTCATACTTCTTGGATACTTATAATAGTTTATTATTTAGATAATTTCTGAAATATATTACATAATATATCAAATTTTTAATCTTGAATAGTTTTAACAACTACAAAAAATACATTTCAAAAATCAGAATATTTCCTTCAAAATTAAACATAATCTATTCTATTTTTCCTTAAAAAAATTCTAAAACGGGTTTCACATAAACAATCGTATAAAACCACACCAAATATATTTTATCTAAAATGCAAAAATTGCCTATAAACTACTAATTAAATATCATTTTATTTTTTGTAATTCATGTATTTGATGTTAAACAAAATTATTCTTCAAAACCTTATCATTTTTTGTAAAAAAAAAAGAGACATGTGTACTATTACTTTGATATTTCATAGATTTTGATACGTATTTTTCAAATGGTACCATTTGATTGCACATCGTACCTTCACAAATTCAAAGAAAGTATTTAGAGTGGATAGTGGGCATTGTTTACATCCATTTAATATTTTAGTGCCTGAATTCTCAATGTAAACATATTCTCTAAAATCTACAATAAATAATCAACAGCAGGAATGGACTCTGAGTAACAGCAGTAGTGTTATATATTTCTGAATTAACATAATTCCTAAATATTATGAAATAAACTGCAAAGTTTAAGAATGTTCTAACCAATCATGTTGTTCAAGTTTGTATATTTCCCCTTTTATTTCCCATATACAATTTCAGTTCTATCATCTCTACAGATTAAATATCTGCTCAATCATTACCTTTTATAATTGTATAAAGGGATTAATCAGCCTTTTTTTAGCCAAAAATGTTTTGCTGTTATGATGTCCATTGGAGTGCCAATATGTAATCAGTATCCAACATTTTACGGATTCTTCATTGCAAATTAATCTAAATTGTATGTACTTTTATGGATAAAAATTTAAAAATAAACCCCTTCCCACAGCAGAATATGTGCATTACAATAACTAAGTTTGAAAAACGCATGTAGCATTTGAATTCTTTGTTATATAACAAAACAAGACTCCTCTTTAATATATGCATTAATTTCAAATTGCAGAACATCTTACATTTATTTAAATGCAATAATAATCCTACCAAGATGGTCTGATTTTTATCAGCAAAAGATATACAGGATGTCCTATATAATCGCCGATTTATTAATAATTTCAAAACTTTTTCAGATATGAATATATTTTTAATTCTAAGCATGCTCTAAATAACGAAAACAATTATAACCAATGTTATTCCATTTAATAAATGTAGCGCTGAAAAAAAATTACGATGTGCAGATTTGTATGTAGTTTCGCTTGTGTTTTTAATCCTTAACCAAAAAAAATCATTATTCTTCTATTAAAATGACCGAATTATAAATATTTGAATACCATTATTTTAGAAATTTCTAAATCATGTAATGATTTATTCCACGAAAGATCGGTCAAATTAATCAATCGGTCAGCATATCCTCTAGAAAACATTTTATCGACGAATGAAATTCGAATCGTCATGGCATGATAATTTTTATTTATAAAAGAATGAAGCGTTTTTTGTTTAAAATCTTAATATATTTTTAAAAAATTGATAAATATGACTTATAATATCGGGGCATGAGTAAGAATTTAAATATCGCCAGGTTTTAAGCAATACACGTATGGACACAAAAAGGTTACAAATTTATTTACATTATTTTAAGCATTTTTCCATCTGGAAGTATATGACTATCTCTAACAGGAATTAACTACTCGAGAGTAGTAGACCTGTTTATACTATATAATTATTTTTAACATCTTTTGACATTTATAACTTTAACTACATCTCTAGTTAAAAAAATTTAAACTATTTGCAATTCCTTGAATAGCAATTATCAAAAAATCTTTCACAATGATTTCTATAACTGTATTTTTTTTTTAAAAAAAAGGCATTTACCTCTGAATGTCATATAATAGTTTTGATTGGGATTGGTTTATCTAATTATTCATGCGTATTTTTCAAAACAAGTATGAAACATTCGAAATATAATGGCACCATAGAATTTTAAATTGTCCAGAAAATATTATTTTTTGAAAACTTATCAAATGTTGTTATTAAATAATCAAATAATGAAGCTCTAAATTAGCTCACATATTAATTCCCTTCATATATTCCAGATAATAATCTAAAGCATATAATTTCAGATAAGAAGATTCGAGTTTCTTGAAATTTTTAACTACCAACAAATGAAAGATAAATTGAAATTTTTCTATTCTTCGCTGAGATTCCAAAAGATGTTGCGTTTATGTCAAATGAATCTTCTTGACAGTTTAAAAGATCGAAGTTGGAATGGTCTCCGAAAATTTAATGGAACTCTGAGATGCTGAATAAAATATACTGCAAAGAGTGTCAGGGAGATTTATGTTTCGGAATACAAATTATTCTTCAATATTGTCGCCGATAGCTGTCTACGTGATCTGGATCCTTCATATAGGACAGCACTTAGAAGATGATAGAATGCCTACCTACATACATTCCACAGGAAATATCAATAAGATTCATTTCTACCTCCAGATTGTACCACTCCAGTGATTTTTTTTTCTTTTTATTCCCTCGACAAATGTTTACATTTTTCTGTCCACCTCGGTTATTTATCGTTATATCCGTTGCTCCTTCTCAAATAAAACTTAAAAAAAGGGAATGTGGCAATAAAAATTCATGATTTGATATAAAATGTCTATTAAAAGAATGTATTTAACAGTTTTAATTGGAATAAACGTTCTCAGATTCTCCAAAGTGATTTGAGAATCTTAGATTAGAATGCATTCTTGAGCAATCGCATTTCAGCAGCCCAAATGCCAATGCGATTTCATCTGCTAAAAACAAAAAAAAAATCCTACAAGCAAATATTTCTTAAATAGTTTATAAATATCGTTAAAATGACTTTCTTGGTTTTAATGACATTAAACAAGATTCTGCCATGTTTTTATTATTATATTATGTTTTAAAAGACTGCCTTACGTCGGCGTCCTGGCAAAAAGGGTAACGCGTCTTCCCCATGATCTGGACATCCCAGATTCGAGTCCTGGTTCGGGCATGGTTGCTCTTAATTTGTGTGTTATCTTTAAGGGGTGTGAAAGAGCCATCCCACCTGTAAAAAGCGGTTGTGCAAGTCAGTGTCATATTCATACCATTCTGAGTGTCATATTCATATCAGTCTGAACCAGAAGTCAGACTTCAGCCGTCAGATGTTCAGGAACTTTTACATTCAGAAGCTACTGCACAAACTCGGCTTAAATCACTGACTTTGTCAGCGGACTTGTCTATGACAAGTACCATATGAAACAACAACAACAGATTGTTTTACAAAAACTACTGTAGCAAATTTAAAGTATTAATATAACGATTTTTAAAGAGAATTTGAAAGATGTGAATTTCTTTCAAAATTCTTTTTAATTCAAATCTTCTATCATGCTCAATATTATCTCAACCCTAAATATCAGCTTCACTCTTATCGTTTAAAAAATACTTGATGATAATTATATTCACATTCTTTTTAGAAGCAAACTAGACTTACTGTTTTGGGATATATATTGTAATTTTGAACTTTATTTTTGAATAGTAATTTTTAATCGTAAATTCAGTACGATACTTAATAACTACATTTCCTGAAGGGACTTTCTCCTCTTCAACTTTCAAGTTGAGCTATAAGGAGGGTTTTAGACCCTCAAATCAAATTAAACAAGTAAAGCCTGAATGCATGAACTCTTATGAAAGCAGGTTTCCAAACATGAGGTCTTTTTGAAATCTGGTTTCGAACATCGGCTATTCCTGTTTCGAAGACAAAACCTTACAACTTATGATGACTTTTCTGAAAAATCAAAAGTTTAATAAAAAGAAAAGCGGTTCTCTATTCTGAAGAAAAGAATGTTCTGAAGGAATGAAGTTTAAGAAACAATGTGTAAATAATGCATTCAAGAAATTCTCACGAAATTGTACAAAAACAAAAAAAATTTTGTTGATGAAAGGAAAAATAGAATATTAAAATATCCATTCTATTTTTCCTTTGACACCGATATTGTAGTTAGGGGCAATTGTTCAAATAATGATAAATTGCTTTAGGGAATGCAGACCAAAGTAGATTTAACTTTCCACTATCCATTTTCAGTTAAAAAATTGCACATTTGGAATATCAGATATGTTTGAAATCTTTTATATGTACTGCTCTATACTTTTCTTTCTCTTAAAGCGCATTCAAACATTCTTGATTGCATTAAATTTCCCGATTATTGAGACGACATGTTGAATGAAATATATATAGGTTTAAAACATTTACTTGCTTTATATAAGTGAATTCATTAGCTGTGCTTGTAAAGCTGCAAATGATTTGATAGAAGAAATCAACAGACAAAATTTATTTAGTGGTTAAGTGGTTAGCTTTGATATCGTGAATTATTGTACGCACACGCACACACACACATATATATATATATATATATATATATATATATAATATTCATTAATTTATGTTTATTTGTAGGTTTAATTCTAATTTCCAAAAATGCTGATAAATAATGAAATCTATGATTTTATGTAAAAAAGTCATTTTTATGAACTGCGTTAGCTACAAAGTTCTTAATGATCATAGTAATCATTTCAATCAAAATAAAATCTTGAACATTGTGGATGTTTTCAAAATCTAATCTATTAATATAAGAGGAAATAAAAAAAATTCTTGTAATTAATCGAACATGAATTAGCTATTTAAACCTCTGTTTTTGGAAATTTCATGGGGCATGTTTTCTTTCAATATTCCAATATTAAATTTGAATGCTTTACTCAGATTTTTTGTGTTTCTTTTGTTCTTTTAAAGAAGAAAATATTTTTGATATTTGTATATAATAATATATAAAATCCGAAATTTCATATTTATGTTTAAAAATGTATTTCTCAAAAATGAAAGTGAAACGCATATCTTGCTTTATTTCAATTCTTCCTTTTAAGTGACTAGTAAACTTTTACAATCATCGTGACAATAAAGGATTTTATTTTTGATATACTTCTACTTCCTATGTTTATTATGAAACGAAATAAAAGAGTGAATTCCACAGGTTATGATCTGTGGGTCTATTTGCCTTACTTTATTGACTCAGCTAATTCTTGAAATGTTAAAATGGAAAGTGAAAGTAATAAACTCAAAGTATGATTTAGATGCATATGTACGCGCAAGTTAGAAAAGCAACACACAGTTAATAATACAATCATCATTTTGTAAATTAGCAAAGCATGCAAGTAATATTAATTTATCGTATCTCCAATTACTATTATATGAATTATGCATGACAAAATTACATTTCGATATTTTTTTGGTTGTTTGAAAAATTATATGCTAAGTCTCGCTCAGAAAAAAAAGCATTTAAAATCATATTTATTCGTTTAGAATAACTTTAATATACCAGAAAGCGCCATGAGTATATAGATAGAAACTCTGTATGCTCGTGAATTTCTATCGAGTACATGGATAGAAATTCTATATAATAAATAAGCATATTCTCTTTTTCTTGGTGGTTATAGCAATCTTTTGGGAATGAATGTTCTTCTCTCAAATAATGAGACCGACTTCCAATGGATAGATGTTAAATTCAGGCCGGTGAGGGCTCTTAGTGATCCAACCTTCCCTTGTCGCAAACACAGTTAATTGATTAAACATCTGATGATTAGATTTGACAGAGGTGATGCTATATTAATTGAAGTAAATCTAAATTACAAATTTAAATTTAATGCAAATACTCAATATATTATTTGTCATTCATTCATTTCTCTCCTAGATATCTCTAAAAAATTTTAGAATAAAAAAAAATTAATTCAAGCCCTGAAGTCTGAAAAATTTCCAACATTTATAATTTCTGACGAAATTTGTTTACAAATCAGAAAATTGGCACTTCTTTTTTTCTAGAGAATGACTGCGAATCAAAACGACAAAAGTTTACTAATATGGTTTATTTTTTCATATTATGTAATAATCAAATAAAGATGTATTTTCAATTTTTGAAAGTTTTATATTTCTTAGAGCAATATTAAAAATAATTTTATTATTCAAGAAATATTATATTCAGTGATATACACAACCTTGATTGTAGTAAAAAATATATAAAATTCGGAATTAATGCTTTAAAAAATTATATTAACTTAAATTTAATTATATCAAAATATATAAAACATTATACAAAAAAAATTATATTAAATTAAATTGTATAAAAATTATATAAAACTACTTTTAAAAATTATATTAACTTATATTAACTAAATCATCAAATCATATGTGTGTAATTATATTCGTAAGGTTTATCTTATATGAGACCTGGGAAATTAAGAAAACAATGGTTTTAAAGGATAAAATTTGATTGATTCAAGTGAATATACAAAATGACTGACAAAAAAAAATTGAAATACAAAAAATAATTGAAATATAAATATAAAATTGAATCTGACAAAACAAGATTTAGATTATTTGCTTTATTTTAAATACCTGTATTTGAAATATTGTATTATAATTCACTGGTTTATTTTATAACATTTTTGTTGAATAAAAGTAGCATTTAATTTTTTTTTTTTTTTTTTTTTGCTTTTAAGTTAGGAAAAAATAAATGGTTTTTCTGTGAGAGTCTTCATAAATTTATTTTCAAACATAATGAAATTTGTCTCAAAACTCGGAATTGGAATTTAACTTAACAAAAGTAACAAAAACTTTAAAAAATTAAAACATTTAGTAAATCATACTGATTTTTAATTTGTTTTAATTCGTGACAATATATCTTTATCATAAATAACAATTTATTTTTCAAGGAAACACGCTAATTTCCTACAGAATTTTACTTTTAATAAATCAAAAATTCTGAGTTTATTTTATATATAAATGAAAATTGCTGAAATAAATCTATATATTATAACATTTTCATTTATTTTTAATCTTTTCACTTCATACAATTTCCTGATAAATATTCTCTTGGAGATTCAAAGAATAATAAAACATTTTTAAAAAATAAATCACTCTATATTTTTAAGCAATTTTAAATAATATCGTTGGCATCATAACTGTCATCAAAAGAATTGCAATATTGAAATAAGAGAAAATTTTGCAAACGGAAAAATAATAAAGTTAAATACAGTGCTCGCTTGAATTCTGAGAATCATCGAGGCCCATCAAAAAGAACCTATTATACTATGTACAGAAACATGGTTACAATGGATCATTAAATTTCAACATTGTAATAAACTGTTTTATGAAATGTTATGGTGAAATTCTCAGCACACTTAAATTCTCTGTTGCTCATAACCTTGACTGAATTTTCAAAACTTATTTCGAAAAGTTCAGGATTCATTCTTGCCAGATTGTTCAGACATCTTCATGTTTCTGATGGAACTACGCAAGGATTTTTTAAGATTTTTTACAAAATTATTTAGGATTTCATCTAAATTATTTTACTTCTTACTTAGTGCCATCTTTTCCTCTCTTTTTGACCATCTATATTTATAATAATGGAGCTTTTCATGAGAAAAACGTTATTTCTATCAAAAGGCATTCAGCATATCCATATCATTGATTGAAATTTTAAGTTGGTACTACGACCAAACGTATCTGATGAATACTTCCCTTCTACTTGTGATATTATCAAGAAGTAATAATTTTTTGGAATTGTATTGGCAAGTATTTGGAATTTTATTTTCATACCCCTGTTAGAAAATGAGCACTGTTTTATTTACTTGATATATTCTTTTGAGTATCTGTCAGATTAATTTTACTTTTTCAGAAATACTCAATTTTGAGTAACCTGCAGAATTGAATTATTTATTTAAATTTCATGTTAACTTTCATGTTAATCAATGTTGTGAATGCTTTCATATGAGAAATTCTTCTAAAATACAGTAATAGGATATAAATACTATTATATCCTATTGAAATATCTTCTAAAATTATTAAATGATTTGTTGATTTCATCCCTTTTAATATAATTTCATCACCTTATTGATTTATTTTTTTTGGGCAATATGGGACTTTTAAAGAAAACAAAATGCAATTTTTCTGTTGAAAATTCTAATTATATTTCTCTTTTATCTTAATGTAAGATTTTAAGCTTTTTTTTTAATATTTAGGATACTTGAATAAAATTGTACCCTGACATAGGATTTTTTCTATAATTAACTTACAATTTTAGTTAATTTAACATTAAAATGACTTTGATTTATTTAGAAATTTCCTTCAGGAATATTTATGTTTAAACTTTCCCAGATATTAAAAAAGGAATTTTTACTATGCTGTTTTACATAAATCTCATATTTTATTAATTCGGATTTAAACTAAATCCATTTTTCAAGTTGAACTGCAAGACTTTTTATATTTTTTATAATGCAACAGTAAATAGAATTTTTTTAAGTTTTGATAATATCGCAGTGTCATTGCCATTTATGCATGGAAAATGTACCACTTATTTTTTTTTAAATGATGAAAATTCTTGGTCTTTTCAGTCTGATAGAATATTGATGGCTTCGTATTTTCTTATCTATACTTTATTTTTTAAAAAACATAAATGCAATCCTTTTATTTCGATAATATCATAAACAAATCTTGTTACTAAGAAAAGAAATATTTGACACTAAACAAGTCCTTCATGCACTTCTTTATAACTGATCTTTGCTACCATCTTCACTTATTGTTCTCTTATCAGAAAAAACCCTGTATTTAATAGAGCATCGGAGTTTCCCAACTGATACTGTGCCTTATCGCGACTGTTTCTATTGTTTGTGATTAACGTTATCTACTAGGGGCGAACCCTAAGACTCAAACAAAACCTGCCGTTCACGCTGATTTCATTCCTTTTCAAATTAAGCTTCTGACAAGAACAAAGCAAAGCTACTTTTCATCATCATGAGTGCTCTACTTGCCTCTCAAATATCATGCATGTTTCTGCTTTTGATCGGCACTTTAATTTTTGGCATTTCACCGGTGTGGGTCAAAAAGACTTTATTTCGATGTGACTGTGAGAGCGATGTATGTAACCCAAAGTGCAGAGCTAAAAAAGGCAAACTTATAACTTCCTTCCTTATTTACTTCGGTGGTGGTGTCTTACTAGGAACGACTCTCCTTCATCTTCTGCCTGAATCCAGAGAAGCTTTTGAAGATCATGATGAGGAGTGTAAATCATCAGGAAACTCAACCGAGGTGAAAGAGGAACATGGTGAATCATTCCCCATTCCGGAATTCATAGTCTGTTGTGGGTTCTTCGCAGTTTACCTGTTTGAAGAGATTGTGCACTTTTACCTCGGAGGACATGCTCACGCTCCCAGCGAGAATAGAGCAGTGCGATCCTTCTCTCGTTCCAGTTCATGTGGTCAGCACTCAGTTTCAGGTGAATTTGGCGCTTCTGGGTATGCCAAAACCCAAGCGATGGAGAAAGGCAAGGTATCACCTTCACCACCATCTCACCATGATCACCATGTTGATTTACCATCATTTTCTCTAACTGGTCTTCTTACGGTTGCTGCACTGTCTTTCCATTCTTTATTCGAAGGCTTTGCTGTTGGTCTCCGAAATGATGCCCTTAGTACCTGGATCGTCTTCGCCGCTATTTCTGTGCATAAATTCGTGATTGCCTTTGTTGTCGGCCTTGAAGTTCTTGCCACGGGAGGCAAGAATAAGCACGTGTACAGTTACATGGGCGTTTTCTCTCTAATGTCTCCATTAGGTATACTCATCGCCATAATTACCCAAAGCAGTTTGGAGGAAAGCAACCCTATGACAGTAAGTGTGCTGAATGCTATTGCAACTGGAACCCTTTTGTATGTCACTTTCTTCGAGATTCTTCAAAGAGATGAGCATAAAGACATAGCAACTTGGGTACAACTCGTCGCAACTGTGTCTGGATTTATAATTATGGCTATCATTCAATACGTAAGCACACTGGCGTAAGAAAACGATTTATTGGCAAGAAGAATTGGAGGCTATTGTGAAAGTTTTATCTATTTTTTAAATATGACATAATAAGTTTTGATGGAATGTTCTGATAACAATTATTGTTTTTACTATGTTTGTACAGTCTATATGTTTTTCTGTTTGAGAAAAGTTAACAAGACTTTTGTAACATTTTGTACAGGAATTGGCTCTCTTATATGTTAAACATGCGCAGTAGTTTTGCTCAAAGTATTTTTAATAAAAAAAAGAAAAAGAATCAGCTCTTTCTTATTCCATTAAAAATGCTTATCTTATAATATTCATGTAATATAGATTTATTTTTTAATGGCAAAGTAAGCCTATGAGCTCATTTTTAACTAGTCATAAAAAAATTTTCAACCTTCAGATTGAATTATTTTGCAACACAAAAACAAATATTTGCATTTCATTTTTATAATTCTCAACTTACATTATGTGCAATTATTTATTTAAAAATATATGTTTGGGTAATAGTTTAATAATTTTGGACGTTAAAAATATGATAGATAATAGTTTAATAATTTTAGACTCTAAATGTATGGTAAACTGTGGTTTAATAATTTTAGAAATTAAATATATGATATTCAGTGATTAGGTTATTTTAGACATTAAATATATGGTATTGGAATAACCAAATTTTATTAAAATAGGCAGCAGCATATAAAAGAATAGTATTTTGAGCATTGCTGGATTTTTTTCATTATACTGATTACTGATCAAATTGACTCAAATTTTGATAAATTAGTAATCATCTTTATAAGTTATTAATGAATTATTTCGTTAGTTTCTTATTTGTTTTTCGAAAATTATTCACACCAATTTGGTAATATATAAAAAAGATAAATTAATTCGAAAAAAATCTGTAAAATATAATGGATCTAAAATATTGCAATTAATTTTTTGAAAATATATTTTAGATATGATTTTTAAAAGAATCAGATTTTTTTTCTTATTTCAAAAATTTATAAATATATTAGAATAATTGTGTTGTCTACATTACTTTAAATTATAATTATTGTAAACTACCTCCTACATTTCTTTTTTAATCTGGTGAAAAAAATTTAAAAAAATGTATTGTACATATTAATATTCCAGTACGAGCAAAATTCTTAATTGTGCAGTACTTTTAATTTTTAATAATATTGTAGCTATTAAAATCAAGAATTATGTAAAAAAAACTTTACGAGCTCGAAAAAATCTTGAAAATGATCTTTTTTTCATGAATAAATTAAAACAATCCCTATCATTAGGAAACAATTAAGGTTTTTAATTGTTTTCCTTAATTAAGTGAAATCTTCTTTAGAGATAATGAGCAGCGAGAATCAAGAAAAAGAATGAATGTACTTTTGTATTTAATTTGTATTCATATAACCTCTGAGAATATTTTATTTATTTTTAGCCATTTATGTGTCTTGAATTTTTAGGTCTCTTTTTTTTTAATCTCAGAATATTTATATTGAGTCGTAATTAATAATTTAGAATTAATTCTAAAAGATGAAATCCGTCAATAAATAATAACAGGAAATTATTCAGAACTCTCTGAATTTAATTTATAAAAAGTACACGATAGTCTATTCTTTGCAAATTTTGCAATAATTTGAAAATACAATGCAAGAATCCACACTTACATTTTAAAATACAATTATTTCCAATTGAAGAAAAATCATTTTTGATTCATTTTTAATTATTCTTAGATATTTTCATTTGTTGAATTGAATGTTTATTTTTTGAGAAATCTAAAAATTTTAGAATTTTTTTTCCAAGAAAATGTAATGCAAAGAATAAGTTACATTATATTTAAAGCATTTAAAAGTACACAGGAGAAAATATGCCTTGCAATGAATCTTGGAAATTATTTAAACATTTATTTTTGCATTCAAGTAAAGTTATTTTATAATTCCAATCATTTTTCATCATTGCAATCATTTAGTTCCAATCATTTTTCATTATTCTAATCCTTTAGTTCCAATCATTTTTCATCATTGCAATCATTTAGTTCCAATCATTTTTCATTATTCTAATCCTTTAATTCCAATCATTTTTCATCATTGCAATCATTTAGTTCCAATCATTTTTCATTATTCTAATCCTTTAATTCCAATCATTTTTCATTATTCCGATCATTTAGCTTCTCCTATATCAAGCATAGTAATCTTCAAAAAATTCGAACTCGAGATTTCAGCGAATCCCCAGCTTTCAGACTTCTCTGAATCCAAAAAATACATTCTTAGCATTATGTTTCTCTGTTTGTGAATATGATATATTCGCGAGTCAGTAGATAGGCTTCATCATAAGTACTGTTTGTCAATTGCATGCAATTAATAATACACAAGTCCATTTATTAGAAAGTATGAGAGAAAGTTTCAGGAAGACTACTCCCCCTCCCCGTATAAATTCAAGTCAAAACTTTAATTCCAAATCCATTTACGGTTACAACTCATTAAAATTCATTAATTAGTTTTAAGGTTGTTTAAATATTATATATTAACAATTCCTCGGAATCATATATCTACAAAAAAGGTTTTAAACTGAAAGGTTAAAAAAATTTTTTAAAGAGATTTGAAACTTCTTAAGAATTTCAACGTAATAGGATCATGTTTGAGTCTTAATTTGTTCGCCTTTATTGTATATTTATAGTCTATTTTTAATTTTATAACTACTAATTAATCCAATAATAAAAACAATAAAGTGGACGATGTTAAATAAATATGATTATAAATACCTTTCAATTATTTTTTTCAAATTAGAGAAATATTTTTTTGGAAATAAAAAACTTATATTTGTTTTATTTTAATTTGTTTAATAATAATTTTTATACAATAATATTAGAAAGGTTAATTAAAAAAAATATTAAAATTCTGATTAATTTGTAATTTATTATAAAATTTTGAAAAAACTTTTCCCCACTGTGTATCTACTTTTAAAGAACTAAGTATATACCAGATTTGATAGTCTTTAGGTGCAGCTATAGAGTTTTTGAATAATTTTTTCATTATATATTTAAAAGTTTAATATAATTTCGTTACATTAAAGTCCCATTTTAATGGCAACACTAAGGCTATTTTGGGACTGACTGTTGCAATTTTGAATCACGGACAGATGACAAAGACAATGGAATATACATTTCGAAAGAAGCAGTTTGCGGTTAATTTATCGGCCTATAAACATTAATTTGCTAAAAGATATCTATCTGCTTCTATCACCATGACATACATGAAATCACACGGTGATTTTCACCAGAAACATATACTATTTTATACTATAAAGGTGGATATACTGCGAGTGTTATTTTATCTTTTTTTAAGTGGAACAATGTTGAATGATATCCCAGCAGATGTTTTTAAAAAAATATTAAAGTATTATATAAAATATCTAAAATCTGACATTGCATTAGTATTGCACTTTTTTATTGCTGTTTAATATAGTTTCTTCATATATAAATAAATAAATCACATAAAAGCGTGATCATTAAATAAAAATATTAATAAAAGGCTTCTTATTCTTTGCTTCCCATTTTTAATATATTTCATCATAAAATCGAGAATTTGAGACCATCATCTTTAAATAAAAATAACTCTTAGGGATTAACCTTTCTCCTTTCCACAGCTTATATATATATTGGCATAATAAATAATTTGCTTATCTCTTAGCCGTCTATTGAGATAGGATCTTCACAATTAAAGCAAAATGTTGGAAATTCTACTTATCTTAAATTCCCAGTAACGGAAAGCATTTTACTTGAGTCCGTGATTTACAATCGTCCACATATGGTAATTAAATAAACAATCAGCATATGTAGTTTTTCATGGAAATCTTATCTTTAAATTGTTTTTATAAAAGATAAGAGGTGTTTGGTTTGACATTTTTGTATGTCATTGCGTAAAAATACACTTACAATATGAGTCAATATTAATGTACAAATATGCGATACAATTGAAAATTTCCGATAAGCAATAAAAATCCGTTAAAAAAAATCATTAGCTCTAACGAGCTGTTGGTTGATTTTAGGTCTCAAAAAGAAAAATGCCTTTTCTGAGAGAAAAAATAGTGTTAAATTATGAACTGCTTGCATAGAAACAACAGTTATGTAAAAAATGCAAATGTATTGAATTAGATGTATTTTTATCCGTATTTATCAAAATAACATAAATCTTCAATCGAGTGTTCTGAACAAAAATTGCAATATCCGATAAATTTGCATATGAATATGCATAAACCAATTTTTTAAAAGAATGCAAATAAATGTTAATAAAAATTAATGCATCCAGGGTTAAAACTGAATTATATCTACAATAACAGAAAGGAAAACAAATATATTTCATAGTTTACTTAAAATGACAGCCAAAAACATGTAAATAAATGTAATAATTAAATGTGCGTATGATTTTGCCCTTAATCGTGAATTCTGAAGGCACAATTATATAGAGATAAACGCTATCAAATTTTATATTCTGTCAGTAATTCTTTCGCTTTGCTTTCTTTAATTTTTTTTTCTTTTGTCTGAAAAGGCACTCGCATGCACAGAAAGAGGAAATAAAGGAATTGTTTGAAGTTGTAGCCAATTCGACATCCTCACCGTCATTAATAACGCAGTTTGTGCATCTGTTATGAACTTCAAATTTTCGGTTAACAACAAGATCCTGATGATGGCACGTGATTTCATATTGCAACCAGTGATTGTCTTCCTATAAGCATCACTTTAACTGTATTCAATGGAATTATTCTTCAACAGAATAACGTGTAGACCTAAAAGCATTTTCGTTCAAACACATTATTTCATTCTTGTTTTTAAAGTCTAACGCAGAAAGGGGTTAAGTTTTTGATTATGCTCATAAAAGGTTTAGGACACCAAAAATACTTTATTCCATATCACACTAAATTTCGAAGGGATTATGTCTCATATCATTTTAAATCATATAATGTTTTGTTGACCTTTTTGGAGAATCTATACTTTTGTCTTAAGTAATAATTGCATTTAGATTCATGAATAATAAAATTATGGATTAACATTTACTAATATGCGAAGAAAATTATGTTGATTTATATATCGCACCTATTTAAGAGCCTTTAAATGTCATTTGTGAAAAAATTATAGGATTTATAGGATTTTATAAATTAAGAAGGAAAAGAAAAATGAAACGTCATTTGAAATAAAATATATAATTTATATTCACTTAATGCAACACTATAAATATAATTTCTATCGAATAGAAAACTAAAAAAGAAAAAATTACATTATAAATATACTTTTATATCATCAAAGTGTATCGTTGACAGTTTTATCTTAAATTTGCAACGTCTGTCGAAAGATAAAACTTCAAAGCAACATTCTTTCTGAGAAATCTGACAGTTGAAAGAAGTTTGAAAATAGAAAGAAATTTCGTTTCATGCGTTAATTGTCACCTAGCCTCCTGGAAGATATTTTTAGATCTCTTTTGCTAACTTGCCTTGAAATAAACTGGATCTAAGTTATCTTGATATGTCATCACTATCAAGTATCCAAGTATTACACTTCGTCATTCTTAATAGAAGCATTCAGTTGAAATCAAGTCAATATTAAGCTAGATGATAAGTATTACAAACAATAATTGCAAGTAATCTTAAATCTTTTACTATTTAAAAGAGAAAATATTACAAATCTCTTAGCTTTTTTGAAAATTTTCCAATTTGCAATTATCGTTTAAAATAAAAATGTTTTTATTTAGAATTTTTTTATAATAAGCATACGATTATAAATAAAGTTCTTTTCATAAATTATTCATCATTTTCATACATGTAATGGGATAATACTTCAGTTTTATAATACATATTATTCATTCTGATTTATAATTAATCATTGCTTTAGTTTTATTTTGCTCTACGATTCTTTTTTTTTTAAATAAATTCCAAAAAAAAGAGAGAGAGAGAGATTTAAACAGATTCTTTTAACAAAAAGTATATTTTATAAAAGAACTCTCATAAATGTGGCGGTATAACTTCTTTTAATTATTTTTAAATTATATTTCACAGAAATTCATATCATATATTAAATTATTCACTGCAATTCAATTTTATTTTAAATCTTTTTATAATCATTATACAAAATATTAATGAGGTATTCTCTCAAATAGTTTAATATTGTCTTCACAATAAGAATGAATTATAACATTTATTGCACAATTTATTATAATATTTAAACATTTTTAAATAAGAACAAACCAAATATTTAAGAGTTCTCAGTTCTAGAGTTCAATATTTAGTGAATAACGCATTTGGCTCATTTTACTTAAATTTTCATACCTTTTAAGAATTTCAATTTTTTTTCTTTAACTCTCAATTAAGTTCTGTGGATTTTTTTTTCATTTTGCTTTCATATTCAACCGCAAGCAATGGTGGCTAATGGCTATTCAATAGACTACAAGGCAGACCTGGTAATGTAGTTGTTTATTTTTACCAATCTAAATAGTTCTAGTCTAGACCAAAGATGTGGATTCCATCCCATAGGAATAATATTCTTAGATGTTTAATTACAAGTCGAGTAAGGAACTCCACGAAATCCCATGCTGACAATGTCATATAGCGCCGTCTCGTAAATTTTTGTAGAACTTGCATTATTGCCATAGGATGATACCCTATTGGTACCTCAAAATTTTGTGAGATAGCACTGATGGATGTTTGATGAGACAAGATTGAAAAATATTCGTATCTGATCAATATGTGATTCGTATCTAAATATTTTCCCCCAAATAACAAAAAAAAATTAAAAGCAAAAGTTCCCAATGGAGCTGGTTTCACAGATATTTATTAATCGCGATCACGATAATCACTGTATCATAAAAGCTAATGTGGAAACTTGTCATTTAAGAACTTGCCTGGATTGACCCATAAGTAGGAAATTAGAAATTAATCAATAATATTGTAATTAATTCTTTAAAATAAATTTTTTTAAATTTCCGAATATCAGCCCCATTAAGCTATGGGCAGCGATGAAAGAGTTAAACTTTCCTTAGAATACTGCCCTTTCCTACCGAAAGTCTGAAGGTGGTGGGTATCTGGCTTACGTTAAATTTGCAATTATAGATAAAATTATTTGACGTTATTTTGGTGAAGATAGTAAGTTTCTGGATCGAGTGTGCCTCCTCTTAATATAGTAACCCTCCTCTTAATCTGACAATATCACCAGATTAACAAAGTTATTATTTTGAATAATCTAATTTAAAAAAAACTGAATATCTTTCTAAATAAAAGCGAATGCAGATTCCAGACTTTTTTTCTTTTTATTAAAGCTTTTCTGAATGAAAAATCGAAACAGAACTTTCGAATTTAATACAAAAAATAACGATTCAATTAGTTTTTCAATTTATCTTATGTAATCCGATTCTTATAAAGAGAATGCCTGTTATTTGGGGCATTTTCCGCTATTACATCCCAATTCTTATGTTTTATTTAAAAATGAATGAACTAAAATAAAAGCCATTTCAGTTTTTAAATTCATCTGACAAATAATTCAATTAAATCAGAGAAGGAACAATTCATTCATCTGTTAATTCTCTCGTAAATTTAATTACTTCTTTTACAATAAAAACCCTCAAGCTTTTTCTCTTCATAGGAAAATTAAAAGAA
Source organism: Argiope bruennichi (assembly GCF_947563725.1). Classification (NCBI taxonomy): domain Eukaryota; kingdom Metazoa; phylum Arthropoda; class Arachnida; order Araneae; family Araneidae; genus Argiope; species Argiope bruennichi. The sequence continues at coordinate 65,572,358 of NC_079151.1, read as the reverse complement.
AATATATCAGCCAGTAAATGTATTGTTTAGAATATTTTTTTTAATCATTTAGCACTCACGTATTTTTCGGAAATTTTCTGTCTCTAGATTTTCTTCCTAATTCATATTGCTAGAAGCCACTTCTTTTTTTTTTTTTTTTTTTTTTTTTTTTTTTTTTTTTTTTACTGATTAATGAAGTCAAATTTTGGAGAGAAATAAATAATAAGATTATTATTATTCAAAGAGAACGAAGAATTGTTGAATTAATGTTTAAATAAAAATATTTTTCTAATAAAAGCAAATTTTTAAATATGTGCATGTAATAAATAATAAATTGCCTTAATAAAATAAATTGCCTTTTCTCATAACTAATATTTAATTAGTAAAACTAATAAAAATAGTAATGATTAAAGAGAAAATTGATTATACGTTTTAATTCATCGGTTTTATTTATTTTCTTTTTTTTGTTGTTGTTGTTGCCTAAACTATTAATGTATTAGTTTTAGTTTTTCACTTTAAAAAATAACTTCAGCTAACAAATTAAATAAAATTCTAAGAATAATTCTATAATTACCTAAATTCAGTTTGAATTATTTCAGAAATTAAGTGAAAATGTTGAAATGATAGAATTCACAATAATTGCATTTTATCTGTTTGTTAATGTAAAAACTACTAAATCTTTCTGAAACATTACGCTTTTAGAAATGATCAGTAACTGAACACATAAAGTAAATCCCAAAAGATCATTAAAAAAAAGTTTGATAGCGATTTTTAAATTCTCAGCACTGAAAAATATTATACTTTTCAAATGGGATAATTTGCCGAAATTTTTAATAAACTGAATTAAAATATGGCTATTGAATCATTACCAGCCAAGTAGTCTCATTTATTTAGATTGAAGTCCAATTTTGAGGCATGAGAAGAATATAATGTTTAGAACCACCTTGTAATGTCCGAGTGCTTGCCATTATTCAATATGCGACAGCGATTCAGCCGGCATACTATTCCAATATTTCTCATAAACCCAATGTCATTAAAACTTCGGGGTTCTCAAGGATCGATTCTACGGCCATTTTATTTATAAACTTGGTAGATTTTTGTGGAATTATGATCTAAAATATATAATGATCTGTATGACGGCAAGCAAAAGTAGGTAATTCATTTCAGCTATAACATTTCGGGAATCTGGGTCGTTTCATCCGAAGTTATAGCGCAGAACTTCGTGATATTATTTTTTTTTACACTGATAGATAACAGATTTGAGGATAATGTATAAAGTTAGCTTGGAGGATTTTGGAATTTCACGTGCTCTATACAATAATTACCTTGTATTCTATTCTTGCTGAGGATCATAGAATTGTGCGTTAATATGTCTAGAATAAAAAGATGAATATTGTGAAATTCATGGTTCAATTATACAAAAGCAGAGAAGGCTCAATTAAAAGAATTGTGGCTTATAATCCGGATTCTTCATTGCCGCACTGTACCTTTAAATACTGCATTAAATCTTGTCAGTAATTCTAAACGTCAGTGGAAACCCCTATGTTTTGTCATCTCTCTGATCAATAGATCTGATTATTCTTTTAATATCTATATAATTGCTTCCTTTACAATGTAATTAAATGTTCCAAAAATATTAAAACGGCCTTACGAATTAGCATTTACACTTCTTTTCTATTACAACATTTCAACTACAATTAACGATATAGATATTCTAGATCTGTGATAATTTAAAGTAAGATTTTAAATCTTGTGCAAGGATAAAGAATTTAAAATCCATTATTTAGGTCAAAATATTTTGATTATGTTGATTGCTCCAGAATGGCAGGTCATGGAAATTCGAATAATATGGCATCGGTTCAGATACAACTTTTCTCATTTTATAATTCTTTAAAATTGGAAAGGCATATTGAAAACTGAATTTAAAATCTCGAACCGAAATGTGTTCTAATTATTAATTTTTAAATACTATCAAGGAAATATGAAATGCAAACGTTTAAAAACTATTGGTATTGTTAATGTCAGAAAGAAAAGGTGCAATAACATTAATTACGCATTAAAACTCTAATTACGGATTAAACTATTTTCAAAAAACCTTGTATGGCATTTCCAAAGATATAAAATTTGTTCGCAGAAAACTATCTCAATAAGTGTCTTGGAATAGTTAATTTAATTACTATCAAATATGTTATAATTAATAATGGAGCTTTATTTATTCCATCCCCATTTAAGTATTACCTTTTTCGGAATATTTTCTACAAAAGACAAGTGGTTTTGCAATTTTCCACAAAAGTTAATGCATTGGTTTGACAAAATTCTTCCATTATAGAAGATATTGAAACCAAGTAGTTCATTGGTTTGCTTGTTTTGCTTTTATAAATTTTAGTAATATTGCGAGAAAAAGAATGCAAATGAATTTTCGCTATTAGTTAATTCCCCTTGGCCAGTTTTAAGGAACTTTACATAATATTATCTTAATTGCTTGATTTTCCTTATTCATATTTAAATTGCAATTTATTCAGAAAAATTACAATGCCTCGAAAAACTGATATTTCAATATCTGGAACTAGATGGAAACCATGGCTGATTTTAAAAATGTATACATTCAAACAAAATTCCAGATTTCTAGGTAAATCTTAGCATATCAATTTACATTAATAACGTAATTAAATAATATTATTTCTGGTATAAAATGATTCTTTAATTGCTTTATGAAATTTAAAAAAACGACCAGTACCAAATCTTTTAAAAAGATATTGCTAATGATTAATTCAAAGTAAATAAACTCCCTGAATGTTTGAAATAATGATAGATATCCAGAATTTTTCCCATCACCTGAATACAGGCTAGACAGCGGAGATCGAACTTTCCACTCGAATGAAATTGCTGATCACTAACGAAAATCCTTCTTTTTATCTTCCTCCTTCAAGGAGGGAATTCCATTCAATTGTTTTTCCTCTTCTCTTTTTGTTTGGAGTCACGTAAATTTTCAAGTTCGCCACTATCGAAGGTCATTTACAGCGGATACGAAATTCTAGGCCAGTAAATGAATATGGCTCTGTTGTGTCTACGATGCATTTGCTAACCAAGCTTATTTCTTTCTTTATGCGAAAAAAAGAAAATAAAAAAAAAATCAAGGAACATCTATTGCACTCATAAGAAACGAAACTTTTCAGACGTACCATCGTTTCATCTTTGTTCTATAAATGCAGAGCGAACCCAAGAATTTTGTAATTTTATCTAAATTATACACCAACATCTTTTATGACCCAATAGATAATTTATCAATTTTTAAAAGTAAATTTAGTTTTTTATTAAACTACATACAGATAGTTATTCTGATGTTTCTTATGGCACTTGCCACGGACAAGCCCGCTGTTCAAAGACAACCGAATTAAGCCTAAATTGGGAGTGCCTCCAATTAGAGCCAACTTGGGCCAAGCGTACGACTTGACTACTCACTCATCACTCCTTCGCTTGCACAAACCCTTTTTACAGGAGGGCACATTCATACACCTCACAGATATATCTCACAGAAGCAGGAGAACAACCATACCCAAACCAGGACTCGAACCCGGGACGACCAGATCACGGGGAAGACACACTACATCTATTCCAGGACGCCGGCTAGATGGTTATTTTAATTTGGGAAATTAATATTTACACTTTTAACGAACACTAAATTTACAAGAAAACACTTTCAACCAAAAATACATTAATATATATAGAAAAGAATTGGGAAACAGGATAAATAAAAATACCACATCATTTTTATTTGATAAATTTTCTAGATAACTATTTTTCAATCAAGAGGTCAGATTATAAGATGACTGATATTAATTTCAATTAAAAAAATATGAATTCTTTTAAAGTAATTTTTTAATGACTTTCAGTTTTAGATTACTTAATTGCAAACCAGAGAAACTCTACGTTAAAAATATTAATTGTGAATATCGTATGCACATTTTTAAAAATTCACAAAATATATTAAGATTTCTATACTGAAATAAAATACTATAAAAATTTTCAGTGATATCGCTTCAGGTTTTGATCTAATGTTTAAAAATGTTAAGAGTATTCACAATTTATAAGAGAAATTTTATAACCTTGGTTAGGTATTTGAAGAAGAACAAATATTTTAACTCAGAAACTTTCCAAGGATTTTGACTTTAATTGAATGCTAAACTTTTTTTCTGATTTTAAAATGATTTTTTTAAATATAACTTCATATTCATATGTAGTCTCTTTTATAAAGGATTTCTCTGAGTGTTTTTCAAGCTTTGCCATTTTTTTTATTATTATTATTTTAGACTGTCTCTTCTTTCAGAAATAATTTCATCAAATGTAAAAAGAGACAAGAAACTCAATATTTATAAAAACTTCCACTTCTGACACACAAGTTCCTTTTCTCAACTTATATCACAGCCGCTTCTCATAAAATCTGATACATATCTTATATTCAATGGTATCTTAAAAATGTAAGATTCACTCAATATATTTTCTTTGAAATCCATTGTATGCTCATAAAAAAATTCAATAAAACTGCATGCATAAATGAGACAACTTATGGAGAAATAATATTGAAAAATACTCTTTCCCATCTTGTAGGTAAATATCGTTCTTATATACGAAGACAAATCAAAGGTTAATATATACTCTTACAAATGATTTAATCTACAAAATAGTGAATTTTTACTAAAGTTTTTAAAATGCAATCCTTTAAAAGTAAAACTTTTGCAGTATAATAAAAAAAATCTTTTTTGAAGTACTAATTCCATTTATTGCTATCCAGCATTTGTTTATTATTAAAGAAATCTGCTCACAAATACAATAGAAGCAATATAGAGAAAATATCGGCTGAAACTTAGAAAATGCGCAAGACATTCAAATTTGGAAAAATACTGGAAGTTAAAATTACAGGAAAAAAACAAAAATTTTAAATAATGTATAAAAATACAAAAATGTGAAATGAGAAAATTGTCAATTTAGCTATAGTTTCCTTTTTTGTTTATTTGTTTGCTCTGAAGCTATTAAATCTCCGTTAAATTTAATGCAAATTAATGCTCCTTTCTAAAATAAAAATTTAAAGTCTATCAATTTTTATAACTCGTTAAATTTATTAGCATTACATTCAGACAACACTTCTGAGAATTTCTAAACATAGAAAATTCTTTCAATGGAATTTCAAAAAATTTCTGACACATCTCACTGAATTTTTGTGATAAGTGTGACACATCTCGCATAATTTGTCGGCATTGGAGAACATTGGAAAACAAAGATAAAACAAAATTCGTTCGAGATTTAATAGAATTGACAGTATCGAAATTGTACATGTCTAAAAACTCGCCTAAATCTAATATATTTGTCTTTTATTAACTATCCTAGAGGAAGAAAATATATTGCATTATGTGACAGGCTGAATTACTTCACAAAAAGCAATGTTCAACTCTAATTATAGTATACTTGGGAATACATGCACTTTCAGGAACAGTTTAGGAAATGCAGCTACCTCTCTTCAGTCTAACCTTTTCATTCCATGAAACAAAGACAAAAAGTTGTCAATTCTCAAGAGGGTCTGATCTTCAGACGGAAAGGAGGGAAGAGGGGGCTAGAAGAAACCAAGAAGTAATTTCTAAATCAAAGGAATGAGAGGACTGAGGAGGAAAAAAATGTATGCGTTTTTGGAGTCGAGATAAAGCGAGCACAGTGAATGAAGTGAATTTTTCTGCCCAATTCTGACACCGCCGTGTGTCATACTGTTCTTTCCGAAATGCCACGAATGGTGCTGAACAGAATTGGGCAGAAAAATTCACTTCGAGTCATCTTCTTTCTAACTCGGTCCTCCTATTTTTCTTCTTGTTTTCTTCCTCTCTTTCTATCTTGAACGAAAAAAGAAGATAGTCAATTTCCTTTGGTACTGGAACCGATGATAAGACTACGATACTTTTGCTGCCAGAGTACTCTACCTTTTAGTCACGGGTCACAATATTCGAATCCATTTTCGTTCACATCCTTTCAATTTTATCCCCATAGCAAACATTTCTTATAATTTAGATTTTTTTATAGGCTATATATTATTTTCCAAAAACAAAACAAAATGCTTATTTTGCTTATAAATGAGAAAAGAGTCTGTATATAATAGAAAAATAGATTTTGTAAAGTCAAATTAAAGAACTTTTAAAAATTATTAAGAAAGGATTTGAAATACGCATTGTCTTTTATGGATTAGAATGTAAATAAAAAGGAATTCATTAATGGTTTTTTTTTTCAATTTTGTTGATTTCTTATTCTTTTTTAATTAAATACAAAAATATTCTAAAATATATATCATAAAAAATTAAATAAATACAAAAATATTTAATTATTAAACTGAATTATTTAAATTAAATTATTAAATACAAAAATGTTATTATATTTTATTATAATATAATAAAAATATTATTATATTAATTATTAATTAGTATTATTTAAAGTTAGTCCCTAGTAAACATGATATTTTCTTACCCAATTTTAACTAGATTACGTAAAAAACTAATCGAGCTAAGAATTCAAATTTAACTTTTTACTTCAGAAAAAGCACGCAATAAAAACATTTAAAATTATCCATCCTTATAATAAGGAAGGGCACAGACGAATTAACGGATATAATTTAATATACACAAAGCTACAAGTGTTATATAATGCAATATATCTCCAAACGTAATAAATTTATTTGCAAGAAATTACTCCAAAATTGATAAAATTCACATATTTTTCTAAATTTTATGCTTCTTGAAATAAAGCATAAAAGATTTATTTACCGCTTTGCTTCTTTTTCCATATACAGCATTTATTACAGTGTATTCCCAAGATGTAAATATCGTCAGCATAGTGTTCTTCAAAATGTATTGCATTTGTTAAAGGAAATTCTTTCGTAATAATATCACAGAAAGTATTAAAGCTTAATATTATTATTTATTGGCCTCGTTTCATGTTTTTCTATTTCAAATTTATTATTATTATTATTATTTTCATTTAGCATCCATAAAAGAAAATGTTTAAGAATCAATTTTTTGTTATTCAGTTCAAAAGCTTACATTTATTGCTCTTAAGTTTTATTTTAATTACGTAAAATATATATTTTTCACCAGATATAGAAGCGAAAAAAATGTCTTTTATTCTTTTGAAAGTTTTTTCATAGCTGTATTAGCACTTAATTGAATGTTAATATTTTTTTAACTTTCAAACAGTTTCCATCTTTTTCCTTTATTTTTTCGGTTTCACTTTCTTATTTTTTTTTTAAAAAAACGTTACTTTGTACACTTAATATCCCACTTAATTAAATAAATTACCTTTAAAATTGAAAGAAATGAAAGAACTTTATTTTTATTTCTTAATCTTAGAGAACGTTCTTTGATTATTAATGTTTCACGGAAAAAAAAATCTCGCATTCTTAAGTATGCAAGACAATTCATGGTATTTAATATTTAAAGGCTCGTTTTAAGGAGTGCGAATACCGTACATTTTTCAGTTCATCGAATAATTTATAAACTTATTCCCCAAAAACAACCAAAAAGATTCATATATATAATAATACTGATTTCGGAAAAAAATAGTAAAAATTTTTTTCGTATATCTAATTTAAAAATAGTAATTAAAGCGAGCAACTCTTAAAATTATATTAGCAAAATTAGTTAAATTTTATTCATTTGTTTAAATGGTGTTTATAAAGACTGAATTCGAACTATGATGATTTGAAAAATTATCCCTGAATTTAAAAAGGAAAAAATCTATTTTAATCAGTTGCTGCATACATTTTTTTTTCTAAGTATTTATAAATAAAAGTTGAAATTTTAAATCAATTGATTTTTTAAAAGATTAATTTTTTTTTAATTTAGGAATAGCAGATTTGAATATTTCCTCATTCTGAAATAATCTGTACATGATAAATACAAATTTAAAATATCTAACATTTTTACATAGTTCTCATAGTTCTTAAAGGATGATTCATGTGGTTTATTTATCCCATCATCCATCTTTTTACTATGAGTTTCAGTAAAAAGTTGGCTGCACTGTTTGAGAAACAAATCAAGATAGAAATTTTACAATAACCTTAGTTATATACTGAAGTTCAACGCACATTCTATTATACAACATAATTATCTCCATTATCTAATATTTGTGAAGGCATATCATAAGTTTTTCAATGTTTTGTGTATCCCTCCCAACGACATTCACACGAGAAGTGATCTCAGAATTTGTTACTTTTTCTTTCAATCAACGTTATCAAAATGTATATGTCCTTTCTCAAACATATCGCACCACTTGGCGATAGTTTGACATTGAACTGTATTTTAGCCATATATTTCTTGCATCTATCGATAAATTTTAGTGCAGTTATTTTTCCAGAGAAAAAAAAATCACTGAATCCATTTCTAATTTAAACATCATTTGCATCAGTCGAGACATGTTTACGACTGATTATGGGACAAATTAATATTGCCTTTTCGTCACATGATGAATATTATTTGAAATGCTACTATAGTTCATACAAAATTTATAGTTCATATAAAGATCAACTAACTTTTTTACTGGCCTGAGTAGAATGTAGAAACAAATGGAAAGATTTCGGATAATTTCCTTCATTACTGGCATGCCATAAATAGCATCAAATCTCAAAGTGAAAGCCAAATATGAATATAAAAGGAAATATGAAAGACCAATATTTTTTATTGGAACAGATCGATCCCTTTTATAAACTCTCTCAGAGTTTATTTTCTTGGTAATAATTATATGAAAAGGCATTATATAACAGCTAATACGACACTAGCTTATCCATTTTTCCATTTCATGGAACTTTACAATCCCTTTTCAATTTCTATGCGATGCATCACAGAATTGAAATTTTTCAGTTTCATTTTTAGTAGAAAAATACGACAGTTTAACCCCAGAATCGGAATAAATAAAAAGCTGAAGTACGTGGTATAGATATCGTTCTTATTACTTGTCTAAAGACAGCAATAAAATGTAAACAAATTTTTATATAAATGTTTCAGACTGATTCATCGAATTATCTCAATAGCTGCACGTAATTCAAAGCTTCGCTAATTAATGGAGTTACGAAATATTATTAGAAATGCTCTGAAGAGAGTTCTTCATGCCACCAAAAACTCCATTCAATCAGAGGAAAGAAGTTGTGAAAAAAGGGCGAGACAGAAAGTGTAGAGCGAAAATGGGAATACGTCGCCAGATGTGTAATTGCTTTGACTTACCTATGAAAATTGATAAAAAGATCTTCCAAAACTATTATCTCTTAAAAATTAAATTCATTTTTATTTGCATTAAATTCAAAAAAAATTCCTATTCGATGATATCATGTTCATTTCTATAAATTTCCTTTATTTTTAATAATTTTTAATCTAATTTACTACATAATCTGTAGCAATGTTTCTAATATTATGATGAAATTCAAACTCTTCCATCAAAGCCTTTAATCGTGTGTTTTTGCTAATTTAGAAAGTAGATAAAAAAATTGCTTTCTGTGAGTATTAACTCTGAAATAGAATTCTCACTTCTTTCTTTATTTCGTAGTGTATAAACTTTTCAATTTGCACCCACAGTAATTTGTAGATGACTGATTCACTTAAATCTGGTTTTTAGTCGCATCAAATAACGAGGATTTTTTTAAAATCATTCTTTATTAATAATTTGGGTTAATAAGATGGTCTCCAAAGCCGAATAGTCATATATACTTTTTCATGAAAATTGTTTCATGTTTCGCAAAAGCAGTGAAAACCATAAAAAATAAGTAGTGAAATGCGACACTTCTTGGTTATATTGAAGTATATTATGAATTCTTATTTAGATATTTTATTTTTATTCATAGGAGCTCAGCAAAATCCCACTTTAGCTATCAACCTTTTTAAATAATTTTCACAGAGTCATTTCTGAGTGATTTTAGAACTACCTTATGATAAACACTAATAGGATTTTTTTAGGAGGGGGATTAAATTGAGTAACCAAATGTCATTTTTTCAATCTAGTTTCTCAAACATTTTTTTTTTTTTCAAAAATGTTTCAAAACGAAATTTTAATCGAAAGTTGCATTTATTCTTAGAAATTATAATTATATAATTCTTGGAAATTTATAATGATAACAGATATTTTCCTTAAGGATAATAGATATTTAAAAAAAGCAGATAAAGAAATAATTTTAATAAGAGATATTATATCTTTTTCATGTATAATTTATAAATACTTAATCACCACTCATTCATCTACAGTCAGCAAAGCAAAAAAGTGTAAAGTAATTCACTCGTGACATTTTTTTCTCTTACATGCCTATTTTTAAGTATTATGCCATTACTGATTCAACGATAAATACTAAAATCAAATTATTCAAGCGAACTAGAATTGATGTAACAGAAACAAAATGATACAATATTTGTTTTTAATCTTCAGAACTATCCAAATACATCAGTGACTCAACTGCACAGTGACGAATCGACTACAAGTATCTACGAATCCTTCTCTAAAAAGACCATTCTAATTCAAATTTTCCTCCGAATATCTTTATTCAAATTTCCCTTTATACTTTATCCATAAAAATAACAAGTTTGCAGTGGTAGAGAAATAGTAAGAAAATAACAGTCATATTGAAACGGAATTGTTATATATTGTTGTCTGGTTGCAGAGACCACTTAATATTTTATTTAGAAAGACTGATTTACAACATGAAGTATTTCAAAAATTTTCTTGTTGCTGTCATCACAAAGAAATTATGTAAAATGTAGCCCCATTTACCGAAAGATTTAGAAAGGATGCGTTACAGAAATATTTTAAGGAAAGGTCTCGAATAGTCTGGATTTTCTGTCTCACAGAATCTGTTATTCAGTCTCTCAGAATTTGTTATTTTGTAATAATAAGGATTTGTCTGGAGAATTCATTGAAACCTTAAAATATTATATAAGTCTCAAGTATCTCAATTTCTAAAAATTTGGACTTTTCTAATGCAATCATTCGTATTGTTGATATTTTGTATAATTTATGAGCAGAGATTCACTTAAAAACTGAAGAACCGAATTAAAGCTTGTAAAAAAAAGAAATATGCACTAAATGAATGTCTTGAAATATGAAAATAAAAAGATTGAAATAAACGTTCAAACATGTTTACTATATAATTTGGGCATGTAATGAATATATAGTTAGTTCTGAATTTTTTTAACGCCTCTTACTTCAACTGTGTGATTATAAATAAAATATTTTAACGAAAATAAAATCTATATTAGATATTTTTAGTTCTTTCCCTTTTAGACTTCTTAACTATTTATATAAATAATATTTTCCAGTTTTTAGTCTTTTCAATATTTTTTTATAAATTCACTTTACGAAATCTTAATTATTTTTATATCTTAATCTCTTATCTTATAATCTAATCTTTCTTAAGAAATCACTTAGTAGATATTATCGTTCACAACATCGAATGATATTTTAATAATATTAGTATAAGTTATTCCATCTTTATATTAATAGTAATAGTTTAAGTTTTTATAATTTAATAATCAAAATAAAGACTAAGCAAATAAAATCATTTTATATTTACTTCTATTTGAAATTTAGTTAAATATTCTTATGAGCAGCAATTCTAAATAGAACGAAGACAATAAGTCCGAAAAACTGGTTGATCATTTTTTTTTTTTACCATACTAATAAGAAAAATCCAATTCAGAATTTTATAGTTTTTTTTCTGTTTGTTTGTCTTGATTAAATTTTCAGTTAATGAATACCTAGAAGGTATTGTGTTACTTTTCTCGTTATTCATTTGTGAAATGATACTTCTGATTCAGCAACCACTATATATTGGTGTTAATATAAGAAAGTCCGAACAATTTTTAATATCTCTAAGAATAATTATTTTTCTACTATTAAAAAACTTTGCACTATTTCCTAGTAAATTGTTGAATGTCATTTCTTCATTTTTTAAATGTATTAATTATATAGAAAAATTCCGCTGTCAGGGACGAATACAAATTCATATCAATTTCAGTTTGCAAAGTAAATGGAAAGCATAATTGGAATTTTATTTTGTACAATTCCCATTCAAAACTCTAAATCTCAGGATAAATAATATCACTTCAACTTGTTTCAATTAGTTAATTAGATAAAATATAAAATATTTCTATTACTAATAGTGCCTTCTTTACATAAGAAATTTAACGAACTATCTATTCAAAAGATACTGATATAGATTAATTCAAATTAACCAAGCACTCAAAATATTTGAAATAGTGATAGACCTGTCTAGTTATTTCCATCGTCTGAATATGGTTAAGACAACGGCGATCGAGCTTGCCACTCGAACAAAACTGCTGATCATAAGCGAAATTCCTTCTTTTATCTTTCTCCCTCGAGGACAGAAATCCATTCAGTTGTTTTTTCTTTCACTTTTTGTTTCGAGTCACGTACTTTTTCATGCTCACCATAACTGAAAATAGTATGTCACAGATCTGAATTTGACCAGCAAATAATCTGGCATTGTTGTGGCTACTCTGCTTTCATCAACCAACTTTGCCTTTACTTATGATGTGGAGATAATGGATTTTGATGGATTGTTCAAAATAAAATTTCATCATTAAAATATGTGCTTATATGAGAAAATATTAAGATGTTTAGTTAAATAATAAAGATCTACGGTTCAGAAATGTGAATATATTTTAATTACCTTTACTTAAAATGGTGTAGCTTTAAGAATGAAACATTTTTGAAATGTCACACGCATTTTAATTTTTGAGGTTATATGTAATATTTATAATGTAGATCATTAATGTACATAAAAAATAAGAGATTAATTTAAAAAATTTTTTATATATATATATATATATATATATATATATATATATATATATATATATATATATATATATATATATAAATCTAATTTCAACCCTGATTAATTTCTAAAGTTTTATCTTAATTTAGCGCATATCAAAGTCTAAAATGTTAATTCTAAAATGTTTTCTTATTTCCTAATCCCATTCCACTTTTCCTATCTAATTAATTAAAGAGAAACTTTGTAAAAATGCTTTCGTGAGTGGTTCCCAGGCTGCGAATGAAACGATAAAAATTGCTGATCTATACAAATACTTTTTGGAAAGATTCGCGCGTATGGTGAAAATCAGAATCTTAATAATATATTAGCACTGTGAAAAAATATTTTCCCTATCAATATCTCATGTTCTATAAGACGAGGGATAATTTATTTCTCTCTTCTTCCCCACTTCTGCCTTTGTGCCGCGCAGAGAGCGGACGTGCCTTGTCCGCGCCTTCTTGTAAATAAATTATGCCTTCCCGGAATGGATTAAAGAGAATTGCCAACTGCTTTCAAAAAATTAAATCTTTACATTATATATATATAATATTCAATTTTTAGCAATTCCAATTTTCTTACAAGAATGTTTTTACTTGAAAGATATTTTAAATTTCTTTAAGCAGTTTGACGTGTAGATATATGTATTGTGTGGGGGGGGGGATATTAAAAATTTAATATTAATATTAAATTCTTGTGTAAATTGAAGAAAGCCATTTCAAATCTTTTGGCGTTAAGATACATCCTTCCATTTCTTCTTGTGAATTTTGAAATGTTAATTCATTATTTCAGCAGTTCCTTTTGGGCTGCTTATAGATATTTATCTATATCTAAAATTTTTATATCTTGGTTTTTCTATTTATATATTTAAAACAGCTATTTCACTTCATCTTGATTTTCGTTAATAATTATAGTGAAATTTTAAATCTTTATTTATTTATTATTTTATTCTTTATTTTTCACTATTTAACTGGCATAGGGATCTAAATGCATTATTATTATTCACTATATCTTATGTTAAAATGCTGAAAAAGTAAAGAAATAATTCGATACTTTAGTACCTTCAAACATAGAGGATTTAAAAGTAAAAATATTTTCTTATCTTGATATTTAACCACAAATCATATCACCTGAATTACTCAAAAAAAAATGTCATTATTTCTATTAGTTACCCATGTTAATGTTCAAATAAAAATTTCATATAAACTTTATAAAATTATCATTTATAAAGTTTATATACTTATAGCAAATGAAATCATAATATTATTAAAATTATGTCAAATTTTTGTACTACAGTTTTAAATCTAACAATTGATTAAAAAACATGCATGAAAATGCTTTTAATTTCATGATGTTTTAATAAAATTAGATTAAATAAGGATAGTTAAAATTCTGACTACTGGAAAAAAACTTCAGCGAATTATTTTTTGTGAGCAAAAATAATGTTATAAAACAACTCTGAGAAAAGTTAACCATACAAACTGAATATACAAATTGAAAACGAAACTAAAATGAAAACGAAACAAAAACAGTTTCGAAATCACAACTAAAATTTATTACCTATTTAAACTAAAACCAAAAATGAACTTCATAGTATTTAGAGAGCGCAATTGCAGCTACTTCTAAAACACAGATGAATTGATACAAACGTATTAGAATCAAGTTAATAGGAAAATCAAAAAAATCAAATAAAAATTAAACCAAAAAAAAATTATAAAAAATATAAAAAAGAATCCGGCCTGAAGACTTTTTCAAGGGTCGCCCTCAGGCAGGGATTCAAAGAAAGGGATTTTTTCTGTGAGGAAATGCAGACATTTGTCTAATAATGATTCCTCGTGACCCGAAAATCTCCTGAAATTATGCCCAAGAGATATACCATTTTAACAGAAAGGAAATACAAAACAACAAATTAGAAGAAAATAACCACTACAAAGTAAAAATACAATGACAAAAATAACAATAAAAACAAAAAAACAGCACTAAAATTAAAAACGAAAAGGCCAGAACATACCACCAACAGTCAAGGAAATTTTAAGCCATCGATTGTGATTCGCGCTGTTTTAAAAACTAACGGTAAATTATGTAAACAAATGTAGGCTCCCAGCGCCATCTATTGAGTGATCCAATATGCAAGGAAAGTTCTATTTTTATTTAAGCCTAAGGATTAATCCCAAACCATACCTTGTTTAATTAAAAAATTGACATTACAGTAATTTCTAGGAAATTTATTTTTAATTAAATTTTTAAGGAGGTTGTTTGATGCTTCAATATAGGAATTTTTTATTATTGCAAACCTTTTTTAATAATAATGCAATACTGTAATTCTGGTGATGATTATAAAGGTTATTCAATTCCCTGCTCCTGCACCTTTCGTAACATTTTTTTTTTCTGGTTCCAAAAAATGAGTAGAAAATATTCTCACTTTTTATAAGATTTCACTCCTCAAAATTTTTTCTTTCTTAGTAGAGAAAGCAGAAAGAAGGAAGAAAAATACAGAACTAATTCTTAAAAAAATAAATAAAAATCTAGGAAAATAAAGCGACGAATTTTTGAGTCAAGATAAAACAGCAAATTCAATTTTTCCCTACTTCTTGGTTTCCATTTTATGTGCCCGTGTGCCTGCAGCTCTTTCCTAAGTGTCACGAACGGATACGAAACAGAATTGGGCAGAAAATTTCAATTTGAGTTATCTTCTCTCTATCTTTGTTCTTTGGTTTCTTTCAAATTTCTTGTTCTATTTTTAAAAAAAAAAAAGTAGTCAATTTCTTATGATGTTAGGATAAGTGATAAAACGCTGATATTTTTGTACCAGAGACTTTTACCTTTTAGTCACCGATCGAATATTTGAACAAGTTTTATTTCCTTTTCTTGCTTTTTTTTTATTTTTTAACCATTTCTTTGATTATAAAACTTTTATGGGCTGTACATCATATTTAGGAAACAAGAAGTTTTATTTTTATACTATCCAACTTTGAAGACCAGCTGATTTGCCTGTATTATGCTCTTTGAAATTTTAATTAAATATTTCTTGTAGCTTGGCCACATAATAGCTTCTTCTGCAAAATATTTTAACCCTCAAATTTCGATAGTCATATATCTCATAATATTATAGAAGACTTACGTCTTTCCGTTCATTATACTTTTTATACCTCTGATTTTCTTTAAGTTCCCGTAAAATTTTAACTCTACATCGAACCCGAAGTGATTCAATTTCTGTGAATACAAAAAAAACATTTATTGAAACCAAACACACTTTTTTAAGAATATGAGTATAAGAACCAGAATCTTTCATCATTGAAGTTTTATGTGCAGTGCATAATATTATTTTATAATTAAAGAAATATTTCGAATAAATATTCAATAAAATTTTCTCTGTTTCATTTAAAAATTCAGTTTTTAGTTTTTCTTTGAAAAGTATTTAAATATTTTCAATAATAACATGGAACATTTTAAGTCTGTTCTTAGGTTATAAATATTTGTTGAATTCGGTATAATTCTTAGCTTTGCCCTGGAAGAAAACACGCTGTCATTAACTAATCACAAAAATGGATTAATCACAGCAAAAGTAACTGTCATGAGGCTTATTCATTTCAAAAAGTGGAAATAAGGAAAAATTTGAAAAAAAGATTGCATTATTAATATTATTTTCTCCCTTCAAAATTAAGGACCACGGTGGCCTGGTGGCTTTGGCTACGGGACAGGCGGGTTTCAAGTTCGAGACCCGATTCCACCGAAGAATCGTCGTGTAAGCGGATCTGGTTCACGTTAAATCCGTCGGGTCCAAACGTTCTCCCGCTGGTGAGGAAGTTCGGAAAAGAGGGCGCCAGATCAGGTGCCGTCCTCATCATCTGACCGCGGTTCAAAATTACGAGGCCCTTATCAAAATAGCCCTAGTAGCAGGGACTTTAATATAAGTAAACTAAACTCCCTTCAAAAGTAGTGTTGAAATGCACTGCGCTATTTAACGATGTAGCTAGATTTGAGCATGCAGAACTATAAAAAGTTTATTTTATTTCTTTTCAAATTATTAAATTTGTTTGCGTGGATCTATCCTGCTTATGATTAAAGAAAATAATATAGTGAAAAACATAAATTATATAAAACTCATAAAGATATAAAAATTAAGTAAAAGATATTTTTATACCATTTCCTCATTTTTATGATTTGTTACATATTTCAAAAATACAAATTTTTATATCCAACTATTTTTAAAATTGATTATTTTTGCATTCCTTAATTTCATGGAATGTAAAAAGCATATTTTACTTATAGAAAATTAGGGTTAATATTTGTTCACATTTATCAATTATAAAATATATCGCAAAGTAATTTTTGTTACATAATTTAAAGATTTGCGCCTTAATACATTTATTCTTGTTCTCTAAATGAAAGCATATTTTAGAAAATTCTAAACTAAGAAGTTTTCTACTCATATTTCCACGCGTATATTAACAGTAGCTGTAGGGAAAAAATATATATTCAACCCTTCAAAAAATTATTGTTACCTAACATAATATTCCCATTTCATCGCTATTATATAAACGATTATGAATATAATATTTATTTTATCTTTTATTTCGCTTAAACGAAAACTTTTTGCATAAAACTTATTAAAAAAACTTTTTTACATAAATTAATTAACTGTAAGAAGCTTTTATAATTTTTTGCAAAATAAATCTCGTTGACTTGCCTTGATTTGTCTAAAAAACGATAGCATTATTTTTTCATTTTTCAGATATAGTTTTTATTTCTTATTACAAGTATTATACTTTTTGCGTTATTCGCCGAGCTATTTTTTTTTCCTCATCTATGTTCTATTAAGACTCTAATTTTTTTTATTGGGGTATTAAAATCAATATCTCTAGCTTCACAAAGAAATTTGTAAAAGAATTATATTTAAAAAAAAGGCTTTTTTTAATATATTTAATTGGCATTTTTTATAAATTAATTATGTATTAATTATCTTATAAATAATGGAAACTAATTGAAAAACTATGCAACCAAAACCCCTATCATCAACTCTGCAAACGTTTTTATTTAAATAATTATAATAATTAAAATTTTTTTTTAAATTTCTAAAAATTATTTTCATGATATAATTTTAAATATATTAAGAGGTCTGATGCTGTTTAAAAACTATTTTATTAAACCCTTGTTATTATAAGCGCAATAAACTAATAACTTCGCTGATATTTTTAAATTGTAGTTAGGTTTGAGTGGCACACAGAATTAGGATAGAAGAGGATAAATTTAGAATTGCAGCTATTGTCTTTTACATCAGACTATGTCATAAGGATCAAAAGTAATATCATTACAAATTAACGTTATTTTCAAATCGAACGATAGCAGAACAAAAATACAACATCAGTAATCATATCTCAGTAGAGAAGAGATCAGCATGTTTGGTTCCATTTGGAAAACCAAGCGTATAATCCACACATATTAATAACTCTCATAAAATATTTTGCATGTAGCAGTAGATCATAAAGGTTATTGAGTCTTTCTCTTTCTTTTTTTTATTTTGATGGCTATGAAACAAATTCATGTTCGCAGGCGTTAAGATAATATTTCAAGCTCATATAAATGTTATATAAATGGAAGAAATGTAAATCCCAAACATATTTCTTTATTTTATTAACATTCATTTCATTAGATTTTTATATTAAGAAAATTTTATCACGTTTTTGGATCTTGAAATTTAATTTAAATCAAACAACAAATTTCTTTACTTTTTATTCTTATTTTTTTACAGCTGAGAGAAATATGAATTACAACTATAGAAGGAGTCTTCAAAAATTCTATTCAATACTGGTTGGTCTATTAACCAAAGTGATTCTTTTAGTTTCATTTTTTTCTTGCAATTCAGAAATTATTTGGACGAACGAATGGCCGCCTGATAATAGTAATTACCAACAATGTATGACAATATTCAACATAATAGCATCACTAATTGGTGCAAGTAAAGTGTTTAATTTCTTATTAGCAATGTTTTGGAATTCAGAGTGTGTTTAACTTTGCGACTCAGAGAATAACAAAAGCAAAAAATACCATTTCAACGAAGCGCCAATGACCTGTTATATAATCCGCAAACTAACAAGCAAAATTTATAGAAATATACTCTAATCAAAAATAATTTAGTTTTTAAATTGGATTACACTTTCCATTATCCACTATTCGTTTTTGGAATAATCTTGTTTCTTATTTTTAAATTGTTGTCCGACATTCTGAATACCGCCAACATCGTAACAACATCTTCAGCATTTTGTGCTTGTAGGGATTTAACATTTTTAGTCAGTATACCTACAACTTCAAACTTACTCAATCAATAATGCTTGGAAAAAATATTTAACTTTTAAATAAACGATGAAAAAGCTTTATATCAAGAGTTAAAAAAACACAATAAATATTGTATAGAAAAGGTTCCAAATATGAATGGTGTAATTTCACAAAGTTTCGATCAATTTCTTTGTTGAAATTCCCTTCCTTTAATTCCCTGTAAACAGCAACTTCGTAAAAGCGGGGAAATCTAAATTCTTGGGATCTCAAATCCTTTTGAAACGAATCCCATCCGAAGAGTGTTTCCTTTTATTCAATCCCCTTCTACCTGTAGAAAACTGGGGCAACTATTCAGTTTCAGATTGTCGAGAGCACGTCTTTCTTAATAAAATATTCGGTGGTCTCTACCACAAGCCCGACTAATTCCGCCATTGTCGCTTCAATGCAAATCCGTTTTCTTCTTGCCAACATTTCCACCAATCCCTACAACATATCATTCAAGAAGATTATGTGAAGAGAAATTTGAATAAAGATAACGGAGAGAGATTTGATATAAAATCGCCTCTTTGGAAAAGGATTTGCAAATGGCAAAAGGAAGATTCATATTTAGAAACAACGCGTTGATATAGGGATACATTCTTTCCGTCTGAGATTGTTTTATATTTCAGAAAGAAATGGGTTATCCTTCTTTTCTATCGTCGTTGTCTTGATCCTTTTGAAAGATTGCACCATAACATTTATCAATAAATGACTATGGCATAAGTTCTAAAATCTTTTTTATCAGTGCAAATTACTTTCTTACAGTTTATTCTCTTCAAATATATATGGGTGAGAGTCCAGCACTATGAAATGATCAAATAAAAATAATGATTTTTTAGCTATAATCATTTTTAATTTTTTCATATATGTAGCGTAGAGGAAGTATAGTTATTATTAAAAAAATTAGAACAGGTTTTGATGAATCTTTAAGTTTTATATCTCCCTGAGTTCGAAAAATACATTTTGGGAAAATGTCCGTCTGTCTGTCTGTGACAAAGTCAACTCAAACGCGCTTTGAAATAGGAGGTTAAAATTTGTTACACTCTTTTAACACCAAATTTTCAGATTTCTATCAAAGTTTGAATGGAATCTGAAAAAAATTAGAACAGGTTTTGATGAATCTTTAAGTTTTATATCTCCCTGAGTTCGAAAAATACATTTTGGTGAAATATCCGTCTGTCTGTCTGTGACAAAGTCAACTCAGACGCGCTTTGAAATAGAAGGTTAAAATTTGTTATACTGTTTTTACACCAAATTTTCAGATTTCTATCAAAGTTTGAATGGAATCTGTTCAAAGAATGTTTATCTGTCCGTCTGTTTGAATATAAGTTAACATTATAATTACAAAACGATGAGAGCTAGATAGCTATATAGATAGATAATATAATTTAGCATCTATTGTACTGATACTTATCAAATTTTGAACCAAATACAAAGAGGGAGTAACTGTGTGTCA
This sequence comes from Argiope bruennichi, assembly GCF_947563725.1. NCBI lineage: Eukaryota > Metazoa > Arthropoda > Arachnida > Araneae > Araneidae > Argiope > Argiope bruennichi. The sequence goes on along the minus strand of NC_079151.1, from coordinate 65,551,764 downwards.
GTCTATACTTTCAGAAATATAAAAACAATTGACTTAAATATATTAGATTTGTTATGATATTTTGTAACTACAAGTGTAGATTTTTGACAAATTTTTGTTTCAATAGATCGGAAAAAACGCATCTAAAACACCGATTCAATTTTTGGGTGTTATTGGCTACATGTCAGGGCTTAATCGCCAAATAACTGGCCAAGGATGACACGGTAGATTCAATAATAATGCTGAATTCACGTCAAATTAATATTATTTTATTAATATTTCGTTGCTATTGTTCGCCAATACCATGATGCTGCCTGATATAACACCTTTATTAGACGGTATGCGAGAAACTTTTGTGGAAACCCCTACCGCTGGTTAATTAAATCAAATATTCAAAAAGGATGTACCTCAAAATTTAAGTGTAGATTTTAGTTTTGATAAAATATAAAGAATAAAGATTTTATTTCATGAATATACAAAGTAGAGACGAATACATAGTAAATGGAAGTGCAATCAATAACAATCAATCTTTCTTTGCAATTATCATACAACAATAGTTAATTAGAGCTTGAGTGTTGTGTGACGCAACGATCCTTATATATATTTATCAAGATACTGCAGATTTAAGTAATGTAAAGAATAATGAGTGATCAGAGTATTTTGGGAGAGTCCAGATCTCAAGAAATAAAAGTATAATGTCCTAATTGTTTCTTTTTCCCTCATATTCACTCCAAATTAATGCCTAATGATTATTTCTGAGTTCATTATTGACGTCTTTATATTTCCTAGTCGCTTTTAAAAGATAAAAATTTCGAATTTCGCCAGTAGAAGGGCTGAAATCATGTTGTTCATAGCCTTTACGTTGCAGAATTCATTGAGTACCTTGTACATGTATAATACACCCAAATGGAATTTTACTAACAAATTATTTAATGCAAAGAAATCTATTTATTTGTTCGAAATAATGTAGTTAATTTAATTTTCGAGGAAAAGTAGATGCATTGTAATTTCATAAAGATAAGTAAAAAATCGTTTGATGAAATCTGCCTGTAAACAAATAAATTTATTTTCAGAACTGTAAAGATATTTAAATTTTTGTTGTCAATCGACAAAAGAAACTTTCTTTCAGCTTCAGCTTCCATAAATATTCGTCATCCGTGAACAGTCATTAAATTTAGCTAATGCTATATTTGAATACTTTTTAATCCTATATTTGAATCTTTTGAAAGCTATATTTGAATGCTTTTGAATGTTCTATTTGAATTCTATATGCTTTCAAACTACATCATTAAATAGGGGAAATTTAAATTAGTTATGGAAAACTTATAGAATTCTTTACATTATAAGAAGGCCATTTCAGGTTTCAAGATGCAAATTTATTTGAAGTAACTGAATGTCTCATAGCATCTTGAAATTCGAAAATAATATCAAACTACTAGCTATTCACTTTATTCGAATGCATTACGGAAACGAATGAAGATCAACTCATCCACACCGATGAAGCTGCTGATCGTGACAAAGAGCCTTCTTTTATCTTTGTCACCCGAGGAAGAATTTCATTCAATTGTTTTCTCCTTCTCTTTTGTTTGGAGTCACGCACCTTTTCGTATTCAACACCTTAGAATACCGTTTGCCACGGATCCCAATTTTAAAATTCGCAAATGAATTTCTTACCACTGTATCTCCAGTTTCTTTACATCAACAAATTTTGTTTGTATCTGCTTCAGAAAAAAATTATGGATGTTCCAATTATTATGACCATCTCAAATCCTAAAGATACATGATTAAAAATAAAACAGGAGGGTCTCAATATACTTTAATCAGTATTATGAGATATTAAGTTCACATTATGTATTAAGATTCAATATACAATCTGATTGAAGTATATTATACTAATATAACATATAATTATTAATGTAAGTAATGTGAAAGAATATGTATACCTGTACCTATATGTATAACAATATGTAATATATAAAATAGAATATGTATACCTGGTTTCATACAGGTATGTACCTTTTCCAAAACTTTAAACCTTCAAGGTATGTACCTTTTACATTTCTTTAAAAGATCAGAATCAAATCACTGAAATAAATGGCAACAAATGTAACCAAGGAACCATTATAATCCTTCTAGATGCATTTATTAATTTTTTTATTTGCTCTATGCATTCAAAAATGGTGCTAGCGTCTTCCCCGTGATTTGGGCCTCCCGAGTTTGAGTCCTTGGTTCGGACATGATTGTTCCTTACCCTGTGTGAAGTGTGTGAAAGAGCTAAAAAGGGGTTGTGCTGGCGAGTGTGTGACTGTCATCTTCATATGAGCTGGAATTCAGACTTCTGCCCTCGGGTACCAAAAGGTCTTTACTCTCGGAAGCTATGGCACCCTTCTTTCCGTTGTAACGCGGACACGACATCATCACCGTCATTTAAAAATAAAGATTTATTATCGATTTCTTATTCATATCTTTACAGGCCATACTTCTAAAATTTTGTCGATTTTATTCAATTTTGTTTTAATATTTGACTTAAACATGTTCAGAATTTGACTGACAATTGATGGATTTATATAATTTAATTAATTTCATAAATACTAATTCGTAAGTAGTTTCATAAATAATTCCAACTAGTAATTAATTTATTTTAAGAAAAATAATTTTAACAATGTATTAATAGAAAAAAATGATTTTATGTCATATTTATATTAATAATTATAAAATAAAATGCAAAAATTCTAAAATAGTTAAAATTGAGAAATTCTGCTTTATAACACATTTATAAAACTGTGCTTAATTAAACTATTTTTATTGAATTAAATTAATATTTGTTGGCCTGCAAGTTTCATATAGTAAAAATATTAATTAAATAGTTAAAATCATTGATAATAATGACATAATGAGTCGTAAAATTACTTAAAATATACTCCATGTTCAAGACACTGTTTAAATAACCGTAACATTACAATTGCAAGGATATGGAGTGGTTTTAGTTTATATAATGTGATAGTTTATATAATGTAATTGAAATATCAAAATTCCAATTAGTAATAATTATATGTGAAACAATCCGTGATTATAAGTATAAAATTAAAAAGCATAATTTTTATAATTTATAAATTATATACGCACATTAAATCAGCAAAAAGCTGAAAAAGCTTACTTGAAATATATATTCCACAGAAACCATTATGGTATCATTTTCTTCTACAATTTTACGCATAGGCAACATTATTCCTCGTTTGATGAGCTGAAACTATAAAGCTCAGCAGTTTTATTTGGGTTGTAAAATAGACATAAAACCCAGCATTTAAAAATGCCGAAACGAAGTTTGGAAAAACAGTAAATATGTTTATATCTCCATGCTTCTGTTTCGTTACTTTCGAGCAGTTTTATTTTAAAGGAAGTTTAAAACTGGATGTAGAAATCAATCAAACTCATTAGTAATAATTGATTCCTTTTGAACATACGTGACAAGTTGAGGCCCCAAAATACGTGAAAATTAGTTTAGAAAGAGTAATTGATTTCTTTCGAACATAATAAACAAACTGAAGCCCCATGGTACATGAAATTTAGTTTAGAAAGAGTAGTTGGATTGAATTCAAAATTATTTAATTAAAAAAATTGCTTATACTCTCATTTAATATAAAATTGCAATGATACTTACTTTCCTAAAAGTTTAAAAAGCTTGTGATTATTACCTTCAGTAAAATTTGTTTCAAGAAGAAAATAGTGTGGAATAAAAATAAAAATTCTTGATAAAAAAAAATTTCGAAATTAATAATTGAAAGACAAATATTTAATAGCTTATAATATTATTTTATTTTATTAAAATGTGCACTAATTTTAGAATATGATGAATATAATGAAATAATTTACTCAGAAAATTCGAAAATAATATCTTTCTCACGCACAAATTTTATCTATGCACACACAACCTGTTTGAATTTTTTTATTTTAAATAATAGTCGCATTAAATAATTTTTAATCTTAACAAGTATAAAATTACTTAATATTTGATTTTGTCTATTATTAGAATTCAGGAAAAACTTAAAAAGCAGCATATCTTTCTTATAATTATTAACTCTGAGATCATTTTGCCATTTTTCAAGAATTCTTGATCAAGTGCGTTAAAAAAAATTATTTAATTTAATCGATGGACAAATAACTCTATTTTAATAGTGCTTTATTTTGATAAACATAGATTTCAGTTTTTAGACAAAAACTAATTTTATTAAATCCAATTAGTCTTAATTTAACATAATATTATTCTAAATATTTTTATAAGCATATGAATACATTTTTAAAACTTAATATTTCAAAATGTTTACTGATTTAATAAAATCTTCAATCCAACTTTCCTTACGCAAACGTATCAATTGAGGAGAAAATAGACTCTAGTTTTTCTTATAGATTATACCTATCCCTGTATTGTGAAAAAAATTAGAATTTGAAACCTTAAGTTCAAAGCATCTCAACAACAAGTTGTTTAGAGAAAAAAATATTAACCTAAAGGCATAATCATGTTAATTAAAACTTAAATGAAAATAATTGTACTTTAAAGTTAATGCCTAAAAAAGTAAAAAGTAACACTGTTTTAGTGATCTAACTAAAATGAAAGATTTGGATAAACAATAAAAAACCATCTGAATATTACTACAATCTTAAAAATTATTCTTGCTAATTGTGTTTTCAAAATTAAATTTATTTTCAAAAATTTATTAAAATTAAAGAAAAATTTACTTAGATTAATTAATATCTCTACAAAGCTGAATATTTTAAATTTATATCATTGTAAAAAATATTTTTATTGTAACAATTTACTCTTAGATGCTTTCAGAAAAGAAGGTTATAGCATGGATTAATTTTTAACTAATTAAAAATCTGAAAATTTTTTTGAAAAATATTTTCTATGAAGGCTTATAACTTAAGAGATAACACTTTTTCGAATTTCATACTTCTAGTCCAATAGTTTACTTTGTATAGAATTTTAAAATAGCTGTCAGTTGTTTTGAGAGAATTTTCGATTGTTGATATGATATTATACTTGTTGACATGTCTTGAGTAAATTGTTATTGAAAAATATCTACAATCTGACGCAGTGGAAGTTTTGATATAATATCATACATTTTAAGTAAATTTTCATGCAAGGAAAGGCATTCCTCGAACATTATTCCTAAAACCTGAAAAACAAATGTGTAACTGAAAAAACAAATCATTAATAAAACAGTTCTGCATCCCATGCATTACGAGAGATATTGTGGTTCTCTCGTGATAGTTTTTATTGGGTCCTGGTTTCGGGGCCGAAGAGTTACAATTTCGAAACCCAATTTTAAGGCAAATTTACATCGAATATCGGTCTGATGAACATTTTATTTGATATCAAGGATCTTATGTCTTACTACTAATGTTGGAGGAAGTTTGGAGAGAGAAGTGCAAGGTCAAGTGTCATCCTCTTCATCTGACCAAGATTAAAAATTACGAGGCTCTTCCCAATATAAATAAATACCTTTCCGTGAGTTGGTTTTGAATGATAGGTAATAAAATAAAATAAAATAAATACAATTTTCTAGAGTTTTTTTTTCCAAGTAAAAGGTTGTAAAATTTGAATAAAAAATTACGCTGCTCTAAATGAATTTTAAGATAGATAATCCTTTCAGATAGGGGAATAACGATAGTCCCTCCAGATAATGATAAGATCCTAAGCATTTTTTCTTGCTAAATCATGAAAGAAAATGTAGCATGAAGCATATTTCGAAAACTACGACATGAAACAGCAAAGAGAAGAAAATTCAAATCATTAAGAAGATAGAAAGAATATGAAAGAATAATTAAAAAGCAAAAATATGGAAGAATAAGATTTTTAAAAAATATTAATAACAATGCCAAAAAGAAATGAATGAAACTGGAGAAAAAAAGATTTCCTTTTAGCGATAATTTTTCTTTATTAATTGGAAATATTTTATTTTTTTACTATTTGATGAAGTTTAATTTTCCTTATTCATATAAAATATAATTTTTCTTGACTATATCATTAAACTTTTCTTTTATTTTGATACAACTTTAATTAAATACAGTAAAAGAAAGATGCTTTTCATTTAAACTTCAAAAGCAGGCTTAAGTTCGGAGTAAGTACTTTTATTAACCTTTCTGACTTGGGATAATTTTTTGACTCGATTTCAAATTTAAAAAGTAAGAATAAAATTAAATTTTCTTGAGAATTTGTAGAATCATAAAAATCGTTACTCTCTAAATTGAATTAAGATCGTAACATGGCCACTTTTTGTACAATCCTAATGAAAGAAATAGCATTGCTAAATGTGATGGACTGAAATATTTTTCAATCAGCACTGTGCACCTTTAATTACAGTAATTAGAAAAAAAAATGTACCTTCAGAGATTGTATGACATTAAACTACCCTTCTCTTCCTTCTTAAATCTTTTATTTCAGAAAATAGAGCAAAAAAAATCTATGGTATCAAGACAAATTTATCTTTTGTATGTCCCTTGGGAGTAGAGAAGTACAAAAATAGAAGAATTAATAGAAACAATTTTTCTGAATTAAAAGAAAGGTGGATCTCAGTGGAGAAAGGTTCAAATGCGTCGAAACTGATATAGAAAGATCAAAGAAAAAAAAAGGTATTTTTTCCATACAACTCGAATTTCCTCGGACGAAAAGATTTTTTTGGAAATGTACAGAAATTGGACTGAAAATTTCAGTTTGTGGATTATTGTTTTTTTCTCCCTCTCTCTCTCTTTCTTCCTATCCTTTTTCTTTTAGTATGTGTATTCTAATTTGACATAAATATAGAAAAATTCCTTAGACAGTAAGAACGAGATTAAGGCACAAATATTTTGATTTTTTTGTTGATAACATTTTCGCTTTAGGGCACAATTTTTTTAATTACTTTCTTTACAAATCTGGAATTTAATCTTTAGAAAAAAAATGAAAGCCTCAATTTGCTGTCTATGATCTTTCAAAGATGCATTCTTCGATGCTGAATAATTTTTCAAGAAATGGATTTTTTAAGTAAATATCTCTTTTTTTTTTACATCTTTCAAACTATATAAAAAGGGAATAAAACTATAGAATGTAAAATAAACCCTCTATATTGAAGTATGTATTCCATAAATCCATATTAAATTTTCTTAAAATTTGTAAAATTATTCATATTTTAACAAAAATTTGTATAACAAAGTAGAAAAAAATCATTATACATTGAAGCTGAAAAACTATTAAAGCTTAATTAAGCATAAATCTGAAAGCCAAGAATTGATTAATATTAAAATATTTAACATGATGAATTTATCTTTTTTGAGTCTCAGTTTTACAAATAAAATTTCTGTGAAGCTAAGTATTAATTAGAAATTATTTTATCACCAAGAACTATCCTTTAAATAGCGATACAGTCAAATAGCGATACAATTATAAATAAGCATCCGAGAAATAGCGATACTACAAAACTTTGTAGAACGAAAGACTTCATATCGTTCTACAAAGGAAATAGCTTTCTATATAAATGTTGAGTGAGGATAATAATAATAAATATTGTAAATAATATTGTTCAGCAGAAATGGAAATGCCTTAATCGGCATTTTAAATCAAATTCTTTCTATTGTAATCAAAATATTAATTGGAAATTCATCTTTTCATCATAATTGTTAGGAAATTTCGGCATTAAGGTTCTAAATTCCAAATTCTTTTGTCTCCCGTACTTCATTGAAAAACGATGCAATGCATTTTGAACCTGCTATTGTGCGGCATTAATTTGAGTACATAACTTCACTTGACATTAAACATATAACTATTTAATCGGTATCGTATCTGACATTTACCGTAGCTAATATACAAATATAAGAATTAAGACATAATATAAATACTTGTCATTATGTATGTAATGTGGTTCGGTGCTGGTCTTAGGTCCTATAATGACCGTCTATGTATTTATAAGTTTTTCCTCATCATATCTGTAAATAGTTCATCATATGTTTAATTTTATTTCTTCTTAATAAATTGTGTCTAAATTAAACCTTTCCTTTTGTCGAACCCAATATTTGGAGACTTTTTATTTGTCATCATTTCCACTGCAGTACTCTAATATCAAACGGCTGAATCCCTACACGTTATATAAGATATCACTTTAACAATAATATTTTATAATATTCTCCATTTAAGTGATGAGTTACAACTTTATGACGTGGGAAACTGGGAAGATAAATGAGTATTCAATTAACTCCTAAACACTCAGTGCAAAATATGAAACAAAAAAAATCCATCTTCCCTGTAGGATTCATTATTCACTATATTGAGCATGCAATATAAATTCTTTTTTAATTCCTTAAGTAATATTTTACATTTCTAAAATAACTGAATAATTCTTGCACTGGATAATTCTTGGTTCTGCACTGAATAATTCCTGGATAATAGTGCACAGGATAATGATTGAATAATCCAGTGCAACAGAATTTCCTAAAGTTAAGATGAATATAATTTATATTTCTTAGATGTAATTTTGGCCACAGCTTTTACTCTTTTAGTTTCAATTTTTGAAAAGCCAGAGGAAAGTATTTTCCATAAACTCTCTAGGAAATAAAATAATGAGGGCGTTTTTCATCCTCGCACCACTTAAAAATCCCGTGCCTTTAACATGTTTATATTCTTCAGATGTTTATGTTCAGTGTCCCACAAAAACAGTTTACGTTTCATAGCACAGCAATGAGGAAAGATTGCGCACTCATAACAGACCACTTTGATGCCTTTTTGTCTCCGATTTGACATAGAATTAATTAATAGAATAATAGAATAACATAGAATTAATAGAATTAAATTTTAGTAAAAGAATCAATTGTCAAATTTCATTTATTAGTGTTTTTACATTCCTAAGTTAACGCGCTTAAATGTATGCAAATGTTCAGATTGGTACATTTCCTTGGCTGATTTAGTTCAAAATTTGTTCCAAATTTTCTTGATTTAATTTAATACGTTAGGAAGTTAAAATATTTACTTGCAATCCAGCGGACAGACAGAAAAGCTTCCTCCGAGTGGATTTATTTCGCATTTTTAAAGAAATCTACAAATTTGATGTATGGATCACATATCGAATTTTATTCGTCGAACTCGATAATTTTAAAATTACTTGATAAGTAAATTAACTCGAAAAATGTGTCATTTGGATTCAGAGAGATCTGAAATGGGGAAATCTGTCAAAATCTCAAGTTCTAGTTTTTTGACTGTTACACTATTTTCTAACAATAACAATACTCTATTTTTATACTCTGATTCCTTCGTACTTGAGAATTTAAAATAAAAGTAATTCAATTTCTGAATGCATATAAATTTTAATAGAGAAAATCTGACTGTAGGAAAAATTGCCATCCAATTTTTTTGTCATATAAGACACTTGAATATTATGAATCACCGGAAAGACTGATTTACAATCATCTGCATTGGATGCTACTCGGGTGCCACGCTAGTGATCTCAGAGCTTGGCGAAACACTTGGGAACCATTTGGCGACAAATAGATAATGCTGGAAACTTCGAGAATTTTAACGATCCTCCCATTAGGAACTGAGATACGCCTGTTTGGCCTAGAAGGTTCTCGGCCCAGCTCTCTGGAACTATAAAAGGACAGTAGTCTCAAGCTTCAAGGTGTCGGAGTCATAGGTCGAGAGGATAGCGAAGCAAAGGCGGAGTGCCGGCGTTTGTGTGGACCTCAAGCTATTGCTGAACTGAGCCGTGTGCCGAGTCCTGTGGCGTTTATTGTGGAAAGCAGTGTGTGAAGTAGCCAGTAGTGTGGTAGTGAGTTGGCAGTTGGACAAAGTTATAGCGAGGAGACCGTGGAGAAGTTCAGCCGTTTGGAGATACCACAGACCGAAGCTCCGGGGATTCTCTCTCCTGCTGAATTTTGTCTGGTCGCTTTGTGTGCTGTGGGCTTGTTGGCTACTGTTTGCTGTAGTGTGCTGTCCTGTGTTCGTCTCGGCTGTAAATATTTGTCGTCTTTGTGTCCACTATAGGCGGACCCGGTGATCCGTAAAAATATTGATATTGGCCAATCAACCAGGTTATAAACTTGAGAGATATAAATAGCTAAATTAGAATTGAAATAAGCAGCAGAATTAAAAATTCAATGTCATTTAAACATTTTCATCATTATTTCATTCTGAAGTCAAATTTTAATTATAAGTAAAGCAAACTTTCAAAAATTTCATTAAAAATATTTCTTATACTGAAACCTATTCAGTATGAAAAAATGAAGCACGGAAACCTGATCAACATGTTTTGAACATTAAAAAAGATAGAAAAAAATCAGAAAGGAATGTTAGTAGAGACAATAAAAATTATTTGAGTTTCATTTCAATAAGAAAATATATTAGGACAAAATGCGCTAGAAATATTTTTTTTAAATTGATTAAAATTAGTAAAATAGTTGCATAAAAAAAATGAATTATAGAAAAGATTTTTTTTTATTTTAAAATAATGCAAAAATCATTTTTGTATTGTAATATTCTCGGATGTTATCCGGAAAAACGCCGAAATTTCCAATAGTTTTTAATTACTTAAAAGTATATATATATTTTTTAAAAATTCCCTCAGAGGTATATATTTCAGTTCACCGAAGTATGCATATGTTAAGTTAGATAGTTCTAGGTCAAGGAGTCTGATCTGCAAAGAGTCAAATTAAATACGCACACACACTTAAGCAGAAACATACATACATTCATCCATGTTACTAATTGTTATTACACTTCGTTCTACTTGTTCAAACTTTTTATTGTTTTCAATAGCTAAAACAAGTTTATTCCCTTTCGATTTCGTATTTAAATGTATATTCCTGGTTTTTGTAGTAGGTTATGCCATACATTTTTTCTTTCTTATCTAGAATATTAATAGCACAGTCATGTTGAATTTCTATACAAGTAATTTAAGAATGTACAACATTACCGGACAGAATTCAAACAAATAAAATGAATTTAAAAACTAAATTCCTTTTAAGATTCGTTAATAATTTGCTAATCCTATATTTTTTCAGGGAACATTATGCATTTATCTAAGAAAAACATTTCCATTCACAAACTTAATTGAAAATAAAGATCACTTAATTAACTAAGCAACTGGTGAAATCCTATTTATAATTTTTCATTCAAAATATGATTTGATAAATAATTTTTGATTTTCATGAAATAAATTGCTTTTCTATATTTATATATAAGAAATTCAGAAATATTATGTTTTGTTAGCATGTTATTTTTATAAATTAAGTGTTTTTAAATCATGGTGCGAAGTTAGTTAAAACTTTAGAAAAAAATCTGAAATAACCTCAAAATGTGGCTCGATTGATAGACATTTTAAAAGGCAGTTGTTAAATTAGTTTCCAAAATTATTTGTTTTCAGAGAATAATTAAGGAACTCCACACCATAAGCCATATAGAAACTTCACGGGTTTTTTTATAAATCCAATTAAGGTTGTATTTTATATTCTAAATAATTTTACAGGGGAATCATGGAAATGTATATAAAAATATTAAAAATACAACCTTTATTCTTTCATTAAAATCTTTTGGCCACTCATCTTCTTTTTTGTGGCACTTGAATTTTATTGTAAGTTTTGTTCTGCGATCATCATTTCTTAAAAATCTTGTAGCAAATTATTGCCCATTTCTTAACTTTAAGAATACTATGAGATGTTTATTAAAAAATGATATTCATTTTTACCGATGTGAAAAAAAAACTTATATAAAAAAATTCTTATATTCATAAGAAACATATTCCTTTTACCTTTTCACAAACATGGTATTAAATTTGCTTCTTTCCTCCCTTCTGTGTGCTCCTCATACTTTATAATGAGACTAGAACCTCGTTTGTTTGACGTGTAAATAACCAAGTGCCTTCAATTTCCATAGCAAAACATTTCGTATCGGAAAGAGTATCTTCTTCATATTAAGGCGAGATTAGTTTTTGTACGAAATAAAGTACATGCACATTTTGTAAAAGACACTCAGATATCTTTTCTGTCGATAGCAATTTTTTTAGCATTGAAACAAGAAATTGTTTGTTTCGCAAAAAGGGAAAATACAGATCAGAATTTGATAGAATTTCATTTCCAAAACTCTGATCTAACTGAGTAATTCAGTTGCAATATTCGGAATACATATTTTCCTTTCAATGCAAAAAAAAAACTTAATTTATTTTTAAAGATGAACATAATGAATAATAATTTTTGATATTTCGTTTTTATGATTAGCAATGTACAAATATTTAGATTTTCATATTTATTATATGGGCAATTATGATAATTGAGAAAGAAATGCAGAAAGATGTAATGCAGTGAAAGTGACAGAAGTTTTTTCATCTGAAAAATGTATTAACATGTGTGTCCAAAATTAAAATAATTGAAATGTAAGCTTAATTATAAATGATTTCAGTATATTTAAATGTAAATAGCTAATTACAAAATCTTCTTTTATCAGACATATTTAAAAGTTCGTTGTCTGTAACATGTAAAAAAATGAATACATCACAAAAATTGATATTTCCTTCAAGTTCTTTCATCACAGATGAACATATAATTTAAAAACTCAAGTTCAAAACTTTATTCGAAATATTCAGAGATATTTGCCAATAAATCAGGTAGTTATGGAATAACCTACAGTGCACGCAAAACACTGTCAAAGAGTGAAATGTTTTAAATATGAAATAAATGCACTTTTCGAATACAAAAAAAATATTTGAAAAGAATAAAAGATGTTAATGGATTGAAGTGAATTTTGCTACTTGAACTCAAAGGTTCTTTAAAGAAATACTACAAAATGGCTTCGTTTGTAGATTTGTTTTTATTAGTTAAGGAATACAAATGCGAAATCTTAAATAAAATCTGAACTGTTCTTGAAATTTTAAATTTTTCTTCATAAGAATTTTCCAAATATCTTGGCTTGTTTGACAAAAGCAAAAAGTTTAAAAAATGTTGTTCTATAATTTTGAAAAAAAATCAGTATTTCATACTGAGTTATTTAATCCATTTGAAAAATTTAATCTTCTTCGAACTTCTTTGAAAAAGGAGAAATATTTTAGAAAATAAATATTAATGTAGATTTTTTTTGGAAAAATTCATTACAGAAACCCTGCAAACCTATCAATTATGTGAATAAATTATTTCATACTTTGCAATATGTATTATTTAGGAGAACAGAATACTGACCGAAGCAATTACCTTAAATGAATATTTATTTTATGTATATATATTCTTTAAACCTTTGCTTCCTGCGTTATTTAAAAAACACTTGTCCCGGAAGACTTCAGAAAATATTTTATTCAAGCGAAAGCACTATTGCTTTTTATCCAGTTTTTATAGACTTTCTTTGGAATAGAAACAAATAAAAAAGAATGCATCTGAAGCAAGACTGAAAATAGTGTTGCTTTTTTCAAACAAAATGTTCTTATTTATGTGTGGATATCCGAGTCTGTATTCGTACTTTTTATTGAGAAGTGCAGCCTCTCCGAGGCCTATTTTTTAACATAGACTTAATAAATACATTTAGGCTTTATTTCGCCTTTTTTTCCAATAAATATATTTCAAATTAATAAAAAAGTTTAAATATTTCAAGTGATAGTAAGTTTACTAACAAATAGCTTCAGATCACTTTGGAAGATATATACTTTTTACACCAGTAAAACTGTTTACTGTAATTTTCAATTTATTTTCTGGACTTAAATACGACTAAAGCTGTTTTCTATAAATCGTTATCTCGGATTTGCCTGGTGCGTTAAGAAAAGGAATAATGAATTTGACTGGCAGTGTTCTAAGCAAAATAAAGTCATCAAATTTCTAATTAGTTTTTAATATATTTTTTCGATGTTATAATTGGTTTATAAATCAGCGGCTATGAAATAGCTTAAAATGGAAAAATTTTAAATATAATGAATGTCATCTATATTATTATTATACTACCTTAGAATGGGTTAAAACAAACTATATATATGAAATTGGTATGTATGTATGAAAAAAGAGTAATATGGTACAAAAAAAATGTAATACATATTTGATTCGCTTAATTAAGCTATGAACCTTATGAAAATTTCGTCAATTTGCTTATGTTTAAAAACACGCAGAGGAGATATCAATACCACTTATTTTATGTCTTAATTTGCATTTTGAGTGAATAAATTATTCAAGTCTGAACTACGAACCTTATGAAAATTGCATCAGTTTGCATATGTTTATAAACACACAGAGAGGAGAACAATTCCTCTTATATTACGTCTTAATTAGCAATTTAAATTGTCTAAATTTTTTAAAAAATAAAAAAAGAACTTAACTGAATTTATTTTTAATCAGTTGATTTTCATATAAACGCAGTTTGATATTTAGAACAATTTTCTCCTTAAGTCACTACTTTTGCTTTTTCTTTCAGTTTAGAATGAACTTCAGGCAAATAACCCAATCTTATCACTGAAAGAATTTTAAATGCAGCTGTTTATTCTTTTCTAAATTCAATTATTCTTTGGGAATTAATCTCCCCAGGATATAAAAGCAAAAATTTTTTTAAGAACCCTTAATCAGTAAACGCAGTTTTAAAAAAATTTTCTTCACATTTTTGCATTTGAATTGCTTTTGGAAAAGTTCCGCCACATCATCTTATTAGTTTTAATAATTTTTGCATCTTATCTTAAATTGCTGTAGGAATTATTTTAATATAAACATATTAAAAGTATGATTTTTTCTTAAATATATTGAGTTTTTGAATTATTTTTATTTTTAAAAGAAATTAATCTTAGCTGAGAATAGATTTTTTTTTCATCAGAATCAAAGTTTATTGTGAAAAATATTTTTTGTCCGGATTAAGTTTTAGTTATTATTAAAACTAATCTCAAATAGTGATAAATAAATATAAATTGAAAATATGAATCATTCGATCAATTTTATTACTATCTTATATGTATTTCTCTATTTGCAATTTAAATATATTATAAAAATGTCTAACAACTAATTTCAGATTAAAGGAGGAGAATTAACTTTAATTAAATTAATTTCTATCTCAGTGAAATGCTTAAACAAAATACCAATAATAATCCTAGCGAAAAGTAATGCTGGACTGGCCACGTGCTTCCACACAAATACCCTCCTCCATGTAAATATTATCATTAAATCACAATCATATAATTCTGTTTTTCAAACGAAAGTTTCCATTTGAAACTTTGAATTGCTATCAAAATAGACATTAGACAATAAGATAGCAATTAAATTAATATATTCACATATGGCATTTCATTCGAACAAATAATTAAAAGCTCCTGATACAGATACGAGTATACCCTCAAATTTAAAGATACTTTTTTATGAAGTAAAGTCAATGGGTAACATTTTCTTTATAAAAACGCATTTATTTTTATCATGCGTAAAAGGAATAAGTTGATCACTTTGCAAAATTTGCTTCTGTTAATGGAAAGGAAATGGATATCTCTGACTCCACCATTCCTTAAACTTAAAACCAATCTTTATATAAATTTAGAATGAAGAAATAGTATGAATCGTATGATCTTTTATATCTTCTAGGATTAAGCATGCATTGACAAGATAGACAGCAACCTTCTAGTCTTTATTAAATACCTGGTTTGCTTCGTAGACAACCATGGTCCATTTCTAGAGTGTCTTCATAGATTTAAAGAATTAGATTTTCCATTCGAATGTAAGAATTACCATCCTAAATAAAACACTGTGGACAGCAGCAAATTATGGTTTGAGAATATAATTAAAAAATTTTACGCCTCTAATAAAATAACAGATTTTTTAAAAAAAATCGGAATGGCAATCTATATTGTCTTCACTTATTAAAAGAGGTTTCTAAGTTTAAAAGGCTTTAATACATTTTTTTTATTAATTATCTCTTGTTTTCATGTTGTAAATTCAGATTCATTTCATGTTGTAAATTCAGATTCATTTCATGTTGTAAATTCAGATTCATTTCATGTTGTAAATTCAGATTCATATCATGTTGTAAATTCAGATTTACATTCGTAAAATAGGCCATTTTTATATATTTTAATATTGCTATACATTTGAATAACTTCCTAACACTTTTATGTTTTTTGATGTCCTAGCATTTAATGACATTTTGAAGAAAAGCCCATATATCTGGTCCATGGGTCGTTGCTTTCTCACAACAGAAAATATGTTGCATTTAGATCTCGATCAGTCCAACCACAGGCCATAAGAACATGGATTTAGAGGGACAAACATTTCCTTAAAACGGGAAACATAGAAAAATAATTGCTTGGTTAATTTAAGAGGAATATTAACAAACTAAAGTAAAATATGCACACAGCTACGTAAAATTTTACTAGAATACTACAATATTTAGTTACATAAATCTATTGATGATGATGTCTTGTCCGCATTACCAAGGAAAAAGGTACAATAGCATCTGAGGGTAAAGACCCCTGAGCACCCGAGGGCAGAATTCTGACTTCTAGCTCTTATGGAGATGATACTCACACACTCGTTTGCACAACCCTTTTTTTACAGGGGTGCTCTTTCACACACCTCACAGATAGAACACAGAGGAAGAACAACCATTTCCGAATCAGGACTCGAACCTGGGATGCTCGGATCACGGGGAAGACATTTAAATCTATTCTACACAATTAATAAAATCATACATATGTATATACATTTTTTTAATATAGAATGCATTAAGATTAAGAACATGAATTTTATTCATTCCTCTGTATCTTCTTGTTTCATATTTATTTGGAACATTCATTCGTGCGGTTTTGCCATGCACATATTTTTGAAAAATTAATAACATTTTTATTGAAAGAATTTTCATAAAAGTAATATATTAGAAATAAATGGTGTCATTTATTGTTTTCATTCTCCTTGAAACATGATTTTTTTAAAATATCCGTGAAAAAAAAAGGAAGTGTTTCTATTATGGAAATGTAAATTTAATATCCTTAATACTTTATCGATTTGCTGCTACATGCATATAAAAGATGTTCGGCGATGGTATTAGCATAATTTATTTTCTCCTTTGTTAACACCTAATTCAATAAAAACATCTTGTTACTTTAATATTTTTTTGCTGCTTGAAAAGCTTTGTTATTGTTGTTATTTCGAAAAGCATTTTTATCAAAAAAGACAATTTTTTTCGTTTACTTTTACCATATTCATTGCTTTAATTTTTTTCATTTGTTTTTTATTTTTTTTATTGGTTGAAAATAAAATGAAAGAACCCTTTGCTTTCACCCTTTAATAAATAATTCATTTTTAACTTTAAAAAAAAGAAAGTATTTTGTTAAAATGACTTATGCAAAATATTCTATTTTTTTTCACATCCGTTATTTAAAAAAAGTATCCTCTTTTTTGACTTCCGGTTATATAAGTAAAATCTTTGTTTTGACCGGTTTATCTTTAATGAGAACATAATCTTTTTTTTTTTGTTATAAATGAATAAGCGAAATAAAGAGAAGCTAGTAGTTTTATTGATTTCATAATGAGTTAAAAAATTATTTTCCAATATTTTAAATCTTTATTCGTATATTTCAATGCGATAACTTCAAAAAAAATCAATGCAATGATGTCCCTTTAAGGACTTTTGCTTAGAATATATTTAATTAGAATTTTCTATCAATTATTAAGAATACAACAGCAGAAGATGTTTATTTCAAAATCAAAGAAATAAAAACTTCAACTATATCCTAGAGCTCTGAGACTTATCCTGATGATTCAATAAGATTACTAAAATTAAATTTTAATTTATTCTTCTAAATCAATTAATCTTATGAATAAGATTTTGCATGCATGTAGTTTCAATACTTCACTATTTAAATTTTAGAGATCATATTTAACAATCGTAATATTTTTATTCAAACTTTTTTGCTTATCATTTACAATCTTTATTATAAAATTTAGGAAACATAGAATTAACTTCGGCAATATTCCTTGATAGTTGCTCAGAATGAGGATTGCAATATAAACACTATTGAGAAAAATATGATATATTTAAAAAAAAATTTCAAAATAATAATAAAAACTCCTCTTGGCAAGCTGGAAGACAAAGGTATATTCTTTTATGTCTGAGTTACTATCTGGCAACATAAATTTTTAATCATAGAAACAGTCAAAATTAGGGCATGAAAATCACTTTTCGGCCCCTAAGATAATGCAGTTATTGAAATATTTTAAATACAAAAGTTGTTCGTCTTAATAAGACGCTAATTTGGTTAGTTGAGTTTATTTTTCTATCTTCAATATTAAGGAAGTTATAGTGAAATGAAAATTTCAACTTCCCATCATTTCCAACCTCTTAAAGCTAGTTATCACCCAATTATGACTCGTCCGATATTTTTACATTTCTTTTTTACATTCGTTTTTACATTACACCATATTTTTAGGCTCTAGAGACGATGATCGGTGCAAAACTGAATAAATTTTGCCGAAGTCTTGTCATGGGTGCCATTGCAACAGTAAATCTTCTTATAAGAATCTACCTTAAAATATCATATTTAAAATAAATTTATTTCAAGTATAAAAATGTAATAATCTCTGAATAATATATATATATATATATATATATATATATATATATATATATATATATATATATATATATATATATATATATATATATATATATATATATATATATATATATATATATATATATATATATATTGTAGTTCGTGATTTGATTTCTTTATTTAAAGAACATCTTTAAAAGCAAGATTTTTATGAAATGTCTGAAAAACAGTACAACAGTGTGATTAGTTCCTTACACTAATCATTCAAAGTTTCCAACAGAATAATTTTATTGAAGATTTACTCAAAAGAGTTGCCAAAATCATTCTTCCAAAGGTATAAAAAAATATAAACTGTTCTTGATTAATAATGAGTATTCTGCACTTTGTAATAACTGTTCTGGTTTTAAAAGGTGTTTTTTTTTTTGTTTTGACGTAGGCAGAAATACCCAAAACTGTCGGGATTTTTCTCTATTTTAATTAATGAGAAGATTTTTCTCTCTGATTTCTGCTAAAGAACAACATCACAAAGGAACAAACTGTAAATCCTTCGAGCCTGCACTTTGATATCTTTTATAAAGGAGTCCCTTCCAGAGATTTGAACTTCATTTTATTTAATACTCCAGTGAGATCAGAAAACGTGCCCACTTTAAATTTTTGACTTGTAAAGAACACATCATTCTTAATAAAATATTCTGTGATCTCAGCAACCAGCCAGGATAATTCCATCATTGTTGCCTCTCTACAAATCTCTTTTCTTCTTAAGAGCATTTCTATCATTTCCAATCCTCCAACTTTTCATCCTTTCAGATAATGCATAATAGTAAATTTGAATAAAGGTAACATACGAAGAAATGATATTGAAAAGGATCTTTGAAAACGGATTTGTTAATAAAACGAAATATGATACGTTATTTCAAAGCCAAGGAATATGTGAGAAGATATATACTTTAACTGCTTCGAAATATTTTTATTTAGAAAGATTTTGTTTATCTTTCTTATTTGAAATTGATGTATTCATTCTTTTGTAAAGTTATTTTGCGGCATTTTTCAAAATAATTGATATCATAAATTCAAAAATTATTGGTGGAATAGAAAATATATTTCTAATTTAGAGTTTTTCTTTTAGTGCACTTGATTTAAAGCATTTAGGATAAAAATAGTCGACAAAGTGAAATGACTGGGTGCCTACAAACTATAATCGGCTACTCCCGAAGTCGCACGGTAAAATCGGAATGAACGGACCTCCACGGCAGCAACACTGGCGGGACTGTAGTTGAGACTTAAGGGCCATGACCGGTCGCGGTACAACCCTTCCCTTAGCAAGTACGTCTCGTCATCGATGGGAGACAGCCGACCCCCACCTTTTTCTGTACCCACCAGGGTGGCGAGAACCAACCACGATAAAGGAAACTTCTCAACCTCTCATTATGAGGTGTCCCCCAGAAGGCGGAGTGCCTATTGTAAATCCTCACAAATCTTGATTCAATTATTACTAAGCAATTATTACTATTAATTATTACTAATATTTACTATTTTATTAAATATTCTTAAGAGGCGAAATAACAAACACACGCTTTGATAACTCACATGTGTCTGTGTTGACGGAGCATCGCTCTAGCTTTCAGTAGAGAAAAGAACGATTTATAAAGAAATTTGTATAATAAAAATGGACTTCCATACAAAAGAAAATACAAATGCCTTAGTACTCAATGTGGCTTCTTCTCATGGGCAAGTCGTTACGAAAAGAAACAAATCTGAAAAAAGTGACTGAAAAATTACAAGAGAGCTAATAT
The DNA here is from genome assembly GCF_947563725.1 of Argiope bruennichi. Taxonomy (NCBI): domain Eukaryota; kingdom Metazoa; phylum Arthropoda; class Arachnida; order Araneae; family Araneidae; genus Argiope; species Argiope bruennichi. Next base: position 65,531,480 of record NC_079151.1, on the reverse strand, counting down.
TAAATGCTAAAACAAAAAATATTTAAATAAAAGGGAATAATAATTTATCCTTCCTTTATGGCAACAAGAGCAATTATTCCCTAAATCAAAATTAGAATTAGAATTATAACATTAGAATTAGAATTTAGAACACTATTTCCATCCGGAGAAGTGTCAACAATATTCCTGTTTTGATAGATTTCTTGCATGCAGGGAATACGATTGGAATTCGAAAATCCATTCTAAACTTTTTTTATATCTAAAAGTTAATAAATTACCATTTCCTGAAATACATTAATTTTATTTCATTAAATCCCTTTCAGCGAAATTTGATAACACCTCAGATATTTGTTAAATAAATGTGAAAGAAATCTGAAAATTAACAACATTCATTCTATACCAACAGAATCTCATTTTTTATTATCAATATAAAGTAAGATTAAAATGAGATTTGAAATGTAACCACCGGTTCGAAGGAACCTTTGATTTAATCCCACTTCTTTGTAAAATAACTTTTAGAGGGCTATTGAAACCAAAGAAATACCCTAAGAAATAGATTCGATTCTGATTAACACATATTCAGACATAAGGTTTGTGTTTCTTCAACAGTGACAATACAGTAATTGAGTCAAAAACAATTTAATTCTCTCGTAAACACAAAATATTGGTGAGTTGATGATTTGTCTTCTTCAAAGTTTTCTATTGAATTGATTTCCCGAATATTTTATATTTATCCTCATAATATAGAGACAAGTTGTAGGTTGTTTATCATACTCGGAATCTAGACTTTAAAGGTAGAGAAAGAAAAAATCTCAGTTCCTCTAAAAAAGTATTCCTAATTTTATAGGTGTGAATTTTTTTTTTTTTGACTCTCTCAAATGATTGCTTTTTAATTAAAAAATCAGTTTCATCATTTTTATAGCAAACACAAAAAGGGGTTTTTTTAAAATAAAAATTTGAATGAAATTTTATTATTCCTTCTTTAATTATTTACTATTTCTCATACGTATATTTATAGATAAACAGAATGACAAAAAAATTTTGGGTATTCATACATATTGGTGATAAAAGAATTAAATTTTAAGAAAGAAAACGCTCATGATATCTGAAACTAGAAGAAGAATTTTGCACCAGGTCTGGTTTTTGAATTGTAGTTATCTATTATATAAGTTAAAATGGAATAGTTAATCAGCATTTTAATTACTCAGTAAAATAGAAATAAAAGTTAAAATAAAATGAATACTGATTAAAATGTGTGTAACCATTGTTTCGAAAGTCTTTGTTCTTAAATAGGTGCTTAAACGTACCTCTAGAACATTTAAAAAAAGACTCACCAGAGCAAAAAATTAATTGAACAAAGCAATTCAACATTGATTAACTGTTTAGGTCACGGATTAGTTTCCTAACTCTATCTGGAAACTAAACTAAAATTGAATTATTCCTTTCATTTATAAAATCACTAGTAATTAAATTCATAGAAACGCTCTTTTTTAAATCTCAAAAAATAAGAAATAAACATGGTTTTAAGCAGCAGGACGAATTCCTTTCCAACAAGCAATGAGCCGGAATAACAGAAAATGGGGGGGGTGCATTTTCGTGGGTTGTTTTATTCGATCCTCCATTTCTCCCCCCCCCTTCACAACCCTTTATTTCAAAAAATTTCGATTCAGTGCCCTATGGAGAAAGAGAAAAATGTGAATATTTCCTTAATCAAAGAACTATTACAATTTACAGGTAGGGGGAGAAGTTTCGAAATCAGAGTAAAAAGAGTGCAGAGAGTGACTTTTATCCCCGGTAACTCGAATATCATGTCACAAATCTATATGAGCTCAAATTCGACGAGATATATCACGGACAGTGAGTAAAAAAATTGGGTGGAAAATTTCAATCTCAATATTCTTTCTACCGTTTTCTCTTTTCTCTTTGATTTCCTGTCCATTTGGATGGTAAAAAAGCCGGTTGTTTTTACTATTTTAAAGGCAGCAAAATAGTATATTTAGGGAAGCTTCCTGTAACATTTCTTCTTTTTTTACGTTTATTCACAAAATACACACACTCACCTCGCCATTTGTGCTTTGGAATTTTTTCTCGAAATAAACATTTATAATGGAATGGTATGATCTTTTGAAAAAGAAGTCATATATCATAAAAAATAAAGAATAATTTTATAAACAGAATAATTTTTTATAGAACGTTATAGTAGTATACTGAATTATTCTAATGTTCACACATTTCCCGTTTGAAATATATCAAAGGATATATGTATTACAAGTGAAAAAATGTTTGTAAGGAGTATTGTTTGTTCAGACTAGTAGAGAAATTGATTAATTTTCTCAGATTTATTATAACATTTAAACTGACAATCCAAATTGCATATTATCCAAAATTAAATCTTGATACTTATAAAGAAATTCAATCTGTTTCAATTATCACCCCATATCCTTTTCTTGAATAGCATAGGTATTCATCCATTCATGTATCAATTTCTTAACAACCACTTGTTTGATTTTGAGTAAATTAATGGCTGCGAAATAGACAGAATGATCTTTATACTAAAGTAACCAAGTTACTTTAAAGTAAAGTAACTTTCTCAAGCTTAGAAAGCAATGACATGAGCATAACGCCTAGCAAACAAATAAATTAATGAGTCGTTTTTTTACAAAATTCCAAGACTTTATTCTAGACAAACTCCGAACATCTTTTATACAAAATCGATCCATTTTTCTTACTCGAAAGTTTCAAATAATATTCTAATAATCAATTATTATTAACATTATATCAATTTAGTTCTTATATAATTTCTAAGGAATTCAAATGATTTCCCTATTGATACATTTTAAAAGAAATAAAGTAAAGAAGTAAGAAAAAAAAAACTATCAATATACAGAAAAATCATTTCATCACCAAGCTACAAACTTTAATCTATATCTATACTTATAATAAAGCTCAATGTGTGTGTGTGTGTGTGTGTGTGTGTGTGTGTGTGTGTGTGTGTGTGTGTGTGTGTGTGTTGGCGCTCTACAGGCCAGACCGTTTGACATACAGCTACCAAATTTGGTACATGTATACCTTGGAGGTTGGGAATGTGCACCTGGGGTTTCTTTTTTCGAATTTTTAATTAGAATTTTAATTATTAATTAAAAACTAACTTTCCCGCCAAAAAAATCTTCCATTTTCCCCACCGCCAACTTTTCCGCCAAAAAAATCTTCCATTATCCCCAGCGCCAAACGAGAAAGACTTCAGTTTTTTTTTTCTCCCAACAGTAATGAGGCTAGGGTTAAAAATTTTCGGCGGATTATTTCAATCGGTTCTGTTTATTTTCTTAATGTTTGATGCATTTAAAATTAAACATTGTTAATAAATCAATCTTTCAGATTCATTCTGAAGTACTTTTGAATTAAAATAAAACAGAATAAAGGAAATTAAAAATTTCTAATCCGCATAGCGTTACCCCAACTGGCGTAGAAAAAATCACGTATTTGCGTTACGTAACCGGCGAAGAAAATTCACGCATGCGCATTCTGTTCTGATTGTTGCCATGACAACGTTATCAATGGATGATTTAAATTATTTTTGGGTTAGTTGCATGCTTTTGTAAGTAAATTGTATTCATGTTAGTTATATATTTTTTGTATATGCTCATAGTTTTAAGTACATCGTTTTTTAAGTAGTTTTTTTAAAACCTGTTTTCAACCGTTTATTTTAAACGATTCGTTTTATTTTCTTAGTGTTTGATGCATTTAAATTTAAACATTGTTAATGAATCGATCTGCTCTTAATGAATCTAAGAAAATTTTGTTGACCAACTCTTGAGATATTACATAAATTAAAAAAGATATTCTTAAGTGCCCATAAAGTTTAAACGCTGAGTGACTCTATTTTCAGTAATCAGATTATAAAAAAATGCTTTGTTTCAGTAAAAAATATTATTATATTAATTGAAGATAAATTCTTTCCACTTTAATTTAAAACATAAATTCTACGGGTGCTAACAGAAAATGAGAGAGATACATATTACGTTATGACTGAAGGCCTTTATAATATTATGAATGAATTATATGATAATCAAAATTTGAAGTTTTAAAATATTTTGATGAAGAAGCTATTAAAGTAGAAATTGCATAAAATATTTAATTATTAAAATTTTAACGAACATTAAGATTGGCGAACCGGCTGGTCGGCAAAGCCGGCTAGTATGTTATAAATGTGTAATTTTCTTAGAGTTTTGTTGCGCTTTATTAATAGTTATGCTATTCTATAATATATCTCTAAAACTCAGAATAACTACTGGCAATTGTTACAACAGACGATAATAAGGTTTTATTTAATGTATTTTTAGAAATATCTCTCCTAAACCACATAGAATTAATACCAGATTTAATTAAACAGTTAATGAAATTTTGATTTATAAACTTGAACCCATATATAAATCTTAATTTCTAAATTTCCTTTCATATGATATATTTTATTAAAAAAAAATTCTTTTCTTGTAACATTTATTCGGTGAGAATATCATTCTCTTGTAAGTTCTTTTCCAAGAATGTTAAATTTAGAAAGCAGACAAGCAAAAGAAATGTTTGCTTATTTACTGAATTCAAATTTGTACTTCATTGGTTATTTGAAAAATAACATTCAACTTAACCACGAGCAAAACATTTGTTTTTGAAATAAACCTAGTGATCCCAACCGACATCTTTTTTTTATACTAATTTTCGGTTTTGTATTAAATTCACCGTGAATAACAGACACCTCCTTAGCTCTCGACTACGCGCTCCTCATACCATATAATGAAACTAAATCCTCGTTTGTTTGCCGAGTAAATAAGCAAGTGCTTTCAATTTCCATGACAAAATAGTTTCTGCTTTAGAATATTGGAAAAGAATCAACTTAGTTTTAAGTCAGATTAGTTTGCATAAGGAAATAAATTTCGCGTACATTCAGTAAACGAATTCCTTTCTCTTTATAGAGGAGGCGTTATTTCTCAAAGAATCTTGATTGGCCTTCAGTTTTGTAATACTACGAATATATAAATTTGGAAGATCCTTTTCAGCCTGAGTTTTATTCCCTATGTTGCTACAGAAATTAAATTTCATTTCGATGAAAGTTCATAGTAAGCCATAGAAATAAAAATTTTATTTTATTACTAAAGGAAAATGATGCTCGTTTTTATTATGAAACCTTTTGTATCATTCTCAAATTCTTAAGATCGGAGCATATATAATATTACAGTGCATAAATCTGAAAAATAATAAATATAGTACATAATATTATAAATTATCCTCATTTCTAGATTATATCGCAAGTATGCAAATCGTAATTTAGCAAATAATTATACGCTGATATAAAACATAGGTACCAATGCTAATAAAAAGTAATAAAACGACACTGGCATAAAATGCAAATGGAAAACGAGTTATCAAACAACTGCTTAATTATCAAACAAAATGAGTCATTTATCAAATTTATCAGATCATTTATCAAATATTTTTCATCTTTTTAGCTTAATGTAAATCATGACTCTTTGCAGTATAATCTAAGGAAGAATTTTATTTCCGACAAGAATCCCTTCATTTGAGGGAAAAGGGTCAGAACTCAAATCAGGTTGGATAACGTAGGGCTACAAATCCCTCGTTTGAAGTTTTCATGCTTAGAGAGCAATATTAGTCTCTCCATTTCCATGCAAGAAAATAACGCCAAAAATGTTATTTCTACTTTAAAACTTTAATGACCCAATAATAAATTTCTTGTAAATCGTAATTCAAAGTGAAAATGGATGAATTTTTAGCCAGTCTTAACATCCCAGTTGCTCCAAATTTTTCTGAAGATCATTGAACTTAGCCAAAAATTACGTTCAAATAAATAAAGTAGTTCGTTGAAAGAATATCCCTCCAAAATGACTGGTTTAGGAATACTGATTTCTTAACCTATTAGACTTATTTATCGGTTTTAATATTTGTTGTTGAACTAAATTGATTTTCCCATGAAACTTTATCTTAGGTGAGGAACAAGCTGAGCGCATGAATTAGAAGAACGAAGATCCTTGGTCAGGCCAGACTAAGAAGTCCTGACAGCCTAACCTATTGTTACGAATCTGTGATGCTGCTTCCCAGCATAGTTGGTTCCATCATCAGAAAGACTGTTTTACAGTCATCTGTATTGGACGGAATCCGGGTGTCGCGTCGGAGGTCCCAGAGCTTGGCGACAAACTTGGCGATGAATTTGGCGCCAAAATAGATTATACCCGAAACATGGAGAATTTCCCCGATCCGTCCATTGGGAACCGAGATACGCCTCGAGGGTTCCTGATTGGTTCATAGGCTTTTAGCCCCGCCTCCTGAGACCCATAAAAGGAGGCAGTCTGCAGCTGCCGAGGGGAATAGTCGGAATGGACGGTAAATAACGGGTCTTCCAGAGATTAGCAGAGCAGCGACGGAGTCAAGCTATTGCTGAACTAAGCTGTGCGTTACTTTCTGCAGTAGAGTCTTGTTGTGTGCTGCTGTGTGCACGTCTCGGCTGAAGATAATTGTCTCCTCTATCCTGTATATAGTTGTCGTCTTTGTGCTGTCCTGTCTTCGTGTAAATAAACGTCGTTGCTTTTTCTACTGCCGCCTGCTGATTGAGCGTTCTCCACACCATATCACTTCCACTATCCAAACGAACACGGAAATTTCGTAACAATATTAATATTCTAAGACATTTTTTTTATATATTTTCCGGTATGTAAATTTTGCGGGGTTTTTTTTTTTTTTTTTTTTCTTTTTTAAAAACATCTCCTTATATTCCACATTATCTTATATCTTACCTATTGTTATTCTTCAAAATTCAACTTAAATTACTTATGCTATATTATTTTTGGTAGGTGATTATTATTGTATGTTAGGGTTTTGAAGGCGCATTACTTATATTATGTTATGTTTGTCTGGGAAAGAAGTTCATAAGCCTACGAACCAGACAGATGTTTCATTTTTTTCAACAATTACAGCTAATTTAGAATTTATAAAGATATTTATTTATCAAAATAAAATGAAACAAATATGTCATTCTTTAAACATCTGAATAATTCAAGTAGTAATGATGTTTTGCCTTTTATTTAACTTCTTATCTAAACCTCTTATCTAAAATAAACCTCTTAACTCACATAATATAGTTAAATTTAGCCTCCTATCTAAAATAATTTAGTATTATAATTTTTAAAAAGCCTTTATAGGCAAAAGCTATATAAAATAAAAATTTTATTTACACAAAAATGCTTAGATATAAAAATTTCTTCACAGAAAATGGAAATTGTTCAATTATTTAAGATTAACTTTTGCTCAAAATTGTTTTAAATTTTTCATGTTTATATAGATAAGAGAAAAAAATTACTTCTGAAGTTTTCTAATGGAATCATGAGCCTTTAGAAAGTGACACTATTCCCAAATTTCCCAAAACAATTTATTGTCCGATCCCCTTTGAAGAACTTTCAAATCTTTACCAGAAACTCGAAATGACACCTCTTATTTAGCCGATCAGGAAGGCTAATCACTCTGATTGGTTGAGAGGACAAGAATTAGTGGAGAATAAAGAGAGAGAGCTGCTAAAGTAAAAAGAATGTGAGAAAAAAAGTCGATTGATAAAGAATTGATATTTAGAACAGTTGACATTTAGAAGGGTTAATGCACTGCATGCAATGACATCCCGACGGATAAAGCGCGATAATTTGATCTACTGTGAGAATAAGTAATGCGTTACTCGGACTGATTAGATAATTGAATTACTTGCTGTGTATCGAATGAGTTGATTTGATTAGTAAAGGAACATCTACTAGTGAGTCCGCTTGCCTTTTGATTGTATATTAACAATTAAAAAAATTAAAACATTTTAAATGAGTGGATTTCATTGGAAAAATTATTTTCATTGATCTTAATGAGCTTCTTGTAAAATAAGTTAACTTTGAATTTTATTTCCTATTTTTGAAATGGAATAATTTATTTACATATTTTATAATTATTATCTTGTTTTATGTTAATGTATCTTGTGAAACAACTATCATTTTGATTTTCTTTTATAAATAAAATATTAAACAAGTGGAATGGGAATTTTGATAAAAGATATATATAATGCTTAGTGAATTTTAAAATATTAAGCAAAAGGGAAATCAAAACTCTTTTCCTTTTCAAATAAAAACACATCTTCAATAAGCGATGATTCTACAAATAGTATTTGCTTTCCTAAGTAGGCCTATTTTTTTAATAAATATATATATTGTAAACAAAATAAAACTATCAAACTATTACAGAACAGCAATTAAAGAAAAACAAAAGAAATTTAGCGGGAACAATAAAAAAGAAAGTAAACAGATTTTTTAAAAAAAAATTTGTTTTTCAAAATGTTGTTCATATTCTGAATAGGTAATTAATTTTTTTTATTCGAAAATTCATTATTACTTTGAAACATAGCTTACCAATGAAGATGAAATATTTAAAAGTAATATAATATTTTTTACTATTCATTCACACATTTAGCTTTTTACATTAAGTATTATTATTTAAACCAATGAGTTAAAAATTAAATAATATCAAATTAATTGCATCCACGTTAATTGCATTAAAGTTATTCTTGAATTTTGATAATTTTTAAAAATATTTTTCGCGTACCCCTTATCCGCAGTTGAAATACATCTGAAGCAATATTAAAATGGGTTATAGGTAAAAAAAAATAATGAATAATTGAAATCCAGCGACTGATGACTTTTGTACGTGGGCGTCAATCAGATTTATTCCTCAAAATTTAGAAATGAACTCTCTTTGCCACGCATATCAATTCATAAATATTCCTGGGGGATTTTTTGTTATTTATTTTCTATACAAGTTTATTTAACTTTATTTTATTTATTTATATACTTATTCTCTGTCTTTCTAATAATCTTACTTTCTTTATTTTATTCAAAATTTAATGTTTTGTGTACCAAGTGGTGCTGCTTGTGTTCCCTTACCATTTTTCCCCTTCATATTTTTATATTTATACTATCAACGCATGTTTCTACGAATTTTAATTGAGGGATGCTCCTTCACCTCTAAATTCTTAATTTGTATTAATGTAGCTTACTACGGTGTAACGCCGCTGCTGGTATACATTGTATAATCAATAAAATATCGCTAGGTTATCATGGGACTGGTCTCCATTAGAAAACTCCATACATACCATGGACAAAAACATATGTAACACATGTAAAATAAAACGGCTTTAATGACTGACATTTTGAAAGAATCATAGTCAGTTATATAGTTTACATAAAATTATATGTAAACTATATAACTGATATGAAATATAATCATTATCTCCAGCTAACTAGCTGGTCGTTAAAAGCGACTAGTGTAAAATATATCTATAACGTGAAACAAATATAAGTAATTGTATCTAACCATTCTAGGATGAACATCATTACAAGAAGAAAATTAAATCTTCTGATAATTACAACGACAGAGAATGAATCAACACATCCTTAATGCAACGAATAGCCTGAAGATATGAATGAATATATGTAAAAACAATATTAAATAAATGAGCGCTATTATACCACTCATAAATATTTATGTTCTGTTTCTGACTAAAAGCTTAAAGAGAGTGATAAAAGAAAAAGATATAATAAACTTATTATTACCTACTTATCACCGTAATTTCTTGTTTTATTTTTTTATAGAATGCTTACTTTTAACAATTAAATATAATAAGTAAGCAAATAAAATACTGAGTATTGACGTTAGATTAGTGCTCAGTTAATAAAATGAGAAGGATTTGCTTTTTTCTTTAATTAATTATCAAAACACTAGAGCAAAATCGAAAATAAGTAGGCATTTTATAATTGTTACTTAAATTTCTTATGCATTATGGAAAAAATATATATAGCATTGACTGCTTGCTGTAAATCATTACTTTTCTCTTCCTATTTTTATGGTACAACTGACAACGAAATTATTTATTGAAAAGAAAATGCTTGAAACCCTCTGCTAAATTACCAGAACTGAATTTTCTAAAACATTTCACCTGCATTGTTAATTTATTGTTAATTTTCATTGAAATTTTTTCCAGAAAGAAGAAAGAATAATATAATAAAGATATTCATCATTACAATATCATGCTTAGTACATGTAACTTTAAAAAACATATTCCTGAATTTTTGCTCAAAATTATGAGCATTTTTATAAATGAATTAATCATGTAAAATCTAAAATAAAAGTAAATTTTCTTCTTTTTTTTGAGCCTTTTCACTGCTTTCAAAACAGCGTAATAAGTTTTAAAGAGAAATAGAAAAAAATATAATGTAAATGACTCGGATAATAATCACAAACAGAATAAATATATTAAAAATTTCCGTGCCAAATTTTCAATCTGATGATCAGTTTTCTTATAAAAATATTTTTGCGACAACGCAAAAAAATTAAAATTTAACAAATAGATAATATATTAGCAACTGATAAAAAAAATTCATTTGATTGCGATTTCATAAATCCTAATGAAGTGTTTCTACTCATAATGATACTTCTATCTAGATATCAAAAAATGTTACAAAACATTATGAAGTTGGACAAAATTTCATAAATTTCCATCATTGTAAAAATATCAGTAATCTGCTTTGATTTATACTTCCTTGTTCAGAATTTAAACTCAAATTTCTACGAAGCCGATTTGCACATTAAAACATAAAGCCATTGAAAATGCAACTTATTTCCATTCAAAAATATATTCGGGGGATTTAAAACCATGGTATAAAACAAGACAAACTTCTTTGTCTTGACATAAAAACGTCGCTTAGAATTTTTTTTTACCCTTAACGACTATTTGAATAAGTATCATAACTTACTTGGAGATTTGAAATGAATTTTTTTAGCTAACTTATTCCTTTAATATAAATGATAGCACTAATAATAGCACTTTAAATATAAATAATAGCACTAACACTTAAATATAAATAATAGCACTAACACTTAAATATAAATAATAGCACTAACACTTAAATATAAATAATAGCACTAATTTTAAGCCATTTTTAAAACGGATATACACAAAAAATTAAATTATTTTACATAATATAAATGAACGCATTTTTTTGCATATTCTCAAACTACAAAACTCAATTTTTTATACTTTTAGAAAATGTATTCTTTTGTACAATGCAGAAAGATATATTGGTTTCCTATATAAAATTATATGGATTTTTTGAAGACTGGATTGTTATTAAATGTAATTTACTCTAAACTTGTTTTTTTACCACATTAAATTCAAATACAAAGTGTTAATCATATGGTAATTGTATTTTTAATTAACTTAATGCAATACGAAACATGTTAATTAATATAAGAGATATATCAGTACAGAATATATCCATTAATATTATGCCATTCCCTGGGTTTGGTTTCATCTACATGTCATCTACGCCATATTATTCTAATTTTGTGAAATACAATGACAATAAAACTGGGAAACGCTTTGAATCTGAAGAATTATTTCCCATTTATTTATATCAATTTAGCACAAAATTCGCCTTCTTTGTCTTGACATAAAAACGTCGCTTAGAATTTTTTTTTACCCTTAACGACTATTTAGATGCAAACAAATGTTATGTATATAAAAATAATGTAGCAAATCTAAACAGGTCTGACAGTTCACTCAATAAATTAAATTCAAATATTTTAATTTCAGGAAAATAGTTAGGATGTAATAGATCTAATAATTTTAAAATCCTGCACCAAAAATCACTGAAAGTAATCAAAGGCTGGAGCTAACTGACCAGTATTCCTGATTCTAGTTCAATGGTTTTAAGCTACAGTAAAAAAAAAAGTGAAGTTCGGTTTCGCTCCTTTTTATCATCAATTCTTTTTATCTAGAATTTTATAAATTTGAAACCCTTATGAAACTTAAAAATGAGAAATTCAGTTGCGATAGTATCAGTGCAATATTATTTATAAATTATAAAACATGTTTATGTAAAGCAATTTTAATCTCTAAAGTATGTAAACATCGTAAGTCATGAACAAAAAAAAAATCGGATGAATAATATACATTTAATTGAAACAATGATCGATGGCTTCATTTTTTCTTCGCCGCTTGTGCATAGTGCAGAAAGAATAGTGTAAATGAATCTCATACTCTCTGATTAACATTTCGTTTAGTCCGTCTAGTAAATTATAAGTTAAGAAAAGAAATAATCATATTTTATTAATAAAAGTTAAATTAGTTATTCTTTATCCTTTTCACGAAAAGAATTTTAATTTCAAGTTCATGCTTCGTACAAACCATGTAATTAGAGATTCTTTTGATACTTAGAAAATTCAAACGTCACAACAAAGATCAACGAAAAGAAGGCAAAAAACATAATCGAGAAGTATAGTGCTCTTAAAACAATTTGCTATGATAGATGCGCGATGGTATTTTAAAATGCCTCTAAAAATTTTCTTAGCTTAAATCGAAAATGTCAATATTCGTATCGCAGTAAAACTTTTTTGAAAGATTTTCAAAAGTTGATGGATTGTTTTACTATATTTAGAAAAAAAACTAGGTAGTACAGTAATTTGATTTATGAAATGAAATGCATGAACTGAAGTAAACTAAAATGACAGTTTCTTACAGAGTTTGAGCTTTAAAAATTAAAATTGCCAATAACGAATTTAAGCATATCTTGGATGTATGCTAAGACTGAAAATAATTCAGAGAAGAAAAAATCCCTTCAGTTGAAAAGTTCGTCAAAAAAAAAATTTTTTTTTTAAATCTTCATAATAAAAAACATGCGTTTTCCCTACGAGGTAGACCATATAATATGCAAATTTTGAACTTCAAAGCATATTTCAACTGCAAAATTTGGTTGAAATGTGCTTTGCAAGATAAGAATGTGCACTTCGGTGACATTTATTAAAGAGTCGGGATGACCACGCCCTTTTTTAAAAATCATTCTTCATGGATTATTAAAGAATAATATTCTATTTAATCGTTTAAAAAATATTTATAACAAATAATCCTTATCTACAAAATCACCGTTGTTCCTTTTTTTTTATTACTTAACATTAAATTGATTCGTTTCTTTCTTTTGTATGCTTGTCATACTGTATAATGAAACTAGTGCCTCAGTTGTTTGATATGTAAAGAAGTAAAAGTCTTCGATTTCCATGACAAAACAGTCTTTCGTTAAAAATATCGAATAAGTAATCCTCTTCAAATTTAAATAAAAAGCTTAATTTATGTTTAAAAGATACTCCAAACACATTATAAACACCCTCCCGGGATCCTTTTTTTTAAGCAGTACTTTCTTTACAACTGAAACAAGACTAGGGTCATTTTCACAATATTTTAAGAATTCAAAATCCAAATTAATGTTTGTAAGAGTTCTACTTCCTGAATAATTCAGAACAAACAGCCAAATTACAAATTTTCAATTGACTGCAAAACAATTGAATATATTTTTTAAATGGTCAGAGGAATTCTCAGTTTTATTCATTTGTAACGTTTGACTGTATGATATTCAATTTAGAAAACAGATGATATGCCAGGAGATTTTATGTTTCTTTTCGTGTAGGATTAACATTTCACAAAAAACATCAGTCGCAAGTATGGCAATCAAAAATGGTTGTAATTTTTATGCAGAAATTAAAAAAAAAATATACATGATAAAAATTACTTACTGAAATGAATATTGTACAATGTATTATTATGATGAGCGGACGAAAACAAAAACTAATATGTTCAACAAGCAAGCAAAGCGAATTGGTTGAAATACTAAAGTTTTGATTATTTTTCACTTACTTTTTTGAATTCTAAAAATCCAATCAATATTTTAAGACATCCTGTAAAACAAATATTGTAGAAATTCGGATCTGGTGACAAGGAAGACATAACGCAGCGAAAAGGATGATAGCTCTCTGTTTTGAAAAGCTGTTAACTGCATTAGAATTATACATAAATTATGTTATTTGATATAGATTATTTGCAGTTCCAAAATTTGTTGATTTTTAGATCGACTGAGTGGACAAATTCCACATGGAACGAAACTCTTCGAACGATTCAAATCGATTTTATTAGTGGTTTTCAAATATTTATAAACTAGCAAAAAAAATTCATTAATGCAGAAACTAAACATAAGCTCTCATTTCAATAAACATATTTAGAATATTTTTATTTGTAACGCATAAAAAAAGTTATTTTAAAAATACACTGTTTTTAACATAATTTATTATAGATGCACTGACCATATTAAGAATATAAATTCAAAGTTTAAATAGAAATATTCATAAATATCTCAATGGATAAAGAAGTCGTGGAATAGCCTACAGCATTCGTAAAACGCCATCGAAGAGTGAAATGTTTTCAATAAAAAATAAATGCAGGCTCTTCGAATTCAAAAAACGTTTCAAAAGTAGAAAAGATTTCGTTGGATTGAAGTGAATTTTACTGCCTGAACTCAGCAGTTCCTAAAATAAAATGACAAAAACGACTTCTTCAGGGAAAGGAAATTTCTGGCTTAGGCTTTTGGAGATTCGCTTTTATCGGTTTAAGGATAAAAAATACAAAATTTTAAATAAAATATAAACTTTTCCTAAACTTTGCTTATGAAATTTGTTCAGAATTTCAATAGTTTTGGCGTGTTTGGCGAAATATACAGCTTAAAAAAAAGTCATTTCAAAAATTCTTTAGAAAGTGGCCATTTACTATATAGAAAATATTCATTCTGTTTTAGAATTTTAGATACCAATCAACAATTTTAAATAAAAATCTTAGAATATTAATAGAAATTAAATTGATATGATTTTAGTTTTCTGAGAATCAGTATGGAATATTTATAAAAAAATTAATTAAAACAATAGATGTTTTCATGGTCTGCTTATATGTACTACTTAAGAAGTAAAAAGTATTGACAGAAACAACTTTGTTAAATGATCGTTTTCTTTATCCATATATTTATTCACTATTCCTTCTGCATTATAAAGTGATTGCGATATAAATCAGTAAGCGTTTATTCGTATGAAAATATCTATATATGTTTTTATAATTCATATCTAAGCTGGCAGCTTTCCTAGAGTCTATTTTTCATTATGAGTTTGATCAGTACATCTATGTTTTACTTCGTCGTTTTCTTGAAGAATATATAACATGCTGATAAAAAAGTAATTTTAAAATCTTAACTTCGTGTTTGAATTTGTAAAAAAAAATAATAATTGAGAATCCATGTTTTACATAAGTAATCGGCCGGAGTCCTGGCATAGAAGTAACGCGTCTTTCCAGTGATTTGGGCGTTCCGATTCGTGTATGGTTGTTCTTCTTCTGTGTTCTATCTGTGAGGTGTGTGAATGTGGCCCCCTGTAATAAGGGGATTTGATACCAATGTGATTCTCTCTGGAGAACCCTGGATGGTCTGTCGTCTCTTTCTTTTTATCTTCTTCTTTCTTTTTTCTTTTTGTTTTTTTTCCCCTTCCATCTTGTGCTCATCCAACTGGTTAGATAACTTAGTGTTTTAGGCACCGAGGGTACAGGATGGCGTTATGTTATGTAATATGAGGTTGTGCAAGTGAATATGACGCATGAAGTAGCTAAGGCGCACCCTTGGCCCTAGTTGGCGCTACTGAAAAAAAACAAAAGACGCTCACTCGGCTTAAATTGCTGACAAATAACTGCCAGTGGGCTTGTAAAGTGCCATAAGTCACAACAACAACATAAGTAATCTTACGTTAAATATTACTTATTTCATGTATTTACGTTAATGTAATTCATAAATTTATAAATAAGAAATTTTTATGAATATTAATAATTCTATTAAATTCTTATTTAATTATGCAAAACTACTGTAATTCGACAAGTTTCGGTTGATATAATGAAAGTATTTTGTTCAAGTAATTAAATATTTTTCTTCTTGATTATCTTTTAATTATCGTTTTTTGAAATACAACCTATAGAAACAATTTCCTAATTTTCTTTCTTTTACTAATAATCCACACAATATTCATATACTCATTTTCCATGATGAATCCACTTTTCAAAAAACCAATCTTGGCATATTTTTAAAAGATATTCTTGCGCAAAAATTATTATGCAAAAGGATACGATTACGGACAAGGTAAAATTTCTGTACATCTTTTCTTCAATGATTTTTTTATATAAATTTCGTTTATATGTTTTAACTCTACTCAGAAATCTTGTAGCTATTTCAAAATGCTACATTTTAAGTTAAAACAGTAAAGAAAATAATCACTCTTTCCTTTATACATTTCATCCTTATGCATTTCTGGGTGGCATACAGTTTTTAAATATCTAAAAATAATTGCTGCATTTAATTAGAAGGTGGAATAAAAAGACCATTGTAATATAAAGTATTTCATGTACAAAACTACGTGAAAAATTTAAATTTTTAAAAAATATAGCATAGTAATTATTGGCAAAAATCTATTCTAAAAAGAATAAAGTCATAAATTTTACCAATAGTTATTAAAATCATTAAGTACAGCTTCATTTTATAATTATGGCTCTTTTTCTTACTCTGTATTTTTTGGAAACCATGCAAACATGTGATGTAATCATTTTCTACAAAAAAAATAACATTTCTATTAAGAAATTATTTTTTTTTTGTAATATGGCCAATTCGAAAGGATTCATTGTGATATCATAAATAACACATGTGATATTTTCACTTGCAGATTTCCGCAAAAATAAACATTTCTGTTAAGAAATTCTGTCTTTAATAAATCAGATATCAAAAAGTAAACAGCAAACTAGTGGCTATTTTTCCTTTTAAAACATATTTTTTAGATCATTCTTGAAAAAAAAAAGGATGAACTTTCTAATTCGTCTTAAATATATATAAAAGATGTTTTTAAGAGGGATTAACAGGAAAATTACTTTTTTACTTTTACACATTTTTTTTTTTCTTTTTCTTAAGTTAACACCTAATCGAATTATAACATTTTGTTATTTTAAAAAAATTCGTTACATCAAAAAAATTTCTTTACTTTTTCCAAAAAAAAAAAGAAAAAGAAATATCTGTATCGAAAAAGTTAGTTTTTTTTTCACTTGTTATCCCGCTTGAATGAATAAATTTCCTTTTGAATTAAAAAAAAAAAACCCAAAGTTTAAATTATTTTAACTTGAAAACTTTTTTCTCTTTCAATTCTCTCTTTTTGTTCGGATATATTATCTAAAAAAAGAAATATTTTCTTAATCAACTTATGGTTATGTAAGCAAGGTCTTATGTAAGCAAAGTCAAAGTTGAATGTTTATTTTCCCTCTTAAATCATTTTTTTTTCTATAAATAAGAGTTTAAGAAATACAGATAAAACAATACCCTAAGTGATTTAAATACTTGATAAATACATTTTATATCATTGTTTAAAATACTTTTTTACTTATAATTCAATATGGTATCTTTAAAGAAGATAAGTAAAATGATGACGCTTAAATGAGTTTTTTAATGGATTTAAAAGACATTTTCAATCAATTTAAGCCACAAAAGCATAAATAATTATCCAGTAATCAAAATGGAAACACATTTAATTAAATATTTTGACCTCAATGCAATATCGTTGTGATAGAAGAGGATTATTTAAATTATGTTGTAATCTATCTTTATTTTGAACTACTTGCCTTTAGCGACCAACTTGACTTTTGGTTTGCGGGAGATATTGGTTATATTGAGTTTCAGTTAGACTTCATGTTTATGATTCCATCAAATTGTAAGACATTAAAGCTGTATTATTTTAATAATTTTGCATATGCTCTGTTCCTTATACATATGAACTTTTTTAATGGGAACTAGTTAAATGATATCTAGCTCCATTATGTCCGGTTCATCTCTAAATTTATTTAGCAGTATAGAAACTTCACTTTTTTTTTTGTTCGTCCTGTAAACTACATAGATATTAAACAGGGTCCTTCTTTAACTTTCAACAATGAAAGAAAATTATAATTATTTAACGAAGCAATGAAAACGGTTTGGGTTTGTTGTGAAATATACTTAAAGATATGTTTAAGAATTAATTAAATTCAGTATACATTTACAGAAATTAGATTGGCAGCATTGAAAAGATATTTTTGTGGACTGATATTAAAATCGTTTTTGTGCAATAATATTTTCGAAAGTTATAGCGGGAAAATGTCAAAATTTCATTTAATTTTTAACTAATTATAATTATAATTAAAATTTCCAAAAATGCTTCGACGTGAACAATGCCGCACATCAAAATATATATGTGCTAAATTTGGTAGTTGTATATCAAAGAGTATGACATGTAGAGCGCGGACATAAACTCGCATTTTCATCTTTATTATTAGTAGAGATAATTTCATTTCATGTTTTTTTCAACACTTTTGAATTATAGAGTTCACATTTCTAATCTTAGAGATTAAGATACATAGCAGCTTTTATTCAGCAATTTTTCTGCTTTTAAAATCTAGCATGTATATCGGCTTTAAAAAAAATAAAGAATTAAGTGCAGACATTTTTTTTCCATAATTTCTATCAAAATAACTTTTGAAACGCATTATTTTATAATTATTAAAACATCAAAACTCTAAATAAGTTCTGGAATAATTCGGAGGATATTGGAGGCAGATATATATTAATCACACAGAGAAATCTATATCTAATGATATTTCTTATAAATTATTCGAAGAAAATAGCTTCCCTGAGAAACAAAATTCTCAAATTATCTAAGTGATAAAATAATCTTCTTTACTTGCAATAATCTTGCTGATAATTCACTTAATACATCTCCATTCTTTGAACCCTTTCATTTACTTTCACAAAACACAAAAGTTGCATCAAATACCATAATTTCAAATCGCAGTGTTCAAAAAATAGTTTAATTCTTTGCCTTCAACAGAATTAGGAAAAACTTTAATAACTCTTCTTGAAGGAAATTCTCTTTGCTGAATTACAAAAAAAAATCAAAGAAGTGCAAAATTCAAATCCTTCAAGCCAGATCTTTCATGTCTTTTAGAAGTAAATCCCTTCAAGAGATTAGAACTTTACTGTATTTAATACCCATGAGTTGACAGAAAACGATATCGCTCTTAAGTTTTGACTTATAGAAAACTTATTTTTTAATAAAATATTCACTTCCACATCTCAAATAATTTTGTCATTGTCGCTTCGATACAAATCCCTTTTCTTCTTAAGAACATTTCTATCATTCCCAACCCTCCAATTGCAGATTATACCTAAGAGTAAATCTGAGTAACTATAATGGACAAAGAGTTGTTATTAAATCGAGTCTTTTGAAACGAATTTGCAAAAGAATCGATGTGTCGTTCTTTATTCTGAAACTAAGGCTTTAATACACGAAAAAGAATTTTTGAGTCGTTCAAAATGTTTCGGTTAAAAAGAATTTGCTTATCTGCACTTATGAATAAAGGATCCATTAATTCTTTTACAAAATTAAATCGCAATTTTTTTTCAAGCCAATTGATATCGTAAGTTTAAAAGTTATTAACGGAAGAGGAAATACAAATCCTTCTTAGAATGATCAAATCAATTGAGTATCATAAGTTTAATTCGGAAATCAGTTACAACACTTTTATAGCCTGTAAGCTTTATTATTCCTTGTTTTATGAATTTCTCTTCCTTTCTTTTAATTTATTAATATTTTTGAATAATTAAGGTGTTAAAATATTTTTGGAAATTGCATATATATTTAAAATTCAAATTTCTTAATATAGAAAGCAAAAAGAATGGAAAATTCATTGTTGTAAAGCTTATATTTCCATTTTTTTTATACTTTTTCCTCTCTTCATTGGAAATCAATGAAATTGAAATTTTATTGAATATATTTATTTTTTTCTTTGCATAGTAAAAAAAATCACAATGTATTTATTTTTAAATATTTATTATTATACGAACACATTATATACGCAATATCCCAAAGAAAATTGAAATAATAATAAAATAAAATAAAGTTCCGTAGAATTAAAAACATTTTGAACTTCCCAGTAGAAGCTTTCATTTATCTTTTTGAAACTTAAACTAGTTTTTCCGCTCTATTCGAAAATTAGAATAAAATTAAATTCTTTCAATCATTTACAGAATCACGAGAATCGAAGTTTTTTATTCAAACACAATTAAACTCGTATCTCGCTCTTTATTAGATTGTCCTCGATTAAAAAGAAAAATATCGCTTTAAGAAACATGATGAATTACTTTTAACAAGAAACTCTCATCTCTAATTGCAAAAAGCAGGGAAAAGTGCATTTGCTTGATTGTTGCGTTCAATTCGCCTCTTCTTACCCTTTTCGCAACCCTTTTTTTTTTTAATCTAGAACAAGAATAAAAGCTTTCGATTGTCATAAAAAAATACACCCTTGAATGTTATCAAATAGGTAAGGGAAAATTGCATAAAATAATTTCTAAATCAAAGAATTTATTCGATATGGGGGGGAGGAATATATGCATTCCTCCATGCCAAAATAAAATGAAGTGAAGAAAATGAATTTATTTTCCAGTAACTTGAATTCCATTTCGTAAATCCATATGAAATCAAACTAGTCTGATATGTCACGAATGGTGTGTTGAAGAAGTGGTCTCAATCCCGCACTCTTTCTGTCCTAGCAGAACGGGAAGGCAGATAAAAGTTTTTGGCGTTATAATGGCATCAAAACACCTATATTCAGGGTAAGTTGCTCTTTTTTATATACTCTTATTACTCTTATAGAATCTGCTTTCACATTTAACCATTAGGAATCAAAACTAAATATATATGATGTACTGCTATGGTCACATGAAAAAGATTATTATGTATAACAAGCTAAAAAAATAAAGTAATTATTATTTTTACTACAACAATTATTCGTTTTGAATAATACTTAATGTACGCGATATTGGTTGGAATTTTTTAAGGAGTATGGGAATTATATAAAACTCCATGACACAAATGTGATTCACACAGATTAAGATTTCATATTAACTGTTATCTAATTCGTAAACTTCTTCATTATGTCATTATTTGATACTATAATATAACCTGAATGTCTAAAGTCAAATGCTGAAATTCATAAAGGTATTCAATTATTATATCATACCCTATTACTTCATCCTCTGCTTATTATTGTATCATATCCTATTCCTTAAAATATCTATATAGGAAAAAAGCGATTTATGATATGATTTAAGGAATGGTGGATGTACTTTTTTTTCTCAGTCAGTGTATAATGAACAGAGAAAAACGAATTTCTTTTCCTGCAGCTCGAATTCCATATCGCCAATCCATACGAATTCTAGCTCTTGCGATATATCATGAACAGCGCACAGAAGAATTGGAAGGAAAATTTCAATCTCAATCTTCCTTCTACCTTTCTTCCCCCCCCCCTTATCTTATCTGAAGATAGCCAATTGTCCATTGCGTTTTAGCGACAGGAAAAGGCCCATACTTTATTCCCATACTGCACACATACTACTCTTCTTTTTGCTTTAGTAAACGTTTCGCGCAACAAAAATTTGTAATGTACTGTTAATCTCTGCTGCTGTGGATCATATATAAAGGAAAGAGTATAAGTATTTTTTATTAAAAATTAATTTTGGAATAATATTGTACATAACGTTGGATGAAATTCAAGAAAGGTGAAATCATTAAAAGTAAATAGAAATATTGGTGCGAATATGATTCTAGCATGCTTGGATATGACAAGTGCAAATAAGACTGTAAATTCTATATTAATTGAAACCAAATTATAAACTTCTTCAAGTAATTTATAACATTATCTAATTTTATAATATAAACTACAATTGTAAAGTTAAATCCTGAAATCCAAATATTCTTTATAAATTTAAGTCAAATTTGTAAATTTTAACAGATTTATTAGACTATTAACTTATCTGATAATCTGAATTGTACGTTTAAAGTTAAATCCTAAAATAAAAAAACTCAGACTTATTTTTATTTTTTGTTCATATCCTTTTCTTGAAATAGAGTCTTGGAAATATTTTCTTCCAATTATCAAACTCTTAGTACCTCGTCTCTCTGGTTATAATAATTGCAGTAAATTAATTGATTGGAAAGAGAAAAATTATTTAAATCAAAGTAAGTGTCGGGATTAGTTCCCCTTCCTAACCCCAGATGGCAGAGCATTTGCCGTTGTATTTAAAGTTACGCAGTAAAGATTTCTTGTTTTCTTAGCAGTCAGAAGAGTAGACGTTCACGTGATGTGAACGATGGAAAAGTAGAACAAATTTATTTTGACGATCAAACGGAAAACCAGTGACTTTCTTGTGAAATTAGTAGCTTATGAAGAAAATAATTTTTATTGTTTTTGAGAAATATTCATAACTGCGATAATGAATTGCTTATTGAAAACTGGATAAAAATGAGTGAGTGGCTCGATGTGAATAATGACTAGTCAAGAAGATTGTTTACTGATTTTCCTTGCGTTAAATTGCAAAATCTTTTTTTTTTTTTTTTTTTTTTTTTTTGCAAACAGGAGCGCAGGATATGTTTTTACAAAAAGTGCAGAAATACTTCGTTAGGGAAATGTCCCCTGTATTTGATAGTAAGTATCAAATTAAGTAATCAAAAGAATAAAATGAATAACGTATAAGTTATCAAAACTTTTTTTAAAAAAAAAAATATCATTTTTTATAAGCTAAAGTTCCATGTCTTTCTTATGAAAAACAATCCATTTTTCACTCTAGAAAGCTTCAAATAACATCATAATAACCAAATATGATGACCTGTATTCCCCAGATTGTTTCTTTAATTAATTCAAATTATTTGAAAGTAATTAAATTTTAAAAGAAACTAAATACAGTTAAGAAATAAAATCATTTTATCGTCACTTAATCACTTAGGAAGTTATAATGGTTAATTTGCTTTTAATGCACCACTTTGTGAAAAGTTTAATTATCCAATTCATTTAATAGTTATGTGACTTCCTGATATATCTCTTAACAACAAGATAAATAATAGTAATTGTTATAATAGAGTCTGAAAAAGATTTTCTTGAAGGATTTTTTGAAGAAATATTTTCTTGAAGAATCTTTTGAAGAACATATTTCTTAAGGAATGTTTTGAAAAAAGAATTCCTTGAAGAATTTTCAGAAAATAGTGTTTTCTTGAAGAACTTTTTTAGTGAACCACACGAAATTAGCCTGAATTTTAATTAAATTGTAAATAATAGAATTTCCATCTTCGACATATTTTTTTTATTTGGACGCATAGGAATCTTCGTAACTAAAATTATCTTTTATATAACACATTTTGTTAAAAAGACTTCTATCATGCATTGTTTATTCAGTAAAAATCTCATTCTGTCGAAAGTTCTTTTCCAACACTGTTAGTTAAAAAACAGACATGCAAAAGAAAGGCTTGTTTATTTACTGTTCTCAAAATTGCATTCCATTGTTTATTTGAACTATAACATTCAGCTTTAGAAACAAGTACAACAGTTGTTTTCCAGATAATTTCAGTGTGCTCACCCAATAAATTTAATGCATTCTTTTCTTTTTTTTGCGTGCTATTAAATATACAGTGCTATATAATATACAGTGATTCTCAAGTCATATAAAGAAATAAAGTATTCGTTTCTTTACTAAGTAAATAAGCAAGTGCTTTCAATTGTCATAACGAAATATTCTAAAAGAGTTTCTCTTTTAGAATATTAAAAAAGAATCCTCTTTAGATTAAGATGAGATTAGATTGCCTAAGAAATAAATTTCATGTACATTTTTTAACTACTCTCATAGCTAATATCTTTGTATTACAGGAATTTTTATTTTTTATGGAAGCTAAACTGGTTCCATTTTTATAATATTTAGAATATATAAAATTCAGAAAAATATTTTAAACAATTTCACTTCTCAATTAAAACAAACCATCAAAAGGAAAATTTTATTTCACAACTAAAGAAATAAGACTTTCCATACTCAAACTGAAATATTTTGATAGTTTCTGAAATTTTAATTTCTTTCTTTCCTACTTTTTAATGATCGAAACATATGCAATGCCACGTAATAAGCCACGGTTAATGTAGAAATTTTAAACCTAATTTCCATTTATTAATCATGTTTTCAATACGAAAATAAAAAGTTAAGGAATATATATATATATATATATATATATATATATATATATATATATATATATATATATATATATATATATATATATGCCTGGATATAAACAGAATAAAACATCAATAAAAAGTTAAAACTGGCATAAATTGTGAATAGAATTCAAAAATAAAAAGAAACATCATTTACTTACCTTCATAATCACCAAATAGAGTGTATGCAGGAGATTAAATAAATACAGGAAAACCAAATTTTCCATCTTCATCATTCCATCTTACTTAATATTTAAGCACTTCTGAACAGAAGATTTGACTTAATAGTTTAATGAGAAATTAATCCTGACAAAAAAGGCTTCATTTATAGGAAAATAATCAAAGGCTACCAAATAAGGTTAGGTGAGAAATACCACTGAATTTTCTACTTGAAGCTTTACATTAAACTTTGAATTTGACTGGTGGTGTTAAGCTTCACATTTTTATGTAACAAATAATATTGCTATTCAATATCTTAGCTCATTTCATGCTCACCATAAACATCAACGATTTGACGATAAGTTTCACATGTGAAACATTCTTTCTTTATGCAAATCGTATAAACTTCCAGATACAATTATAAAAGACCAATTTTCAATGACTCTTGACAATCTAATTGCTATAACTCTTCTAAAATTCAATGAAATTAGCCAACAATTACATTAAATAATCTGTTACTCTTTTTTTAGCTTAAAAAAACCATAGCTTAAAAGGGTTTTTTTTAATAATTTGTTAGGAAGTAACACCTTTTGTAATTTATAGAGCTGATTAAAAATATTTTAAATATATTAGATTTTTCCAACTATTACTTTGTCAATGCAAAGTTTGAAAAATATACGTTTATCGAAATAAAATGTTATGTCATATAAATCTTTAAACAAATGACTAATCCAAAGAAAAATAATGTCCAAACTATTATTAATTTGGAACTAATTTATTTTTTTA
Organism: Argiope bruennichi; assembly: GCF_947563725.1. Classification (NCBI taxonomy): domain Eukaryota; kingdom Metazoa; phylum Arthropoda; class Arachnida; order Araneae; family Araneidae; genus Argiope; species Argiope bruennichi. The sequence goes on along the minus strand of NC_079151.1, from coordinate 65,506,510 downwards.
ATAAAAAAACATTCATGAACAAAGATTTTATAAAGCAAAACCATTTTTATTTACAGAGAAAAATTAATTAATACCAAAAATGCAGCCCCAAAAAATACGAATAGCACCAATTCATTCTTGCCATAAAAATGTTACAATTTCGCGTGTTTATTTGGGTATGAGAAAAAACTCTTTTTTCGAATTTACTAGAACTCACGGGATGCTTTTTAATTTTCTGAAACAATTTATTATCCTCGCCGCTTTAGAGAACTTTCTGATCTTACTAGAAAGTCTTAGTTAGATTTCGCAACAACGCCAATCACATTTGACTGACTGAGAAGATAAGAGCTAATGGAAGATAGAGTCAACTATATAAATGAACTATAAAAATATATTGACTGAAAGCTACGAAGAGGTGATTGGTGAAGATTTAACCTTTCGAATAGCTGACATTTAGAAGGCTAATTGTACTTCGAGCAAGCGGTAATCCAACGAACAAAGTGTGCGCTTTTGATTTGCAACTTAAATGAATTACGTAGAACGCTGATTGATCAGGTAATTGGATTGCTTGCTGTATATTGAACGATTTGATTTGATTAGTGACGGAGCAACTATTAGTGAATCTGTATATTCACTGAAAATAATTAGTAAGATTTTCCAATGGGCAGACTGGTTTGAAAAAGAATATTCATATTATTCTTAATAAAATTCTTATAACTTAAATTTCCTTTTCATTTAATGTTTTCTTACGAACAAAATTACTTATAGATAGATATTGGCAGATATATATAGATATGGCAGTTGTTTCCCTCTTGTGAAGCTAAAGTTATGGTTTTATTTTACAAATAAAATATTATACAACGAGGAGCTTTTAATTTTGTTAGAAAATGTTTATTCTATAAAATGAATTTTTATCAATTAAAAAAAAGAAAAAACAAAACAGTTTTACTTAAAAATATGTTTAAAATAGAAAACCTTATTCGGTTAGTGTATGTTTTCTCAATATATTTCCAATTTTCAGAATATTCATGCAGTTCTATAGTCAGTAAGGAAAAAGTAATAACGAAAGAAAAAAAACACTTTTAACTTGTCTTTCGGTAGCATTAAAGACATTCTTTATTCTTTCGAAATATTTTTCAAAATATATTCTAGACGAGATCATATGAAGAGTAGCAAAATATGAAAAAAAAAAAAAAATACCTAGAAGCAAGCTTTTATTCGTTAAAGTTATTGAGCTGGCTAGACCGGATATGGAGTGGAAGAGGATGAAAGTTTTAACAGCTTTTTTAACGTTTAAATAAAAAAAAATTATAATCTTAGAGGAAAAATATCAAATAAAAAGTTTACCATTTTTATAAAGACCAATAAAATAAGCTATAAAACGTGATATTAACTTACTCGGATAAGGAGTAGATTCGAAATAAATATAAGTTTAAAAAAACTATTTTTCATTTTTTTTTAAATTTACGCAATAGTTTAGAAATTCTTTGAAATGTTTGCTATAAAGAAACAAATTTGCTATAAAAAAACAAAAAAAATTCCAGATCAATATCTGCATTAGTTATTGAAAAATTCAATTTTTTTCTCTCTAAAAAAGAGGAAATGGAGTCGCTGAAAATTGCTTATAAGTAATTTTTTATCAGAATCCGAAGAAAGAAAAAAAAATTGTTGGACATTTGGAAACGATCCATACAGAAATTATTTCGGATCCGAATTTTTATGGTGTCCTTGTGTTTTTTCAATTCAGCGCCATGATCTCAAGTAAACAAACCGATTCGAACCCGACCTTTTTGCAAGTTTCGTGATTTGTGGTTGGCAGCAATTGCAATGCAAATTTGGCTACTATTTAAACTCGCCTCGTGTAAGCATTTTTTTTTTTAGACGGAATATGAGAAGTGATTTAAACGCTTCGGTTGAGGCGGAAGAGAAGCCAACTGTGAGCAACTGGTTAGTTGCTTCACTATTTTAAGATAGTTTCTTTCAGTTCGTTTAAATGTTATACGGAAAGGATGAATGGTTCGAATCTGTTGACCAAGGTATGGTAATGTTACTTAGATCTTTGATTTTAACATTTATTGTATTATTTTGATTGCTCCAACATTGACTTTATACCTTATAATTAACATAAGTTATTTTAAGGAAATTGCTTTCAATTTTATGCCACTTTGACATAAAATTTCACTGTCAACTTTGCTAGAATCTGGGTTAGCTTACTCGGAGGAAATACAATTTAAAGAGTTCTTAAATTTCAAATGGTGTCATAATGGTCGACGGCCTCAAAAAAAATTGTTGAAAAGTGTGGCCATTATTTGAATGACCTTAAATGACCATTATTTTAATGAAAATGATCTTTATTATAATATCCTTAAATTGAACATGGTTAAAACGGGAATAAAATCAAGGCTTTAATTCTTATATTAAAGAGTTATGGCTTTTGATACATTATCATACGAAAAATGTATCAAAATTAAAGAATTCTATCCATGAAAATTCTTCAAATAATTACCTTAAAAGATTTCAGTAACAATAGAATCTGGAAATTCAATATTTATTAAATTCTTCTCTAGCAGAAGAGTTAAAAATTAGGTGAAACAACGTTATTTATTTTCTTGACATGCACGAGAAATAAGTAAATAACTTTATAAGAAATAGAAATTCAACTCAATACTTTTACATAACTATTCTAAATTCTTCAAAGTATCATATGAACTAATAAAAAAACATGAAGATAATGCTGAATTTTGAAGTATCGTGTCTCTTTAACAATTCAAATCAAAAGTAATTTTTTCTTAAAGTTAAATTTAAGGTATTTTTAGTTTAAATCGACAAACCTAGCGCAAATAAAAATTTTTTATTTTAGAAGGCTTAAAAATTATTAGTTTTTTTTTAAATTTAATGGTTAGATTAAAACGACAACTTTCATGTAGGCAAATCGTTTCAATTATTATTTGGATTTGAATTTGTATCAATTTTACTTTGGAATTATGAAATCGTTGAAGAGAATAAAGCATTATAGAACATAACCGTGCAAAGAATCCAATAAAAATAAAGAATTAAAAAACAATCCTTATCAAAAACTAAAGTGAATTTTAATAGAAGATACTTAAAACTATTTCTCCAGGGTACAAAAATTCATGCTGTTCTAAAAATCATTTTTTATTAGTTTAGGGAAAGAAATGGAAGTATCTGAATAAAATTCCAACTGTCCCAGATTGTTCTTTTATATTTAAAAGAATTTAAAGGCTTCATACTTCGTGTCATGTTTCTTATTAAACAGACGCAAGAAAAAATAAAACCTTTTCTTATTTTGTGTGTGTGTGTGTGTGTGTGTGTGTGTGTGTGTGTGTGTGTGTGTGTGTGTGTGTGTGTGTGTGTGTGTGTGTGTGTGTGTGTGTGTGTGTGTGTGTGTGTGTGTGTGTGTGTGTGTGTGTGTGTGTGTGTGTGTGTGTGTGTGTGTGTGTGTGTGTGTGTGTGTGTGTGTGTGTGTGTGTGTGAAATTAGGCCTTAATATGGAAAACATTCTTTTCCTCTAAAACTTTGCTCTTTCTCTGCACCAAGATTAATTTTATAATTAATAAAGGTACTTGTTCATCAAACGGACTTGGTGGACTTCCGTCTATCATAATAATGAAGCGTAATGCATATGTAATTAAAAATATATTATTTCCCTACTAAATTAATGATGTGTGAATTGCAGATAAATAAAAATTACTTAATTGTTTTAGCTTAATGCGCCTTTGAAATGATTCGTTAATTTAATTGTATATCGTGTGATAATATTTAGCATGGTTTATTTGACTAGGTATGTCATTATGAAAATAATATATTATGGTGAAGGTTACCAGTTCTATCATATATGTGGTCTTTTTAAACAAGCGCAAGAATCGGGTGGAAAAATTGTAAAATTAAATTCATTTATTATGTAACGGTTGAAATTATAAATGAAACCCGCTTTGAAGTTTCCAGTATCATTTTATGAAAATCCATTACATGTAGTTTCATCAACTTTCTTTTTTTTAGGCAAGATAAGTTTATACTTTTCATATTTATAAGAATTTTTGAATATCATTAAAATATTTTTATTTATACTTTTAAGTTGTTTTTATATATAATACATTTAAGTTTTTTTACTTTTTATTTATGTATAATATTTTTTTATTAAAAAACAAAATAATGGGATAAATATATTTAAAGAATATAGTTGGGCAGAATTTGAATAATTTTGATATGAGGTGGATAATGATATGGAGTTGACATTATATTAATTATTAATCTAAAATCACTTAACAGCGCTTTTAATTATTAATAAAGAGAATAATTAATCATAATGTATTAATTTTTATCAATTTGCTTATTCACATTTATTCTGCAATTAATCATTATTTGAGCTACTCTGTTAAAAATAAATTAAAATAATTAGAAGCAAATGAGAGGATAGGAATTTATGTTTCAATATAAATGTAAAGAACACATTCCTAATTCTCTTTTATATTTCGTGTGTTCTTATAATAATTTTTATTACAGACACACCCATTCTTTCAAATCACGAATATATATGTAAAACGCCAATTGCGTTTATTTTGAGCAAATGGATCTCATATTTTAAGATGAAGATTGTGAAAAGAAAAAATTCTTTTCTAATAATTATACCAACCGAAATTAAAACCACTCATTTTTAAATGATTAGCCTGAAGATATAAATGAAAACAATACCAAATAAATGAAAGCCCTTTTAACACTCATAAATATTCACATTCTACTAGCGACTAAAAATCTCTAAAGAGACTAATAAAAAAAAAAATGAATATCTCAACTTAATACCCAACTTAACATCCTAATCCCCTGCTTATTCTTTTAACGATCACTCCATGTTAGCAAAGTTATTTGTTGTAATAAATAAGTAAATAGAATATTGAATGTCAAAATAAGGTTCGATAGTATTTAATAAAATAAATAGGATTTAGTTTTTGTACGTGAGGAATCAGAAAAGGCAATATTTTCATTACTTAATTCATCTTTACTTAAAGTGAATTAAGTAATCCCTGCTTATTTTGCCGGGGGCAAAAATACTTACACAAAATGAAAATGGGATAATACAGCACAGATTCGTTTAAATATTCTTGTGTATTTATGAATGAATAACGAAGACTACTCGTTCCATCTGTAACTCTATACTCTAAAAGCTATAACT